>NW_003852474.1:2324882-2459083 GCF_000181295.1 Otolemur garnettii
CCTACTCCTTGAGCCATAGGCGCCACCCATACATGTGGTATTTTGATACGTATATACTATGTGTGATGATCAGATCACAGTAACTGGGATATCCATCATCTCAAACAATTTTCATTTCTTTGTGTTGGGAACATTCCAAAGCTTCTCTCCTAGCTATTTTGAAACATACAATACATTATTGTCCCTTATCGCCACCTTACTTTGTCATTGAACACTAGAACTTATTTTTTCTAACTATATGTTTGTCCCCATTAATCAACCTCTCTCCACTTCCCTGAAAGTCTCCCCAGCCTCTGGTAACTACCATTCTGCTCTCTACCTCCACGAGATCAACTTTTCTAGCTCCCACACGTGAGTCAGAATGTGTACTATTTCTCTCTTTTTTGCCTGGCTTGTTTTATTTAACACAATGTCTACCACTTGCATCCATGTTCCTGCAAATGACAGGATTTAATTTTTCACGGCTAAATAATATTCCATAATAACATCCCATCATGTATGCATATGCCATATTTTTTACCCATTCATCTTTTGATGGACACTTAGGTTGCTTCTGTATCTTGACTAATGTGAATCGTTTTGCAATAAACATGAATGTGCTGGGATCTCTTGGATATACTGATTTCCTTTCTTTGGGGTATATACCCAGGAGGAGGATTACTGTAGCATATAGTAGTTGTAGTTTTGAGTTTTTGAGGAACCTACATACTATTTTCTTTAGTGAGTGTACTAATTTACATTCCTACCCATAGTGTGTGAGGGTTCCACTTTCTTTACATCCTCCCTAGACTCTGTAAATCCTTGTCTTCTTATAAAAACCATTTTCACTAACATGAGATGATATCTACTTGTGGTTTTGATTTGCATTTCCCTGATGATGAGGGATGTTGAGCATTTTTTTCATATACCTGTTGGTCACTTGTATGCCTTCTTCTGAGAAATAGCTATTCAGACCTTCTGCCCATTATTTAATTTGATTATTTATTTATTTTGGCTATTGAGTTGAGTTCCTTACATGTTCTGATTATTAATTCTTTTAATTTCCTGAGAAGGAATTTAATTTGTAATTCCTTTAATATTCCTTCTCCTCCAGCTATGTTGGGGTATAAGTAAACATTGTATACATTTGTGTACAGTGTTATGTCTTGGTACACACATTCATGACCACAATCACCTGTTAACTCACTTGACGGCAATCAGGTGAATTAACACAGCTGACACCTCACATAGTTACTATTCGGGGTTTTACGGGTTTTGTTTTGTTGTTTATTTTCATGGTGAAAACACTTAAGATCCACCCTCTTGGTAAGCTTTAAGTATACAAAACAGTATTGGGAACTACAGTTTCCACATGGTACAGGAGGTCTCCAGAATATATTCATCTTGCATAACCCAAACTCCAACCCCCCAACCAGCATCTCCCCTTTCTCCCAGCCCCCAACCCCTGGCAACCACAGCTCTATTCTCTGCCTTAGAACTTTCTCATGTTTTTTTTAAAAAATCCATATGATATATGGTTTTAAAATAAGCCAGAATAAAAAGTTTATAACAGGTAATATTACTCTGTCTCATTTTTTTCTAAAAAAAAGTTTCAAGACATTGAGAGATTTTAGGTGCAATTGTTTTTAGAATTCCTAACATGTATCAGAAATATTAAACTGAACCCACATCCTTATTGAATGTAATTTTTGGTTCTAAAAAAAATAGGTACCTGTTAGGGGATTTTCACACAGTGATAAATCTACAAATTGTTTTCAAGTGTGTTAAAATTTTCATGAATATTGAATTTAATAATTAACGAAGTTGACATAATGATGTGTATTGTAGACATTTAATGAAACATTTATAAATGTTAATTTGGCTGTTTTCTTTTTGATTTTTGTTTTGTTTAGTTAGAAATCATAGCTTAGGGACCCAGAGCTGTAGAGTTGGGCTGCCTGGACTCACGTCTCTGTTCCTGCTCTTGCCGCAGTCCTGATCTTGGTTTATATCACCTCTCCATCTCCCTTTCACAGCCTCTATCCTTCAGTGGGAATACCTCTATCCTTCAATCTCTCATCTGTGATTTTGAAATCCAAAGAGCTTGAAAACAGGGAGTCTGCAGACAAAACCTGATAGGCCCCAGGGGAGGCTGTTCACGCTCTTTACTCATCACAGTGGATGTGAATATCATTCGTTTCTACCGCAGTCTATCGTGTGTGGTCAGGGTGCTGCCCTAGAATCGCTGAGTGTCTAGGCTATCCCAATATATGATATATAAGAACATATGCACCCTGTTTCTGTTCTAAAAGTGAAAATATTCTGAATTCTAAATGCTGTCTTGCCCCAAGCAGTTTCCAGTAAGGGACTGTGGGCCTGCAGCACCTACCTCATAGGGTTGTAGAAGGGGAAGTTGGTGAATACAGGTGGTCCTCAACTCAGGATTTCTCGACTTTACAATGGAGTGACAACAAAATGCACGCAGTAGGAACCATACTTGTAATTTGGTCTTTTCCTGGGCTATCCTCAGCAGTACAACACCTTCTTGTGCTGCTGGGCAGGTGCAGTGCCCAGCCAGCCATGAGATTCAAGGACAACTGCTGGTCTACAGTGCGCCCTATTCAATGAGCGATTCTAACATAGGTTCGGTGTTAGACGACTCTGCCCAACCACAGGCTCATGGAAGTGTTCTGAGCACCTTTAAGGGAGGCTAGACTAAGCTATGATGTTCATTCAGTATGTCGGGCATATTAAATGCATTTTTCATTCACCACATTCTCAACTTCCCCTGCGTCTGTTAGTATGTGATGCCACTGTAAGCGGAGGAACATCTGCACCTGGCTCTTAAGAGCATGGTGAGCACTGGTGGATGCCAGCCAGGGTGCTCACTGTTATTCTCTGCTGCTCTCAGCCTGCACAGGTGCAAAGCCCTGGCCCAGCCCTCCTGCCCCTCCCCCACCTTGCTCTCCAGAGACAATCACTTGGAACGCTGCTGGTCTGGCTCACGCCTGTGACCACCAACACACCTGTATGTCATAGACCCTGATCAAGATTTCTTACCAACTTTAGACTTAGCTATTGGTGACAGCTACAATCTACAAGGGTTTTGCTCATGTATGCCCCCCCCCCCCGTGTTTCCTTCCTTCTTTTGGTAACTTTTGCAACTTTAACACACATTCTTCAATCTCTCTCTTCTTGTCCCATCTGCCACAGGTGCAACCTTTTGTCTCCCACTTGCTAAGATGTGGAATTTGGGTGCCCAGATTCCCAAATTCTCTTCATCTCTTCCTCAATTCTTTAACAACCCCCCCGCCCCAAGCTGGGGTCTTGAAAAATAGTCCAGGCTAAATGAGGGCTTTGTGTAAAGTTCTACCTCTCAGCAAAGCGGTGCAAGCCTTTTATCACTAGTCGTTACTTGTTATTGGTCTACCTGGGTTTTGTATTTCTTTCTGCTTTGATGCTAGCAGGTTGCGTGTGTCCAAAAATGTATCCATTTCTTCTAGCTTTTCCAATTTATTGTCCTACAGTTGCTCAGGAAGGACTGTAGAGACAGGATGCTCTGTCACCTCAGGTAACTCCTGAGGCTGCAGTGACAAATTCCAAAGGTAGGTTTCACCTTATCAGTGAAGCTACCCAGCAGAAAGAAACCATGAATTTTTGAAGTTGAAATTTCATCTTATAGATGAGAAGGCTGGAATTCAAAGCAGTGAATTGATTTGACCCAAATAATGTCATCGAAATCTTTGGTAAGAGCTCAGCTGAGTCTGGACCCCATGTCTCCCAATGGCGAGTGGTTGGAAACCCCAGCCTCGTCCTTCCCCGTTCCAACAGCAAAAACAGGGATTGCTGAGCTCCTAAGCTTCTTGTGTATATTCTGAGGCAATTGTCCTTCAAAATCCGACCAGAGGGGACCACTTTTGATGACCTTTCCTGCTATATTCTATCCCAAGCACACACCCTGGGAGACTAAGCAGTCTCCCAGTCTTTGCAGGGAAGTCCCCCCACCGCCTGCTCAAGGCCTGCACTGATGCTTCATCACTTTGAGCACAAAGCCAGAGTCTTTCCCAGGCTCAGTAAGACCCTACTATTCTGGTCTCTCATTTCCACCTGACCCCATTTCCCAGAATCCACCCATGCTGATGCCTCACTACTCAGAACCTACTAGGCCTCAGCCACCTGCAGGGCTTCACCCCAGTATCTCATTCTTGCTGAGACTTCTCTGGTCATTGTATTTAAAAACCTCATCTCCTCTCACAGTCCCTACTCTCCTTGTAGGCTTCACTCTCTTTCAAGCCCCCAGCAGGCAGGGGTTTTGTCTGTTCTGTGCACAGCATTATCCCCAGTGCTTAAAACAGCACCTGGCATAGGGGTACCCACCTGGTGTGTATAAAGGAGATGAATGAATGGTAAGGTCACTCCATGAACAGTCAAGTATTTGCAAAGTCAAGTCCTATCAGAATGTTCCACCTGCCTCCAGCTGAGCTCTGAGGAATTCTGGGCAGGACCAGAGAGGTAAAAATAGGAGCTCCCTGAGGCCAGGGAGGCAGCAATGATAACCAAGAGGAATCCCCCATCAGAAATAGACTCTTAAGGGGTAGATGTGTGCCTGGGAGGCCTCCAGTGGCAATCCTGGTTTTAGTTCCTTTTAGGGGAATGGCAGTTTCCTCTCACAAGTTCACAGCATTTTCAAAACCATTCCATATAGCGGAGTACAATAACAACAGCAAAGTAGCAGGTAGAAAGTATTAGGAGTGATGGCAGCTGTGGTTTTATGGTTGAGCCATATTCACTGAACAAAGGATGCCAGATAAGTCCTGATCTGATAAGGCTGCCTTTTATTAGTGTGAATTGCTTTCCTCTTCCTGGGGTGCCCCGGAAGTAAACCTGGAGACAAATATACAAGTTTAACCATTTGTTTGGAAGAACATCCTTGGAAACGTGAGTCAGAGACAGAGAGGGAAGAAAAGTCAATAACAGGTGTATTGTGAAGAAAGTGACTCTGTGAGCAGCTGGGCCTAGACCTTCTGGGAGAGTACAGAGAGTATCAAAGGGGTCTCCTAGTGCCCTCCAGAAGAACAGGGGCCAGGGAGTCTATCCACCCTGTCCCATTAGGTGTTGGTTGAGAGCTCTCCAGGGCAGGCATGACTCTCAGTAACTCCTGACCTACCTTAAGGGTAGTCAGAATGGGCTCTGGCAGCCAGTGCACCCTCAGTTAGATGCCATGGAGCTTGCAGCCAGGATGCAGGCGTGATGGCGTCAATGGGCATGGGTGGGTGGACTGGCTGCCTGTCTGCTCCTGGGGGCATGGGAGGCATGGTACCCTTAAAGCCAACTCATTGATCTGAACACGTGACTGATCTGCATTGTAGTTCCTTTCACATCACTTTTGAGTTTATAAACATAAAAGTAGTGTAATGATTTCCTAGGATAGAAGGTTGCCAGGAGGGAGGAGAATGGGGAAAATTGGAAAGAACAAAGAAGAGAATACAAGTGGGATGAACTTGCTCGGTTTAATTGATTAGGGCAGCGCTTTCCAAAAGAATTCATGGCATGACGGATAAGTAAGCTTTGCCCTATCTATGGCACTTTCACTGCCATGTTATCATATAATGTTTATCTGAGAACTCACCTACGTCCACTGTACATGTGATAAAGGCAGCAGACATAGACATTGTCACACATATGTGGAGAAATGTACTCGTCAGCCATTTCCCACAATCACTGCTAGCTTCAGCTTTTTAATTTATGCTTCTTCCATCAAAATCTGATGAAGGTAGTAGTGAGCACCTGCAGTCTCAGCCATCGGGGAGGCTGAGGCAGGAGGATCACTGGAGCCCAGGAGTTAGAGGCTGCATGAAGTCTGATGACACCACTACACTCCAGCCTGGGTAACAGGGCAAGATGCTATCTCTAACAACAACAACAAAGACTGATAAAGGATAGTGAAAATGTCTGCGTGTTTCCAGATATTAAGGGTCACCTATGCCATAACAAGAGGTATCAACAAACTGAGACTTTCCTGATCAGGAAGCATAACGACAAAAATCACAGTCCCAAAGGAGAGCTAGATGTATGTATTTGCAAGAATGAGCCCAGCCAGGGAGGTTGAGCAAGACTTCCCAAGGAAGTGATAGCTGAGCTAAGATTAGAAGCAAGAGTAGGAGGTACCTGGGCAGAGGGTGGGAAGAAGCCTCCAGGGAGAAGGAGCATTTCAGGCACAGGCCATGTGATGGTATTTGCCTGACTGAATTATACAACTCATTGCACATGTGAGGAAACAAATGGACTTATTTTGTGCACATATATAGGCACACACCCACCAGCCAGTCTTGGGAGATGATATAGCAGAATGTGAGTGGGGAATTTAGGAGGATTTCCTTCTAAATATCTTGTAGATTCCTAGAAAGGAAAGTCAACTGGACTTAATGACAAGTTGATTAAGGCCAAGTTCAGCAGACATGTGGTGTCTGCCCTCATCCTTGTAGCTGTAGCCTTGTTTAACAAATTCCAGCACCTACATTTCTAGGCCTTTCTCTAAGTCTAACCAAGTGCTCAGCCAGCCAGAAAGGCCAACGAATTAACACCCTGCCCAACCCCAGCAACCTTCAAGGTTACAAGGCTATGACCAGCTAGATACCCCAGCTCCCTCCTGGCCTGTGGGAAGCCCACGTTCCAGAATGTCTCTCATAGCTGCACAGATTGCCTGGTACCAGTTGCCACCAGATGGCACCGCCTGGTAGATTGCTTGGCGGCATTCTGTCTTAGTCAGCTTTGGCTGCAATAACAAAGATGCTGTGGACTAGGAGGATTAAGCAATAGATACTTTCTTACAGTTTCAGAGCAAGTCCACGATTAAGGTGCTGGTCTATTTCTTTCCTGGTAGGAGCCTACTTTCTGGTTCATAGATGATGCTTCTAGTTCTGTCTTCACATGAGGAGAGGTAAGCAAGTTTCCCTGTGTCCTGTCTCTTCTCATAAGGGCACTAACCCTATTCCTGAGGATTCTGCTCTCACAAACTAATCACCTCCCAGTGCCTCCCATAACATTACATGGGGCTTCCATGTATGAATTTGGGGGAACACCTTCAATCCACAGCACAAATCCTTTGTTGGAGCCTTTTCTTCCCTGTTACACTTTCCCTTCCTGTCTCTTCTCCTTGCAAATAAACCACTTGCCCTAGACTCCTAGTTGAGGTTCTGCTCTGGGAAAACTATAAAAAGTTAGGTTGGGGAGGTTGACTTTAGGTTTTCATTCACTGAGATCAAAGATCCTAGAAAAATGTTCAAATGCAAAAGGTCATGTTCTAGTTCAATACCTTTCAGTAGTGATGCAGCAAGATTTCATCGTCATGAACGTCAAAGGCCCATTGCCCAGTTTAGTCAGATTTGTAGGACAGTTAGCAGGGAACCTTTGAAAAGGGATGCACTTAGGAGATGTGTGAATTCTCAGTTACAGTGAATAGCAGAAGTGGCCTGAACCTTAGATGTGGGTTACAGGGCTATGAGGCTGGGGTGCTGAGGGCTCCTCTGTCCATAGCAGCCAGGAACTCCTAGAAATGAGAAGCCCAGGCCTGGTTTCCTGATTTTCCAAGTGAGTTTCAGAGCTTCAAGGACCTGCCCTGCCTGGAGAGACCAAAGCAATTGGAAACAGCACCTACAGAACCCTCTCCTTTGTTTTTGCTCCAATTACTTTTATATGAAACCAAAGACCATTTTTATCAAGACAAGCATTTTCCCATTGGCTGGAAAATTGGTGGTGCTGTGTTTTGGTTGACAAGGAACAAAGGCAGCAAATACACTGAAGCATTGTTGCACATTTATCCTTCAATTATTGGAGTTAGGGTGGAAGACCATCCTGATGAGAGCCTTTAAGAACAATCCCTACAAGACAAAGTTCTCACAGAGAAGAAAAGACAAAAGTAGGTATCTGTGTGTACAAAGTGTGCATTCACTCCGGCAGGCCTCGGAGTTAGCAGCTGGACGGGTAGAGGTTTCCCTGCTGGAGCCTAGTGCCGAGTGCCAGAGGCGCAGCCCCGTGGACATCCCCCTCTGTGACAGCGACCGAAAATAACACTAAAGGGGAGGAGGGAGGGTTGGTTACTCCCACTTAATGGGCACAAAGTAGCGTTGTACGGCACACTTTTTGGTTGCAGAACACAACTTCAAGAAGGGCTGTAGCTAACAAATTCAAATATTGTGACCTGGTTGTTTATACTCTCACATTAACCTGAAATTAAATGAATAGATAGATTAATAAATTAATTTAAAAACTGGAGAACATTATTAGAAAAAATAAAGAAAAGAAAACTAAAGATGAAAGATAATAAGAGGGGCACAATGTCCCCAGGAGTCCCCTCTGGCTGCACTTAGCAGCACAGGACATGGTGATCCTGTCTATACCACCTACTTCTTGAACATACCTATAATTGCATTTATCACGAGAGGTAACCTGTGTTCATCTGTCTACCCTCATCCCCCATGGCAGACATCTTGAGAACAAGGAATTTGTCCTGGAGACAGCATTTTATACTGAGAACACAGTTTGGGAAAAAGATTGACCTGGGCTTTAAATGTTTTCCATTGTTAGAATAAAAACATATTTTGTAAGTATGTAAGACGATGCATGCTTTGAGGTGAGTAAAGTTTTGAGCACAGAGCTGAGCCCATGTTTGATGCTCAACAGATAGTAGCTATTTTCTTATCTTTCCATTCTCAGTCCCTAGCTCGGTGCCAGGGATGCAGCATTCACTTGATTCACTTGGTAAGAGTGAAGTGGAAAGTGGGTGACCATCATGCCAGACTCTGCCAGTTGGCCTCTAACATCCATTTCCCCTTCTGTTAGCAGAGCAGCCCGGTGGAATTCCCTTCCTCAGTTTTGCTGCAACTGGGGTTGCAGAGCCTCATAGTTCTGATGATGTAGGAGACCACAGGGTGGGGCCTCAGGGAAAGTCATTTTTTTCCTGGTAAAAATCGATAGACTTGCCTGCCATGTGCCTCTTCTCTTTCCCTTCCTTCTTGTTCTACCTGTTCTGCGGTTGTGAAGCCAGAGGTTGAGCAGCCCTCTTATGACTATGAGGATAGCAAGAAAGGAGACAGCTTTGCAAAGCTGCCCTAGACTTCTGATACTTGAACTCTTTGTTTTGTGAAAAAAAAAAAAAATCCTCATTTGTTCAACCTTTGTGAGTGTCTTTTATGTGTAACCCAGTGGTCTCAGTGTAGGGGGACAAATTTTCCCCTAGAGGACATTTTCCCAGCATCTCACAGTCACCATCTTTATCACCACGCCCCTCTCCTGTGCCTCTTCCGTGCATTGGTCTGTGGGCAACTTGCACCTAGATCAGTAACATTCCATGGTTTCACATCCACCCTTTGCTGTCTTGAATTCCTTCCATTTCCACGAAGTGTTCTCTCTCTAGCCCTCTGTGAATTTTACATTCTGTATTCCCATGGTACTTCAAACCATATTGTGTGCACTTACTTTATATGATCCCTCATTTTTATATTTTCAAATGGGCAGCTTGGTTTTATATAAATTCCATATTTATAAAACAAAAACTACATCTAAACCTCTTTATTGTTCCAGGAAAGGTTTCACACTGAGTTAAGCACAGATTGGTTCTTTGGAATATTCTGTGGATGATTCTGCAGGTTTTTCAATGAACAAGTTGCCGTAAAAGTCTTGACTTGGGGCTTTCTCATCAGCAATTGATGAGCAAAATGATCAGAATTAAAACCAAAGCCAGATGGAATTCGTCTCAAGCAACATATCCTCTCCTGAAACCCTGGCTTCTTTTCACAAGTTTTGCTGTGACAGGGACCTTTCTCCAGGGCAAACGTGGCTTCCCAGAAATCCTTGCTGCCTGGCATGCTACAACACTCAAACTGTACAACACAATAGTGTTCCAAGTGCCTGCAGGGATGGGTTTATTGTACCCTGTGTAGCCTTCAAGGAAAGGTACAGTTCTTGGCTTCTACCATCATGGACAGCTGAGATGAAAGCAGCATAATTCATTGATGCAACTCTAGGGATGTGACCTCAATGAAGGGTGAAGGGAGAAAATTAAATGCATGATAAAAATCTATCTTATCCTTAAAAGACAAACTCTATGAAAGTCAGCAAGAGGGAAAGCAGAGTATGAAGTACAGATAGCAGGAGAACAGGCTCCCATCTGCAGGATGACACTTCAGAAGTACCTTCTTATATGAACTTCCCTCTCATAGCCTCCCATTTCTAGAACCTTCCACCCCCACTTATTCATGGAGCTGATGCAGCACAGCCTGGGAACACAGGCCACCATAAACCAGGTTGGCAATGTCTCAATTAACTCCTATCTATCGACCAAGCCATAAGTTTTCAGGCTAAAATTCATTAAATATCCTCTATATCTAAATAAAATGGCTCATAGAAATAGAGCCTGGCACAGTGGGATCCCTGTCACATTGTGTGGGCCATGCACGTATCACAATAGATCATGGTGACCCTTGAATTTGACATTTTTCATTTCTCCCTGTGAAGCAGTTTTCAAATCATGGTCCTATATATAATTCCTGACAATGTTTGAAGGGCAAATTTCTGGGTCCTACTTACCTCTCCCTCATAGGATCCCTGGAGTGATGTCTGGGAATATGCATTTATAGACAAGCTCCTGGGCTGGAGGGGGGTGATTCTCTCACAGCACATTAAAATTTAGAAACACTTTTCCAGTCGAGTACTTGATGGGTTTTGAATTCATTCAGGGACATAAGATAAGAGAGTACTCTAGGAGACTCTGAAGGACAGCAGTGAAACGTCATCCTTTCTAGTTTTGTAAGTTTAATATGAAATTATTATAATATTTATTTAACCAGCTCCCAATGAGCAACATTTGGTTGTTGCTAATTTTTTGCCACTGCAAGAAGCGCTTCAATGAACATTGTGGTGGAGTAGAACTCTAAGACGGTTTTTAAGACTCTTACCCCTGAGTATATAATCCCCTCCCCTTGGGTATGGACAAAATCTTTTATTAAGTTACAAATTAGTTGTCTTGGAAGGAGATCATTCAGCCTGACCGCATTCAGCAGAAAGCATCAGAAAGAAATTCTCTTGCTGGCCTCAAAGAAGAGAAAGGCTGTGACCAGGTCTGTACCACAGGAATTGAATTTTCTGAATACCCTGAATCACCTTAGAAGTGGACTCCGAGCCCCAGCTGAGAATTGCAGCACACCTGATATTTTAGTTGAAGCTTTGTGAGACCCTGAGCAGAGGACCCAGTTGCTGCATGCCCAGACTTCTGACCTACTGAAACAATGAGATAATAAATGAATTTGTATTAAGACCCTACATTTGGGGCAATTTGTAATGCAGTAATGGAAAACTGATATAAACATCTTGGAGTATATTTGTAGCTGTCCACCTATCTTTGACAGCATGCTCAGACAACCTTATAAGGAAACCCAAATTAATTTTCAAATGACAAGATATATACCTACATTTGGGGAATATAATTGTTTTTGAAATGTATGTGTAAGTTTTTTTTTTTTGTAATTTACATTATATTTTGTTTTGTGAATATTTCTCTCATGTACATGACCATGGTGGTGTGCTGTAGAGTTAGCAACCCAGGGTATGGTGGAGTAGCTTATGGACTAACCCTTGTGCAGATGACAACTATAAACTCTAAATAAGATATTAAAGAAAATTACTACTTGAAGGAACTAGAGAACAACAAATAGCAAGAAGTAACAGGTGGGGTTTTGAGTTTTGAAAGGAGGAAACCATGCTTGGTGAGATGCATGTTTACAAAGGTTCTTTCCCGGGGCATTCTTGGCCCATGGGCTGGAAGTAGCAAGAAGACATAGTTTTTGCTGTATATTAACTTGATGTATCAGTGCTGCCTGAGTATCTAGAACTGAAGAAAGAAACCTGGAATATAGGTGAAATGCCTATATGCCTCTGGCCAAAAAAGCTGTTTGAGAGAGATCAGTGAAAAGACTTTGTGCAGGCATACTTATAAGAAACTGAGGCAGAATCTCATGTGGCCAGGTTGGTTATGAGCCTAACATGACCAAGGCTTTGGCTGGAATAGACTGTGTTAAGGAATTAAGGCTGACTTTATAAGGCAATGAAAAAGCCCTTTGGAAAACTGGCCAGATACCCATCAGTAAACTTTCATG
This sequence comes from Otolemur garnettii, assembly GCF_000181295.1. Lineage (NCBI taxonomy): Eukaryota > Metazoa > Chordata > Mammalia > Primates > Galagidae > Otolemur > Otolemur garnettii. The sequence continues at coordinate 2,337,014 of NW_003852474.1, forward strand.
ATCTGTGGTAAGTGATGAAGGTTGCTTGCTGATGGGTCTGCTAATGGAAATGTGCTAGGGGACCTCAAGAAGAGGAATTTACCCAATGCATACAGGTATCTAATGGCACAGATGAAACTTGGGCTTGTGAAAGGGTTTTGAGAAGTCTAGCCTGAATATTTCTTATAAAAGTTTCCAGCAAAAACTCCTGACTTAAAGCCCACATGAGAGCAGAGGTTTGCACACAAATTCCTGTATGCCCAAGAAGTTTCTTTATGCCTTGCTTAAAAATCCGAAGTAACAGCCTCCAAATGGCAAGGCCAGCAAGGGCAGGTATTCAGTCTACCTTGTTCCTCCCTAGCCTCAGGCTTCAGCAGATAAGAACAAAGAGGTAATGGCTAACAACATGTTCTCCATTAAGATTGGGTTATGTTGATAGGGTTATGTTAAAAGTTGTATGTTGAGTGGATTATCAGATATCACATGATGTTTAATTGGATCAATGAGGTCATTGCTGTATGTATAAAATTCCCTATATAAGCCAACTGCAAATAAAGAAGCTTGCCATTTTGCCTGAGCAAGCAGATGGTCACCTTTATTTAAAACAGAATTTCAGTAAGTGTGCTTATTCTCTGCAATATCGTTTTTCCAAGAGACCCTTACGGCAACACTGGAAAGGAAGGAGCCACAAATGGATGATCCCTATGTTTTGCACATAAACTCCCCTTTGTTCTTGGCCGACCACCAAACTGTTCATAGTGGGAGCCTCCAAAAAATCCAACAGAAAGCAACAGCTGGAAGGCTGAAAGAGCTGACCATAGATGTCAGCTGCTACCCTTCTCAGAGGAGATAGAATTTGGAATTTGAGTCCTAACACCTTGGGGAATTTGGGCAAATATCTTGAACTTTCTACCCCAGAAAGGCCATACCCAAGGAGTAAATACTATACACCAAGACTCAAAGATTTGCTCTATTACTAAGGGGGAAACTACAATAGACTTGCCCTAAAACAGCATAAAACCAAATCTCAACAAGTTCAAGGTGATCAGGCAATAATTTAAGTGTTTCTTAGAACAAAATCAACATTCTTCCGAGCAAGAGCAAAGAATACAGAATCCCTATGATATATTATCTATAAAGTTTAGTATAATTTTTTTCAAAAATACGAGGCATATGAGAAAACAGACAAATGTGAATACTTAAGAATAGAAATAGTCAACAGAAAGTGAACCTGAGATGACCTAGACCCCAGAGTTAGCAGTAAAGAATTCTGAAACCGTCACCCTAAAATAGTTCAAGGACCTTTAAGGAAGAGATGGTCTTCATGAATGAAAACATGAACAATCTCAACAGAAAAATGCAAATTTAAAGAGAACAAAATGAAAGTTCTAGGACTAAAAAATACACTACCTAAAATAAAAAATTCAGTGCATACTCTTAGAAGCACATGACAGACAAAAACTAAGTATCCACTCTAAACAACAAAAAGGTAATAGATTGAAGAACATGAACAGAATCTCAGTGACCAATGGGACATAATTGAGCAACTCAAGAAAGAAAATGGGGCTGGAAAAGTACTTGAAGAAATAATAGTTGAAAATATATCCAATTTGATGAAAAAAATATCAATTTAGACTTCTAGTAATAATCACTGAAAACCAAGCAGGATAAATACCAAAAAAATTCATGTAGACAGATAATTGTCAAACTGCTGAAAACCAAAAATAAAGAGAAAATCTTGGGAGCAGACAGCTAAAAGGGTATGTTACATGCACAGAAACAGCAGTGGCCAGAAGACAAGGCAATAATGTCTTTTAAACACCCCCCCCCAGGTAAATATGAACTCATCATTCTAAATCCAGCAAAAATTATCTTTTACAAATTAGACGAAATAAAAAACATTTCCAAATTTATGAAAACTGAGAGGATTTGTTGCTAATAGACTTGTACTACAAGAAACACCAAAAGAAGTCCTTCAGGCTGGAGGGAAATGATACCAGATGAAACTGGTGTCACATTTATAGGAAAACAGAAATGATAAATGTGAAAATCATTTTTAAGACTATATTTTCCCCTCTTGCTTATTTAAGAATAAAATTGACTGTAAAACAATAATGACACTTCATTGTGGGGTTTGATTCTATATAGATGCAGAACGAAGCTATGTGCTGTGACAATAGCACAAAGGAAGGGTAAATGGAATTACACTGTTTGAAATTTCTTACGTTTTCTGAGAAGTGATACAGTATTAAATCTACACAGACAGTGATAAGCTAAAGATGTATATTGTTTTTTCTAGAGAAACTACTAAAAAAAATAGAAGGCTATATAATTAAAAAGCCAACAGGAGAATTAAAATCAAGAATTAAAAATATTCAATTAATCCGAAAGAAGGAAGGATGGAGAAACAGAGGGACAAAAATCACATGAAACTAATAGAAATGAATAGCAAAATGGTTAACTTAAATAGTACCATATAACTAATTATATTTAATGTAATTAATCTAACTATTTAAAAGGCATAGATTGTCAGACTGGGGGGAAAGCAAGATGCAGCTATGTTGTATCTACTAGAAATTCACTAAAGACACTAATAAGCTAAAAAAAAAAAAAAAAAAAGAACCTTGTGCAAATGCTAAGCATATGGGAACTGTGTGGCTTTAAGAGGAGAGTGAGGGGAGGACAGGAGGAGTATGGAAGGAGGGAGGGTATTTGGGGGGACCTCACCTAATGTGCATGATGCAATGGTACATTTCAAAACTATTAAGAAATGAGTATAATGGGTGTGTTACTTAGTTCAATGTAAGCATTTCACATTGTATATCAAAGCAGTACCCTGAACTCCATAAATGCATTAATGTACAAAGTTATGATTTAATAAAAAATAATAATAATAAGACTAACAGACAAAGACTTCAACACAAGGATTATTATCAAAGATAAAGAGGTACATTTCATAAATATGTGTGCATCTGATAAGACTATCAAAATGTCTGATAGGACTGAATAGAAAAATAGAAAAAGTACAACCTTATTTGGAGATTTTTAACACTCTTTTCTTAGAAATTAATAGAAGAACTAGTCAAAAATCAATACGGACATGCTGGATTTGAACGACAAGTATATCAACCAAGTTGACGCATTCTTTTTGAATTCATGCAGAATGTTCATGAAGCTAGACCATATGCTGGGCTATAAATTAAAGGCCCCCAAATTTTCAAATGGTTAAAATAGTTTTTTTCTAACCACAACAGAATTAAACTGGAAATACAAAAATGAGACCCCCAGAAAATCTGCAAATAAGTAGAATTAAAATGGCATATTTCCTCAGAGCCCATATGTCAAAGAAGAAATCACCAGAGAAGTTAGGAATACTCTGACCAGAATAACAATGAAACATCACATGTTGATTTGAGAGGAAGCAGCCAACACAGTGCTTAGAGGAAAATCAACACATGTTGATTTGGGAGGAAGCAGCTAGCACAGAGCTTAAACATCTACATCAAAAAAGAAGAAAGACCTCAAATCAACCATCTAATCTTCAATTTTAGGAAGTCATAAAACTGGAATAAGACAAGGATGCCCACTTCTACTCAACATAGTACTGGGTGTCCTAGCCAGAGCAATCAACCAAGAGAAGGAAATTAAAGGTAACAAATGAGAAAGAGGAGGTCAAAGTATTGTCCTTTGCTGATGATACAAACCCAAACCCAAAGAGACTTTGGGAATTGATAAATAAATTCAGCAAAGTCTAAGGTTATAAAATCAATGTACATAAATCATTTCTACATACTAATAACAGTCAAGCCAAGGTCAAATCAAAAGTTCAGTATCATTCACAACAGCTACAAACAAAATAAAATACTTAGGAGTATATTTAACCAAGGAGGTGAAAGATCTCTATAAGGAGAACTATGAAACTCTGAGAAAAGAAATTGCAGAGGATGCAAACAAATGGAAAAACATACCATACTCATGGATAGGTAGAGTCAACATTGTTAAAATGTTCATACTACCCAAAATGATATACAAATTCAATGCAATCCTCATCAAGTTACCCATGTCATACTTCACATCTCTAGAAAAAATAATTCTATGCTTCGTTTGGAATCAGAAAAGAGACCAAATAGCCAAAGCAATCTTAAGCAAAAAGAAAAAATCTGGAGGTATCACATTATCCAACTTCAAAGTATACTACAAGGCTTTAGTAACCAAAACAGCATCATAGTGGTATAAAAAATGAGACGTGGATCAATGGAATAGAATAGAGAATCCAGATATAAAACCATCTACTTAACAGCCAACTGATCCTTCAACAAAGCAGACGATATACACTGGGGGAAAAGAAGCTCTATTCAATAAATGGTACTAGGAAAACTAGAGAGCCACATGCACAAAAATAAAGAAGGACCTCTGCCACTTACCACTTGCAACAATTAACTGAAGATAAATAAAAGACTTAAATCTAAGGCATGAAAACATGAGAATTCTAGAAGATAATATAGGAAAAACCCTTCTACATATGTAGTATCCACCTAGGCAAAAAATTTATGACTAAAACCTTAATGACAATCATGGGAATGACGAAAATTAATAAATGGGGTTTGAGTAAACCAAAAAGCTTCTGCACAGCTAAAGAAACAATCAACAGAGCAAACAGACAACCTATAATATGGGAGAAAATATTCGCAAGCTACACATGTGATAAAGGGCTAATATCCAGAATTTACAAAGAACTTGAGCAAATCAGCAAGAAAAAAACAGCCCTATTTAAAAGTTGGCAAAAGACGTGAACAGAAGCTTGTAAAAAGAAAAAATACAAATGGCTAATAAACATATGAAAAATTGCTCAATGTCATTCATTCGCAGAGAAAGGCAAATTAAAACCACAATGAGATATCACCTTAGTCTAGTTAGAATGGGTTTTTTATTAGAAAGTCCCAAACCAGGAAGTCCTGGCATAGATTCAGGACTCATGTACTGTTGGTGGGATTGAAAATTAGTACAAATTTCTATGGAAAACAGTATGAATATTCCTCAAAGGACTAAAAGTAGACCTACCATTCAGTCTAGCAATCCCTACTGGATATCTACCTGAAGAAAAAGAGTTTTCATCAAAAAGACACATTGAATGTTTATTGCAGCACAATTCACAATTGCAAAGATGTGGAATCAGCCCATGTGCCCATCAAATCATGAGTGGGTTAATCAAATGTGGTAAGTGTGTACCATGAATATTTTTGCAACAATCTGGATGGAACTGGAGACCATTCTCCAAAGTGAAGTATCTCAAGAATGGGGAATTAAACTCCACATGTATTCACTGTTAAATTGTAACTAACCAATGAGCAAATGTGTACACAGAGGGAAGTGAAACTCAGTGGAAATCAAGGTGGGGGATGAGGAGGAAGAGAACAAAAACCTACCTAATGGGCACAATGAACACTATGTGGGTGATGGACACACCTACGGGCAGACCTCAAGCATTACAAAAGCAATCCATGCAACCCAAATAATTCATACCCCCTTAATAATTTGAAATTAAAAATAAAGAGGTCATAAAAAAGCCAAATTAAGCCAATGTCAATGGGACAAAGGAAATAACAAAAATAAAAGCAGACATCAATGAAATAGAGAACATACATGTACAGTAGTGAAAAGTCAGCAAAGTCATACATTAGTTCTGTAAAAAGTTTAACAAGATTGCTTAGCCCCAAGCAAGACTAATCATGATGAAATGCTACAAAGCTCACATTGTGGATATCACAGATGCTCTCATTACAGATCCTATAGGCATTTGAAGGATAATAAGGGGATATTATAAACAACTTTATGCCAATAAATTCAATAACTTGGATGAAATGGTCAAATTTTTAGAAAACCGATGTGAACTAACAAACATGTAAAGAAACAGAAAACTTATCTGAATAGTGGTATCCTTATAACTTGAACTCATAACCAGTATCTTCCCCACAAAACACCTTCCAGGTTCAGATAATTTCACTCACAAATTCTACTGAACAGTTAATGAAAATTAATGCCAATCTTACACAAAGCTTCAGAAAATGAAGGAAAGAAACACTTCTTAGCTATTTTTACGGGCCAATATAACACTAATACCAAAACTTGGCACATAGGTTACATGAAAAGAAAATTACAGAGTACTATTCCTTACAAACATGGATGTAAAACTCATTAACAAAACGCTAATGAGTCAAATCCAGTGATGTACAAAAAGAATTTATCATGCTCAGTTGGGTTTTGTCCTATCTGTGTTTAACAGTAGAAAATCAATCCATGTAGTTTATAATAAATATTAACAGGCCAGAGGATAACAACCAGGTGATTACCCCAATAGAGCCAGAAAAGCAGTTAGCAAAATCCAACACTATCCACAATGAAAATTCTCAGCAGATTAGGAAAAGAAGGGCACTTCTTTATACTTACAAGGGGGCATCCTCAAAAATCCCACCCTTCTTCTGCCCCCCAAAAATCCCACCCTCAGTAGAGTGCCATGGTGTCACAGCTCACAGCAACCTCAAACTCTCAGGTTCAAGTGATTCTCTTGCCTCAGCCTCCCAGGTAGCTGGGACTACAGGTGCCTACCATAGTGCCCAGCTATTTTTTTTTTTTTAGAGATGGGGGGGGGGGTCTTGCTCTTGCTCAGGTTGGTCTTGAACTTGTGAGCTCAGGCAATCCACCCGCCTCAGCTTCCCAAGTGCCAGGATGATTATAGGCGTGAGCCACCATGCCCAGCCTACTGATGAAGTATTGAAAATGCTCAGGAACAAACTGCCATTGTACTTTATAGGTCAGTGTGAAACTCAAGGGGTAGGGCGCCAACCCCATATACTGGAGGTAGTGGGTTCAAACCTAGCCCCAGCCAAAAAAAAAAAAAGAGGAAGTATTAAACTCATTTTAATCATGGATGATATGACTGTATATGTAGTAAAAATTTACAAAATCTAACTGAGCTAGAACTAACAATTGAATTTAGAAGATTATAGTATACAAAAGTCATTTTTTTGGGAAAAGTTCCTTTATACAATTCAATTTCCTAAATAGATTCCATTTTATTTCTTCACTAAATTTCATCAAAACACATAAAATACTTTAGATTGAATTTGACAAAAGGCATGTAAAATCTCTGTACAGAAATACTGCTAAAATAAATTAATTTCTTAATTACTTAGGTAAATTAAATTAATTACTTAAGTAAATGGAAGGATATTTCAAGCTTATGAATTAGAAGACTCTTCATTGATAAGATGTCTATTCTCTGCATTTTTATCTGTAAATTCAATCCCAATCAAAATTCCATAGACATTATTCTACAATTTAAAGGTGAGTTCATTTTAGAAAAATGAGTTAGTGTAGCCAAATTCTTGAAAAAAGAACAGTGGAGAAGTCATACTTTCAGATCCCAAGACTTTCTAAAAGGCTACATCAGACAATCGAATGCACGCCCATAGAGAAGAAAAACTCATTTCAATTCAAGTTGGGGGGAAAGGGAATGAGGGAGGTGGAAAAGGGGGAGTGGGGCACAATGGGCACAACGTAGGGGTGTATGGCACACCTTTTGGGTGCGGGACACAACTACAAGAGGGACTCTCCTTAATAAATTCAAATACTGTGAAAAAAAAATGACCATACAATATGGGCATCTGATAGGCAAGTACGTCAGTGAAACAGAACAAAGTCCAGAATTGGACCATGTATGAAGTCAATTAACTTTTTAATTGACTTTTAACAAATGTGCTAAGGCAACTTAATGGGGAAAGCAATAGTCTTTTCCAAAAATTCTGCTGGAGTAACTAGATAAATGTGTATGTGTTATATGTGTAGGTAAGGGGACATGCCTCCCACTTCATACCATACTCAGAAGTTAATTTGAGAGGAGAAAACAGATCTGAACCTAATATCTAAAGCTCTAAAAGTTTCTAGAAGAAAACTTAGGAAGATATCTTCATGGCCTTGGTGTAAAACAAGGTGTAACAAATATTTCTTAAAAGGACACCAAAAGTGCTATCCACAAAAGATAGAAAACTTGATCAATTGAACTTCATAAAAATTAAAAGTCTGCTTTTTACAAACCATTAACAAAATAAAAATTCAAACCACAAAGTGGGAGAAAATATTCAGTGTGTGTGTGTGTGTGTATATATATATATATATATATATATATATGAAAAAGGATTTATATCAAGAATATATAAAGATACCAAATGATATAAAACCAGTAATATGAGTACAAGAATTACAGTAGATTGGTGGTTATGAGCTTGAGTTTGCGCTTCAGAGTCAAATGGATCCAGATTGAATTTCTGGCTGCCATCACCTGTGTGACCATCAGCTCTTTAATGAAGCTCTTAGAGTGTCAGTTTTTTTAACTTTAAAATGGAGGATAATGTTTACTGTTTGTCCAAAATGTATTAACTAATTTAAATAATGTTGGATACAACAATAGTGATTTTTAAGTATACACTCCATATTTTTAATATTTCCACCATAGTAAACCTAAAATCATTGTCAAGATAAACAGCTAGGGGCCTAAAATAAATGAAACCCACACTCTTTCCAAATAAGCAAGTAAATTCTCCCCTCTAGCATGGAACTTAGGAGACTGGGAACTGGTCACTGCTCACTCCTCCCCCACCCCCCACCGAAGTCTCTAACAAGGATCGCTATGAGTAGTATTGACAGTGTAACAATATTAAATCTTCCAATCCATCAACATGAGATGTCATTCTAGGTATTGTTTTCTTTAATTTCTTTCAGCAACATTGTGTAGTTTTCAGTGTACAAATCTCTTTGTATCTTTGGTTGTTTATTACTAAGTATTTTATTCTTTTTGATGATATTATGAATGGAATTTTCTTAATTTTATGTTCATCATTAGTATAAAGAAATACAACTTTTTGCTTGCTTATTGTTTGTCCTGCAACTTTGTTTAATTTGTCTGTTAGTTCTGATGGGTTTTGTTTGGTGGAATATTTAGGGGTTTCTTTCTGTACGATTATTTTGTCTGCAGAAGACATCATTTACTTACTCCTTTCTATTTTAGACGACTTTTGTTTCTTTTCCTAGTTTAATTCCTTTGGCTAGGACTTGTGAGTGTTGTAGTAAACACAAGTGGTGAGCGTGGGCACCCCTGGCTTGTCCTTGATCACAGACGAAAAGCTTTCAGTCCTTTACCATTGAATAGGATGTTAGCTATAGGCTTTTCATATATGACATTTATTTATTTATTTATTATATATTTATTTATTTATTGAGACAGAGCCTCAAGCTGCCACCCTGAGTAGAGTGCCATGGCATCACAGCACACAGCAACCTCCAACTCCTGGGCTTAAGTGATTCTTTGGCCTCAGCCTCCCAAGTAGCTGGGACTACAGGCACCTGCCACAATGCCTGGCTATTTTCTGGTTGTAGTTGTCATTGTTGTTTGGCGGGCTTGGGCTGGATTTGAACCCACCAGCTCTAGTATATGTGGCTGGTGCCTTAGCCACTTGAGCTACAGGGACCGAGCCCATATATGATCTTTATTATGTTGTTCTATTCCTACTTGTTGATTTTTTTTTTTTAACCATAAAATGGTATTGAATTTTGTCAAATGTCTTTTCTGTATCAATTGAAGTGATCATGTGGGGGTTTCTTTCATTCTGTTAATGGGGTGTATCACATTGACTGATTTCTATAAATTGAATCATATTTGCATTCCTGGGATAAATCCCACCTGGTCATGGTGTATAATCCTTTTGAAGTTATATTTTTTTTAGAAGAGAAATTCTTTGTTGAAGACAGTGGTTACTGAGAAAACAGACTGTGGAAACAATAAGAAAAAAGTCTATTTCCTTCTAACTAAAATGCTGCTAGGACTCGTATAATGAAAACCATTATTCTATACAAAAAATGTGAGATGAAGTGCCCCCAATTTTAATATCTAGAGTAATGGCTGACTCTTCTTATCTTCTTTGTACAACAGAAGCATCCTTGCATTAACTCCTAGACTTCTTTCACTTTAGGTTAGGAAAATCAACGTTTAACTAGTCTAACATTAATGGCTTAAATAGACATGAATGGCTCAGAAATTATTGCCCAGTCAGAAGAACTTGGTCTGCAACTGGGTCTGCTTGAGTTTTATTGTTACGTAATCTCATATTTTGGTTATTTTAAAAGAGAATAGAATTTTACGACTGGAAAACCCCTCAGAGATTATCTAGACCTATCACCTCATCGTACAGATTAAAAAACAAACAAAGAAGAGTCTCAGGAGTCAGGTTCTTGCTCAAAGTTACATGGATAATACATTAAATGCTGGAGAAGAGATTGGAAACCAGGATTCTGACTGCTCCTGGACATCTTTTTCCAGTTGGCAACTTCTTATACTAACGTCAGTGCAAGAGCATTTTCTACATCTTGCGGTAAAGGTAAAAATGTTTGATAAGCCCTTGACAGATTTGCTGAGACTTGGGATCCTTGCTGAACTAGCTCCGTGGGTGGCTTCTCTCTGGCCTCTGCATCAGCGGGGGCTGGTTCAACACCCACACTGATCTACATGCCTCTACCAAACCACACCACAGACATGACACCTAGGGAAGGCCTTGTTGATTTTTGTGTCCCACCACCCCACTAGAGAAAACTTCCAACTAGGAATGAAGAGAGTGGGCATAATGCCATCAGATGCCATCCAATGGATAATTTTACAACCTTTTCTGAAAATACAAAATTTCTTAAGTAATCCCAGAGACTGTGAACTTGGATTTTCTCTCTTCTCCCAGGCTAACAAATACACTAATATCTACCAGGTACCCCCATTTACACGGTATTATAGAAAAATGTGATATTAGAATACAATTTTCAGGTAATCCATTGATTCACTCAAGGTTTTTGTCCTTAAAAGGGTCAGTCATTTTTTCTGTGGCAATGATTTTCTATAATTATATGGCTTTTGCCTCCTTGGAGTTTTAATTACTATGTTAAGGTAATTTTAAAAAAAAATAAGAAGGAAAAAGTACTAGAATAGCCAGGTCATTATGATGTTTTACTAGTATGAAATTCCTGCAAAGTAGATTTGAGATGTTACCTTTTAAAATTCATAAAATTGTGGATTATAGAGATTAATTTTATTAAAATTCATTTTGTATCTATTCTCTTGTTAATTTAAATATGGCATTCCTTTATTAAGTACTATTAAAAAAAGTGTGGCAGGAAATCAGCAAAGACAATTACTTTTGCCCATTTTTATGAATTATACATATTTCCAAATATTTAATCATATGCTTATGCAAAAAAACCTCATATTTGAATTTTAAAGCATATGCTAACATTTTAAAATAATAAGACATGCTATAGCAAAAATCACTTACCAAATATTTAGCTAAAATTCAGTACAACTTTAGAACAAAGGCTCAGGGGGTTTTTTTTGGCAGTTTTTGGCCAGGGCTGGGTTTGAACCCACCACCTCCAGCATATGGGGCTGGTGCCCTACTCCTCTGAGCCACAGGCGCCTCCCAGGCTCAGTTTTTTTTAAGACAGAGAATATAGAAGTTTGGCTGAGATGAGTCTTTCTGCCTCCACAGGACCATAATGGAGGGCAGTGGAAATCTTCATGTCAGAATTCTCTTTTTAGCTGTCCTAAAAGCAAGCAACTCTCTTCTGTGATTGCATGATCACAAATGATTGCTCTAAGCACTAAGATTTTTGCACAAAATGATGCATCTTGAAAATCCAGTTTGCAGCCTCTGGTCATAATGTCATATGGCTTTCTCATGAGCCAGGAGACATGCATGAAGCAAGTGGGATTTTATCTGAGTCTCCCCCAGTGTTGGTTCTATAATTCTGCAACTGGTCTCAGCAGCCAGGTTTTTTTTCTGATATTAGTTACTAAGAATAGATTTGACATTTGCAGATCTTCCGTGGAAATCAAGAGGAATCTTTGATTCCGAAGAGAAACAAAGAGCAATAAAGTCGCTAATAATAAACAAAATGCCCTCTCGCTCACCATGTGGCTTTCTATCCTTGCAGCGATAGTCTTAGCTCTGGAGTCTTGCTTTTAATAAGGTTATTCCCTGGATGATGAAAGTACCACCTAAATACTTAACTTTAAAAAATAATAAGGTTTGGATATCTTACCATGGCTTTGGCAGGGGGGTTGAAAACTCAGAACATCTTTGCTTTCCTTTTTAAAACCAACTCGTTTGCCTTCTGTGCAGATTATCTTAGGGAGGTCATCTTGCCAGGATCTCATTTTATTTATCCACAGAAACCACATCTGCTTCCATGCAATTTGCTACCCTGGAGCATATTCAATGTGAACGTCTTATCTTCCCAGGCCTTAGGCCACTGAAACTTTCTGGCAGACAGAAGTCTCAGGTTCCAGCATGGAATCTGCTCTTAGTTACAGAAATCCATGTCCCAGGAGTCTGGGAAACTAACCTTTCTCCCTCATACACTGATCTGATACCCAACCACAGGTAGTGCACATGTACAAACACACATTACCACGCCTTAGGGGAGAAAACTAAGCACCATCTGTAGCATGCCTTCCAGAAGCACCTCAACGGCAATCCTCACCCTCAAATCACCCTCGGGATGTAACTCAGAACTTCACACCCCCACCCCTCTTTTAATAAAAATAGAATTTAGAGGTAACTGGGAGTAGGTATGAGTCATGACCTTGTGGTACCTTATTTAACAAGTCATGTGGCTTCGTTCAACATGCAGTCCTGCAAAATGCATCTTCAAAGAGTTGAAACCTGGAGAAAAGAGTGAAGGAATTGGGAACACAGGGGGTGGGACATTGAGGGAGAAGCCCCTACGGATGTCCACAGAAGGTGGGGACCAGACAATAGTAATCGAGTGGCAATGCTTTGGTGACAAAGGGGCCCGAATGTAGATAGAAGGGGCCTTGAAGAATGTGTGTTTCTGTTATGGAGAGACTCAAACTGAGGCAGGACCAGTGGGGACTCCCACACCTGAGGTGCTGGGAAAGGGGCCAGGAGAAGCAGGAAAGAAGCTGGTGAATCCAACCCAAACCCAGTCCCCCAAGTGGCCAGGCAGCCTCCTCCATCCTGCTCTAAGGAGAGGGACAGAAATTTCCTTTAGACTCATCTCAGACCAAACCACTCCTGGGAGCAAGGAATCTCTAAGGGCCCTCCCTGTGCAGGCCACAGAGTCCCTGCTTAGCTGACACATCAGTTCAGAGCGGCCTCTCCATTCACCCTTAAGCAGCTCCCTGGGTCACAGAGGGCTCAATCCCACATCCTCAGCTGGCCACTCACTAGTCTTGCTTTCTTGTTTGAAACGAAGAAAAGATCCTCCAGTGACGTGACTGCCACTATTTAAGGCATGCATGCAGGGGCGGATACCTTATGGCGATTATTTTTCACCCCTCACTAGAATAAACTTCCCTTTCCCTGGGTTTGCTGCACAGCTGGCTGAGGCCCTTTCCATGGCTCGATTTCCTTTGTCCGCAAAGAGCTTGGATTCTTCTCTGGGTGCTGCTCAAGGAGTCAATGAGACCTCACTTCTCAGTGCTCCACAGTTTAAAATGTTCATTCTCTAGCCAGAAACAGGCACCGAGTGAGACAGGTGAGGGCAAGCTCCAAGCTGGCCTCAGAGGTGTGCCCAGGGAAGCTTGTAATGCTCAGAATTTACACTCACCTGTAGAGTAAAAGAGGGCAGGAGAGAGTCAGAGGATGAGTTGGGAGAAAGAGCGTAGAACAGGAGTAAGAAGACTTAAGTTTTAAACCTGTCTCTGTCCCTAATTGAGGAGCCCCGTGCAAGTCAGAAAACTTCCTTGGGGCTCTGCGTCCTGACTGAGAAGTGAGGAGCTCACACTGGACGGGACCAAGGTCTTCCCATCCCGGGCCTATGTGACCCAACCAGGAGGCCTCTAAATCTCTACTCAACGCTCCTGTGTACACCCTTCTCTGGAGTTGGCCTGGCTACACAGTCACAGTGACTTGAAATCAAAAGAATGAACAAAGAGAATAAGCTTTAAAGAGCATGCTTAAACATTTAACAAACTAGAAAAGAACTTCCCAGAAAAACTCAAAAGGAAATCCAGATAGAATACATTTCAATAATAGTCCAGACTCAGTTAAACCTCCTAAGAGCTGTTTATTCTAAACAGCAAGGGAGATGCAGACAGACATGAGGAAATACAGGCTAGGTCTGGTGGGAGTAGAAATTCTAGCTCTCCGCTCAAAATGAATCATTGTCACGCAGGAGATACATGCTTGTGTGTGTGCGTGGAAGTGCCTGGCGATCCCATTTCCATCCCAGTCTGGGGAGTGACTCGCTGTTTGGTTCCTGGTGGTAGGGAGCAGCCACTTTCAGCTTTCTGCAATAAACCTCAGCTGTGTCCATGCGGAGACGGTGTTATCAGTTGCTCTCATGCACACAGAGCGGAGACAGATGCCTCAGAGCTTTCTGAAAACTCAACCCTGGCTCAGTTGCCTCTTTGGAAAAGAAGCCCCCCTTTTTCTAGTGGAGCCCGTCCTTTCTGTGTGACTTCGAATGAGTTTCTAAACCTCTCTGAGGTCCTGTTTTTATAAAGCAGGACTAATGGTGTCTAGCACAGAGAGATAGGGTCAGGATTGAGTGGGGGCCATTGGCAGAGTCTTCCATGTGGAGACACGGGAAAGTCCTCAGTGCACGCTAGCTCTGACATTATTATATGGTTTGGGACAGACTTTAGTTTTTAGAGCGTTTTTAGGTTCACAGCAAAACTAAGCAGAAGGTATACAGATTTTTCACTTGCCCCCTACCCCCCTACAGCCTCCCCCACTAGCAACATCCCCCACTAGAGTGACACATTACTTGCATTAGATGAACCAACATTGACACACTGTATACATTTCAACAAATGAGTAATGCCATGTCTCTACCATTTGGGGATCACGCGGGGTAATTGCCCTAACAGTCCTCCGTGCCCCCCCTGTTAATCCCTTGCCCCGACACCCACTGATCTTTCCGTTGCCTCCATAGTTTTGCCTAGGCAAGCATGTCTCATAGTTGGAATCCTACGGTATGAGACTCAGATTGACTTTTTTCACTTAGTAATGTGCATTTAAGTTTCTTTCCTGTCTTTTCATGGTTTGAGAGTGCATTTCTTTTTAGTTCTGGACAATATTCCCTCGTCTGGATATGCCACCATTTACTTATTATCCAGCAGTTATATTATTTTTTTCACATTTGTGTTAGCTCTCAGGAAGCTTAGCCCTAGAGGAACTCTTAAGCCATCTGGTTAGGTGACACAAAATGACCATGAGCTAAGATGGTCAGCTATCTGGCTACCTCGATGTCACAGTGCATATTATTAGCTGGACAGACTGGGCAGCACAGAAGGAGAATAGGCCCATCTGTAACAGACAGCAAATGCATGAGGGAGGGCGATGGGACTGGTTGCAGTGTCCCGGGCTGATAAGGTGGAGAGGAGGCAGCCAGCAGAGGAGACGAGGTGTGAAGCCCCAGCAGGTGCACCTTCAGGGTGACTGAGTGGAGGGCATATGAGAGGAGAGAGGAGGGAGGGCAGCCAGAAGGCGGGCGGGTCCTGACTCAACACACGCCCCATCCAAGCTTCCTCGTCTAAACATGCAGGAGCAGGTGAACACGGCGGGGGGTGGGGGGATTACAAATGGGATACTGCCAGGAAGGGAAGGGACTGGAGCAGACGGAGCTGGCCATCCAGGGGGCTGGGAGAGACGGAGGGCCTGAGCAGGACTGCAGAGGCCATTCCAGGAGGGAGGAGGGAAACACCTCTTCCAGAATGCTGAAAAGAGGAATGGGACAGAAGCCGTTTGATGGACGTTTGAGAAAATACTGATTAATAGGGTTTGGTTTTAGATACTTGGAGATAGAACTGCTTATGAGAAGTTGGTCTGAAGTAGAAATTTAAATATATATGAATTGGTGGTGGCTTAGACAACACAGAAACATAGGTGAGGGATGGGGAAGAGTCCCCAGCACAGACGGATAGACAAGGAGAGAGAGAGAAACAGAAAATACATACACACCTCAAGATCCTCCCAGAAAGGATGCAATCTGATGGTAAAACTGACACTCAGGTCCTGACCTCTAGTCACATCCAGTCCTGGTGGGCTCTCAACCTTCCCGCTTGTAAAACACTGGTGAAAGTTAACACTGAAGAAGTGAATGGGCTCGGCGCCTGTGGCTCAAGTGGCTAAGGTGCCAGCCACATACACCTAAGGTGGTGGGTTCGAATCCAGCCCGGGCCCGCCAAGCAACAATGACGGCTGCAACCAAAAAATAGCCAGGCGTTGTGGCGGGCGCCTGTGGTCCCAACTACTTGGGAGGCTGAGGCAGGAGACTCGCTTGAGCCCAGGAGTTGGAGGTTGCTGTGAGCTGTGAAGCCACAGCACTCTACCCAGGGGGATAGCTTGAGGCTCTGTCTCAAAAAAAAAAAAAAAAGAAGAAGTAAATGGAGTCCTCCTCCACACTACCCGCTGAGAAAGCCTGTCTCTGTTTAATTCACTCCATAAGGCACCCCTTGCAGGCGGATGCTCCGGGGAGGCTACTCACTGCCTGGCGCTCCAGCCCCTGGCAGCATGCTGAGTGCTTTCCTACCAACTCTCCTTCCTAGCTGTCTGTGTGACAGGTCCTTCCACTCCGAGTGAAAACAGTCTGTAAATAAATGAATTGCGATCAAAGCCCTCATAGAGAGGTAATCCTGAATCTCTGTACTTCAGTTGACTACTCAGGCCCCTTACAAAGGGCTTCCTCATCCCTCAGGGCCAAGAGGGAAGGAGCCACAAGCATTTCTCCCTTGTCTGCTGGCTACTTTCATCCCACATGCTGACATGCTCGAGAAGTTCTATGTTGAAAGACGAGAGTCCAGCTCTATGGCTCAAAGCAGAGGGCCTGGAGCAAGCTGGCTCTGCCCAGCTGAGTGGCCTTAGACAAGTCCCCCAGCCTCTCTGCGCCCCCAGCTCCATGTCCATAAATAGGAGTAATAGATAAGCACTTTTCTGAGGCCCTAATGAGCTTAGAACACATGTACGAGAGCATACAGAAGGTGAGTGATTGCTCTCAGGTCACGGGCAGTCCTACGGTAGCAAAGCAGTGGGCAGATCAATGGTACTTGCTGTCACCCGCAGTGCTGGCATCCCCTCTTCCTGATCCACTTGCTGTCACCCGCAGTGCTGGCATCCCCTCTTCCTGCTCCGTGCTCCTCGTGGCCTTGTTGGGGGCACCACTAGTCACCTCCCCTTTCCCAGCACCTGTCCTTTCCCTGTAGGTGAAACTGCCCCTTGTCCCTCAACCCTTTCCCCACTTAAGGGGGAAACAGCCCAACTGAGGTTTCCATCTGAACTGGAAGGGAATCTTCCCTTAGTCTTGTTTCACCCCCCCTTCCAAGCTCATGATTTTCTTTGTGAGCTTGGAAGGTGAAAAGTCGCCAACCAAAAATTCAGAATCCTCTGGAATTCATAAGCCATCAGAAAACTGCGGCTTGCGCATTTATTAGCATGTCATATTGTGTGCCTTCCTACTCCTCAGAGAAAAGGCAAGATTGGCACCACAATAGGCTTATTCTTCAAAAAGTCCAACTTGTTTTTTTTAAAAAGACTCGTTACATTTCAACGGCGAGTGCTATCTGAGCACAAGTCTTTGGGGACTTGGGGGATGGTGCAGGCCCCCCAGGGACCCCGCAGATCACTGAAGATAGTCAGATCTTCCTCCTTTTCTTTTATTCTTGTAGCACATGAAAAAAAATCTCACAGTGACATTACCCTCAATGTGTAGTCCCTGTGGGCCCTATCACTTCCCAGTTACCTGGCAGGCTTCAACTTGTCTTGCATTTGGTTACACCAAGCTTGAGGACCCATTAAACTTGGAAGCTATTTGTGAAATTCAGCATAATTCAGGTTTTAGGCAAGACCATGTGCTCCTTCCTCTCCCCTGGAGTTTGCCCTCAAGTGAGCAGAGACTCAGCAAATTGCAAAGTTTCCTGTCCTGCCATTTCTATATGTGTCCTCTCCTGCCACGCCACCCCAAGCATCTTCTCACAGGGCCCTCATCCCCATCTCTCACACCATCTTCCTTCCTTCCCCCTCTCAGGGTTGTTCCCCCTGCCCTGTACTCCCCACTCCCCATGTTTGATACTTAGAACTCCAGAGGCATAAGATCATCCAGTTCATCCATTCCATGAATAAGAAAATCCTGTCCTCAAGATGTTAAGGGAAACCCAGGTCACATAACAGATCAGGAATGAGGTGGGACCAGAGCCCAGCCTCCTGACCCTGGGACCTGTGGCCTTTTGCCAACACAAGGTTCTGTCCCGACAGACTCTCATTTGCTGTGCACCTACCTTGGTCCCGGGGAATTCTATCTTCCTGGTTTTTCCATCCTGCTTATCCTGGAGGGCAAGGTGAGGGGCCTGGAGCATCTTGGTGTCTGACCTGCTTATCGTGAGCCTCAGCAGAGACAGCCTGGCTTGGTTCCTTCTCACTCAGTCCTCACACACCCAGTCCCAGAGCAGTGCTTGAACTCCACTGTGGGCATCAAAGTCGTTAAAATTCCCTGGCCTTCTAACTCTTTGGAATGGTAGGCAAGAACAACACACCATACCAAGCTCTGAATACCAGTGGAGCGCTGGGCTCTGCTCACAATTTCTCCCCTGATCCTCACCATCATCCTGTGAGGTCTCCTGTTTTACAGACGTGGAGTCTGGGGCTGGGGAGGATAAGGACATCAGCTGATGATCACATCCCCAGGAAGTAGGGGATGGGGATTCCAACTGGAGACTGCCTAGCTCAGTGTCACTAAACCTGCTAGACTTGGGGCACTTACAGTGCGGTTCCCAGACCAGCAGCTCAGATATCAGCTGGGAACTTTTTAGAAATGAGGATTCTCAGTCCCACCCCAGACCTGCTGGACCAGAGACCAGTGGAGGGGGTTGGCCCTTTGCATTTCCACAAGCCCTCAGGTGATTTCCGAATACCCTGAAGCCCGAGAGCCACTGTACTGGACCCGGCTGCCCCCTTCTGCCATGCTTGACACCCCCAGAATCATTGAACAAACCTGCACCATGCACAGAGTACTTTACCCCTTTCATGTCAGGCTGATAAACCTGGAGACCAAGAGATTTTCCTACATGCAAGTAGGAGGTGGAGAGGCAGAGGCGGGGCTGACCCCAGAGCCCTCGCTCTAGTAACTCTTTCTAATCATGAGGTACCAGTCCCTCTTCCACTGGCCCTAGGCCAGGCCCAAAGATAAATAGCTAAGGACCTAAAATAAATGAAAGTCACACTCTCTCCAAATAGATCAATAATGCTCTCCACTCTGGCACAGACCTTCTCAGCAGACTGGGAATGGGTCACTGCCAGTCCTCATTTTAGCAAGGCTGCAGAGCCCTTTCTGCTCCGTCTTAAAAAGTGTGGATTTTATCCATCATCTGGGCACTAGAGATCAATGATCTCATAGGTGTAGACAGGCATTAGAGATCCCTGCTACCCCTAATAGGCTGGCTTGAAGCCACAAAATTTATTGTGGCATTTGTCATGCCATTGATCTGTTTACACACCTGTTGCTGAAATCAGGACGCGTCCCTATGCATAACAAATCCCAACAATCTCACTAGCAGCTGAAAAGAGCAAGCAGCGTTTATTTTACAGGACCAATTAGGTGCGCCAGGAGCTGGATGACAGGCAGCCTCATTTAGTCCAAGAGAGTCTTAAAATAGATTCTTCACTAGATGAGTAAGTTCCAGTTTTTCTTTCTCCCTCTTCATTGCCTGTCTCCCATCCCTTACACTTTATACAAACGCTTTCTCCAGGGCCACAGTGAGAAACTAACGTGAGAGAAATGCTTTAGAAAAACTATGTTTTGGAAAATGTATGCCTGAACACGTACACTAGGGGAATCCGGCAAAGGCCCTTTTTAGTTTTTGAAATGCACATAGTAGGCGTATGGTTGAAGAGCCTGATGGACCACTGCAATGTCTCCTGTCTCTTTTGATGGACGGGGACGCCAGCTCGCTAGCTGTTTGGATTCTGTCTTTACTGTGTAACAACAGTCCTATTCATTCGTGGATTTCATTACCGATTGATTCATTATTCATCCTATGTAGCAGGCATGTGCTGGAAACAAGGAAACCAAAAGCTGAAGAAGAACCCTCCACCCCCACGTTGCCTTTCAGGAATTGGTCATCTAGAGAGGGACACCAGACACAACCCTGGCTCTGCAGGGCCAAGAGAGAGAGGCTTGCAGCATCTACACAGCACCGGGGCACACCCCTGACTCCCGTGATGCTGATGCCTTCTGAGGAAGGAGGCAGGACTGTGATGTGATTTTAAGTACAAGGAGAATGGAAAGCTCCGTGATTAATAGACATTGTCTCCAAATAATTTCTCTAGTAGCTTTTTGTAGATGGCAATGACAGTATTTTGCTTTCTAAGCAAATTCCCTGTGTCCTCAGAGCCACCTGCTAAGGAGCAGGCCCCCAAAGATACTGAGGGCATGCAGACACCTGGGCATACTCACAGCAGCCTGCGGTGGGTTTCTGCTTCCAAAATAGACACTGGCAGGACTCAGAGGCAGTGCTGGTGTTTGTACTAGAGCAGATAAGGGTGAGAAGGGACGTGAGAGTGCGTGTTTTTTGTGAGCTACACAGAATTTAGGGGGTGCCAGGAGCTCTTCCCTGATTCCCTGGGTGACTCTGTGTGTGCGGGAATTGGTTGGAGGTCATGCTGCTGGGGCCTGTCTTTGTAGCAGCCATGTGGGCCGCCCAATGTGCTTCTCAAGGCCTGGGGTAACGTCGGTGTAAATGACAAGCCCGTGAAGAGATGCCTTTGGAATAAAGACCTGAGGAGGGCTGGGAAAGGACTGAGCCCCTTGGCTGGTCTCCCCCATGAGAGGCTACTACAGCAGTGGGTGTGCACCTTCCTCTCTGCTCCAAGGGCGGTTGCACTTGGGCAGGCCTGGATCAAGAGGGCCTCCCCCAGCCACACCACATTTCACAATTTCATAGCTGAGTTCCTTCCGTGTGCCCAGAGCATCAATTAGAAAGCAGCATTTTGCATATTCTCTCAATGGCTCTTCACATCCGGTGTGTAGGTGGTCACTGTCCACATTTTATCAAAGAAGGAAGTTAAGGGTCCTGAGTCTTGCAGCCGGCGACTTGGAAGGCAAGTTGATCCCTGAGAGAACTACACGGAGACCCAAAGGTACCCACAAGAGCCCATGCTGATTAGCCCGAAAAGAAAAAGGGCTGCAGTGTTGTTTTCAAAATAGGGGAAAATGGAATAAAAAGGAAACAGATCGTAGGAAGGAAGCTGACTCTTACTTGAGTCATTCTGTTCAGTATTTTGTTTGTTTTTCTCTAAAAATGTGCGGTTTTGTGCCTTCTTTGTTGACATTATTTTGTTTGAATTAAACATCTGCTGAGTGCCAGGCACCGTTTCGCACTCACGTTTCCTGACGCCAAGTGGAGTGAATTTTTTATTTGTAGGCGCCACTGCCTTAACCCATTCATGGCCTCACACTCTCCTCCTCTCCATCACTCCTTCCCCGAGTGATGTCCCATGATGACACTCTCTCCAAGCAATAAAGGGCCCGGTGGCGTTTGCTTGAGCACCTTGGGCAAGATCCACTGGGATGTGTCTTCCAGGACGTGGGGAAGCCATCTCATCACTGGGAGCAAACAAAACGCAGCAGACTCAGGGAGCAAAACCTCCCCTCCTTCACCTCTCAGGTTCTCCACGCCCAGGTGTGGTAAAGTAGCCTCCTGTGGCACAACGGTTTCATTTGCAATACAGAGATCTCACACAATAAAACAGATCAGCAAAACAGGAAACTGCTCCCCCCGCACCCCCTTTCAGGGTTTGGAGAAATGTCAGTCTCCAAAGTCATTAATTTTCTCTCCAAGTGTCAGGCATGTGGACAGAGGACTACAATGGAGCTCTCTCTCCCTGGAGTCAGGACCCTTCAGAAACTGCAAGTTTGATTGTCATTGAATAAACCGCCACTGTGTTGTTCCGCGATAAACACAAACAAGTGCTTTGAATCAGGGAGAGAAGGACTGTTCTCAAGAAGCTCAGGGTCCCTAAAAATGCAGCTTTCCACAGTCGTCCCTTTCAGAAGCCAGCTGAGAACCAAGCGAGGGGTATGAACAAGGCCCTTTTAATTTTTTTTAGCTTGTTCCCAGAACTGAAAATACCATCTTTGCCTGGAAAAAAAACTCGAGCTCATCTGGACAGTAGCATCAGAGGGAATGTTCCTCATCTGAGCACCTGGAGTTGTTTGTTATTCATTTGCAAGAATTTCCTTCTGGCTTGCGGCAAACGTTATAGACACCCCACCGTCGGTTCTGCAAATCTACTGGATGTTTACCCAGCGCTGAGCTTCCCGGGACTGCTGCTTCCACCCCACGGTCGGTTCTGCAAATCTACTGGATGTTTACCCAGCGCTGAGCTTCCCGGGACTGCTGCTTCATGAGGAAGCGTTGTGGGTGACCCTGTCCCCCCAGTTTGGGGGAAGAAAATGTACCACATAAGAGGGGCAGCTTGCATAGCCTCAGTCTTACTGTACCACTCTCATTCTAAATACTCAGGGAAAGAGGAAAACTCTGGCAAAGAAAAAGCCCAATAGTTTTTGGTCATTCTATTTGCCTTAATGTTTTAGATAGTGTCATTTATTCTCTGCTTTGGCAACAAGAAAAATTTCTTTCTTTCTTATTTTGTTTTGTTTTTGAAAAAAAATCTCTTTCTAGCTAAGCAAAGCATACATCTTATCTTCCTTTGGCCATGCCTAGTAACTGGGAATCACGTCCTGATAGGCTCCACCTTTTTTTTTTTTGAGACAAAGTCTCACTCTGTTACCCTGGGTAGAGTACCATGCTGTCATCATAGCTCACAGCTACTGTGGTCTCCAGGGCCCAAGCAATCCTCCTGCCTCAGCCTCCCCACTAGCTGGGACTATAGGAACCTGCCATCACACCCAGCTAACATTTTTATTTTTAGTAGAGACAGGGTCTCACCCTTGCTCAGGCTGGTCTCAAACTCCTGACTTTAAGTGATCTTCCCACCTTGGCTTCCCAGAGTGCTAGGATTACAGGTATGAGACCGTCCCTGGCCAGGGTTCACATTTTTGCTAAGAGGAATCAGGGTTGTCAATTGGAGTTCCCAAAGCCCTGTGAAAACATCCTGCAGAGATTCTTTTTCAGTTGACCACAAACCTGTCCTCACCTGATTGTGTTTGGGCAAGGTGAACTTATTTTTTGTGTGCCAGGCCCTTTCCGTCATTAAACATTGGTCCAAGTGGGTCCTGGTGGGTCACGTTGTGATGTCCAAACCATGCTGGCAAACAATGGCCAGCTGCTGGGGCCTGATGGGGTTCACACCCGAGGAAGCCTGAGGAGGGGAATCAATGTCGAAAATGCACTCTGAGGATAATTTTCCAGCTATCTATTTTTAAATTTACTCCTTACTAAGAAGCATTTCTGCCTAATGACCTCAGGACTGTGCAAGGACAATGGAAGGAGGTAGCCATTGGGCCAGTCCGTGGGCCACCTTCCTCACCCCGATTTGACCTTCCCTCTTGCAAATGCCTCTCTTTTGCACCTGTGCTCTTTGAATCTTACTCAGGCTTCAAGTCCTGTATCTCCCCTGTCCTGTACCCCGGCCTCTCCTCCTCAGAATTCCTAAGGCACTTGGCATCCAAACTGACTATTTGGTTCATAAATTGCCTGGCGAGAGGATTATTTGCACTTGCACATAGTTTCTCTTTTTTCCCAACCAGAGGATAAACTCTTCAACCTCAGGGCTTAGTACAATTTATCTTTCATTCACATTTTGTGGCTGAACATCACACTTTGCAAATATCAGAGACTTATGGAATTTGTTTTTCCTCAATTCAACCCACATCCCATATCAGCATTCAAGGAGGACATACAAATACTGTCTATTTTTCAATGAAAATAAAATAGTAAAGCTATGTGGCCTTCTGAGGACACTGCCATAGCAACCCCATGAGTTCACATTTGTGTGCGATTTCATGGCAATCACCTGGGGCCAAGCTGCTTTTATTTCTAGCTGAAGAAATGATCACAGAAGACCTCTGACGGTCCCCTTTAACACTAAAATTCTGCGAATAAACACTTGTATTTCCTTTCTCATAAGAACAGATGATCTTACAGAATTAACCCACCCTACTCCAGGGTTGCAGTTCTGAGACCCCTCTGTGGCCCATCTTACCACCTGTGGGGACCTAGCCCTTGGCTGTAACAGCTGCAAGGCCGCTCTGGGGAGCTGAAACCTTCCGCCTCTTAGATTTCATCTTCTGACTCTTACTTCTGCCTTGGAAGCCACACGGTCAGAGGAATCAGCCTCTCCCATGACAGCTTTTCCTAGGCTGGAGTAGGGGTGTCACATGCCTCCCCACTCCATGTCCCCTGGTCTCTTCCAGCCCTGGCATCTGCTTGTCATTTGACTTGACTTCCAGGCAGCCCAGCATGCCAGGTCCCCTGCCCGGGCAGCCTCATTTGTCAGAGCCGCTACAGTGCCCCAGATGGGCTGCGCTCCAACAAGTACACAGAACAAAGGGGCTATTATCACCCTCGCCATGGACACTGTACTTTTATTAATACAGCTTAATATTGCTTGGGCTTTTTTTTGGCAGCTCTGACCCATTTTTGACTTCAAATAAACATGTGGTTATCTAAAGCCTCCATGCCCTTTTCAGGGAAAAAGGCATGTTGTCTTTCCTGGTCCATTAACAGGCATGATGTTTTTTCTAATTTAATTTTTTATTGAATCAAATTAACCAGCTTTTACTGACTATTTGATGTAAATTGGTTATTTTATAATGAGAAATTTTCTTAAGAATTGTTTCAGACTTTTGAATATTTCGTTGCTTGAATTAAAAGAATTTTTTCATTCTTCCATGTCTAAAAACAATGCAATTTCTTTGTGGATAAGTGGGAGTTATGATCTTTGGAACTCTGAATTAAAGATGAATTCCATTCATCCATTTTTCATTCTCTAGTGTGTTTTCATTCCAAACATATCAGATGCTTGTGTTTGGAAAAACCAGGATAACTGAACAAAGGAATTGTAAGTAATTAGGTGATGTTGATTGGAAGGAACACTCAGCTGCTTTCTGCATTGCTTAATTAGAAACAAAATTAATTAGGAGACTCACAGATGAAGTTTTCCAGTTACTGAATTGGCAGACATTTTTAGACCCATCTGTACTTTTTGGTAAAGTTCTTATTTGGTGATGTGTCTTTTTCTAAGTAGAAACAAATCATCCTGGTACTTTTATTATTAACTCTAGGCTGAGTTTGAGTCTAAGAAACAGAGCAAAGCCTCTTTATCCCCCTGTGCCAAGTAAAGCCGTTTTGACTGCAGATAGGGTTGTGTTACTCACGAGGAACGCTGGAGGGTGGGAGGATCCAGCCAGGATGATCCAGCCAGGAGGATCGGTGGAATTTTAACACCGCATGCCAGTGAAACATAACGTAGCATCAAATTATTCACCCATCCAATATTTGGCTTTAAATGTGTTGTTCTGTAAACCCAATCATATGTGTTTTTCTTTACAGAAAGTGAAATCAATCTGGGAAAGGCCTCTTGGAAATATTTGGGAAATTACGTGGTCACCCAGATTAGAGCCACCTTGTCTTCGCAGCATAGAAATTAGCCTTTTCTCAGAAACTTGCCATTTTTAAATACCAGGACTGTATTTTGGATTAGGAAGCATCACCCAGCTGTTTCTGGAATGCTTGTGTATACATATTTGTGTATGTGTGTGTGACATTTTGCTTCATTGCCACCTTTTAAAAAATGAAATATTTTCTCATAAACATAATACATGTATTCATTATAGAAAATTAGAAAAGTTAATAAACTATATAAAAAATAGTCTGAACATCCTAATAAATATTCTAGTGTATACGTATATTTTTTATTGCAGTTTTTATTTATTTATTTATTTTTTTTTTGGCTGGGTCTAGGTTTGAACCCACTACCTCCAGCATACAGAGCTGGCACCCTACTCCTTTGAGTCACAGGCGCTGCCCCTATTCTAGTGTATTTTCTTAATACTTTTCTTTCTATTTATAAATACAAATCTACAGAAAAAATTTTAAATGACAAATTATGTCATTTTGTATGTATAAATTCATAAACTTTTTTCTTAAAATTGTAAAATGAGCAGTTTCACGTGTCATTTACTGTTGTTCCAGTGTCCAACCATTAATGACTGCGTAATTCCCGTGTATACACAGGGTGCCAAAATAATACGTACACATTTTCTTTCTTTTCTTTCTTTTTTTGCAGGTTTTTTTTTTTCTTTTGGCTGGGGCTGGGTTTGAACCCATCACCCTCCGGTATATGGGGCCAGTGCCCTTCTCCTTTGAGCCACAGGTGCCACCTCACTTTTTTTTTTTAATTTCAGATTAATGTGAGGGTACAAACAACCAAGTCACAATATCTGAATTTGTTAGGTAGAGTCCCTTTATAGTTATGCTCTGTACCCAAAATGTGTGCCATACACCCCTACATTGTGCCCATTCAGTGGGAGCACTCCAACCCCCCTCCCCTCTTCCCCTCCCTCATCTCCCCAGCTTGAGTTAAGAAAGAAAAAAATTGTATTAAAATTGTAATACTCCAGTCACATTTGACTTCTGCAAATATAAGAGGTGGTCAAATATGATTTGTATTCATCATCTGTTATTGGTATGTACTGAATATTATATATTCAAATTTTTGCTGTGATGAAAGTCTTGATGCATATATCCTTGACCAGATATCTAATTATTTATTTAGAATAAGTTGCTGGAAGTAGGATCAGCAAGTTTAATGACATTAATAGGTTTTTTTGCTTTTAAGGAAACTTTTTCCAATACAGACTCATTTCAAGAGTGAATGAGAATGACCCCATATTAATTATTCTTTGTAGTGCTGAGTCTTATTTTAATTCTCATCTGCCAATTTTATATGAAACAATAAATTCTAGTTTTAATTCACATTTATTTGATAACTACTTATGATGAACTTTTAAAACCCATTATATATACAGGCTTCTTTTATGAACTGATTCTTCTTATTATTGGCCCATATTGTGACTTACATTAACCTTTAAACTAAGCACCTTTTGAAAAATTTTAATAACTGACATTTTATAAAACAACTCTGGATTGTGTCTGTTTGTAATGTGTTGTACCTATAAATATAAGCTTACTGGGAATTCTGGAGGTTAGGGCTAGTGATTCTTTCCAAAGTGTTCAACTTGTCATTCAAGCAACCATCCTCTTCCCTTTTGTACTCCTGTGTCATTGGTTGACACAGTGTCTAAGCAAAGAGTACAATGTTAAGAGTTTACATTTAAGAACAACTTTAAGAAAGGACATAAACAAGTTTGAGAACAAACACAACTTGTTTATATGGCATGACTCAACAAGCAGGAGCAGACCTCGCTGGGTGTGCTGGTGGTGGGGGCTTCCAGACATAAACCCAATCTCAGACCTCAGTGTGTCTTCTAGGGCAATGGAGAGTGAAGGCTGATTAGTCCAGCCAGCCTGTTGTGTGGAGATGGGCTAAGAGGGCCTCCTGTACACCAGATTTGAAGAGAAATACAGCCCTTGCTTGTTCTTCATGCCTTCTTTCATTTCTAACTTTCTGGGTCACCCCTAAGCATTAGAAAGGAGATTAATTCACTCTTCCTATTATTTTCCTATCAGCTCTTTGGTGCTATCCTCCAGCAAGATTTCTTGCCATTTTTGGCAGCCATTAATAAAGTCTAATAATGACATGCAGCAAACTCATAAAGGTCTGTTGCATGAATAAGTAAGCAAATGAATAAATGGATGAACTGCCAAATATGTTAATCATAAAAATCACAACAATGACTATCTAAAGACTGATGTTCAGGCTGTAACAAGTGAAAAAAAATCATCAACCTCTAGAAGATGAGCATATTTCTCAGAGCTCCCCTAAGAGCCTACAGATTGACGACAGAGGAAACTTTCTCCAGAAAGAAGCCCTGCCCCCCATGGGGCTGCCCATATGTTGGATTGGAAAGTTAGTAAATTCAGATGATAATTTAGTGATTCAGACATCAGATTATGGATGAGATTAAAGCTTTAAAAATAATGGGAAATGAACTGGGTTAAGAGAGTGGAAAGAATCAGTAATTTGGAGGTACTAAAGGAAACACTTTTCTCCTTGTAAACCAGGGACACATACAAAAACAAAGCAAATACCTTCCAATCGTCACACTGCCAGTTATTTGAAAAGCACTCCAGTCCATTGCAGTAATGTGAAGACAGAACACTCACTTGAAAGGGGTATGCATAGGTGTCAGGAGTGCAGTTTTACACGACACACCACACTATCTTCTGAAATATTTTGCCCTGTGAAAAATCAACTTTTAGCAGGTATCAGGGAATGTATCACATGTGCTCTAAAGAAAAACACTTAGAGGGTAATTGCTCCAAGTTGTTACATCACAAAACCTAAGCATAAAACCTCAACTGAGAGTTTCCGAGTGTAAAACCATAGTAGCAGGTGTTATTTGATTTGGTGGACTCCGAAATCCTGCTTCTCCTACCAGCCATCTTGCCACTTCTCTCTAAGGTCCTACCCACGCCCAAAACCCATGTGATCTTCCTTATCAATTAGAGGCATCAGCAGTTAATTTCCAAAGCTCACAGAGGTTGACAGACTCAGGCTTGCCTCGTTTACATGGTGGGAAAGGTGCTAGGAGAGTTTCAACTGGCAAAGAACATAATCTCCATGCTCGTGAGCGTGTTTCTCCAGCTTTAATATGTACACCAGTCACCTGCCGATGTAATGAAAAGATTCTGATTCGGCAGTTCTGGGTGTGGCTGGATACTTAGCATTACTAAAAGCTCAGGTGATGCGGAGCTGATGCTGCTGCGCTGGTCTGTGGACCACACCTGTCGCAGCAAGACTCTACAGATATATCGTGATCCATCTTCACAGAGAAACTGTGTAGACTATGTGTTCAGCGAGGGAGTCAGGAGGCATTGCTCTGGCTGACGTGGCTACAATGAAGAGGTGAAAATCTTCTAAGAAGAGGAATGCTTGAGGATTTAAGTAAAACCAAATGGCTACTAGAGGCTAGTAGGGTGCTGTGGTTCACACCTGTAAACCTAGCACTCTGGGAGGCCGAGGCAGGTGGATTGCTTGAGCTCAGGCATTCAAGACCAGCCTGAACAAGTGGGAGACCCCCAACTTTAGTTGCCTTGTAGTCCCTGCTATTTGGGAGTCAAGAGGATCACTGGAGCCCAATAGTTTGAGGTTGCTGTGAGCTATGACACCACAGCTCTCTACCAAGGGTGACAAAGTAAAACTCCAGCTCAATAAATAAATAAATAAAGTAAAACCAACTTCTATAATGGGTAAAGCCTGAGTCTCAGTGACTTAATCCAATAGAAGGCTACTTCCTTCTTGTACAAAGCCCAAGGAGTGTGGGGCTCAGATCCACGCAGTCATTCAGGACCTCAGGCTGATGGAGGCTCTGCCACCTTCACCACAAAGCTTTCAAATAGCCCTGGGCCTTGACAGGTAACTGCCAGGTGGGGATTAAGAGCCTGAGAGAGGCGTACTAGTTGGCCTGGAAACAACACAGCTCACTTTTGCTCAAACCTTGGGCAAGGACTAGTTCCACAATGTTCTCTAGATGTGAAGGAAAGTGGGGAATGTCTTCCCTAGTGGGCAGCCCCTTCCCAGCACCACTGCCCCACATGGGAGGGCAGCAGCTGGGCTGTCCCAGAATCACTGAGCACAGTACCTACACATGGCAGCTTGTATTGTAGCACAGCTGTTGCTTTCCACAATATGAGCATGTCCATCTCTAATGCCACTTGATTCTGAGAGAAGCTAGCTATTTGGAATAGAATAAAGTAGTCCTAAAATGCCAGGAGTTAGCGGTGAATATTTGTTACAGTGGATTTTTAACCCAATACAACATATGAGGGCACAATCAGATAAGCAATAATGACCGTCCTGCAGTGGAGTAACTAAATTACAGATGTTTATGGGCCCCTGTCCCTGGCCAGCCCACTGACCAGCAAGGGGATCTCACCTAAGGAATGGGAGAAAAAGGAAGAGGAGATGGGTCATGCTTGTCCATGACCCTTAGCCCATGGGTCCATGGCAGGAGGGCAAGGATTGTACTACCTTACTCTCTTTTTTCTTTCTTTCTTTTTTTTCTTTTTGAGACAGAGTTTTACTCTGTTGCCCAGGCTAGTAGAGTGCCATACATAGCATCAGCCTGTCTCACAGCAACCCCAAGCAGCTCCTGGACTCAAGTGACTCCCTCTTTCAGCCTCCCAAGTAGCCAGGACTATAGGCATCCATACCATACCCAGCTAATTTTGTATGTCTTTTTTTTTTTTTTTAGTAGAGATGGCGTCTTGCTATACTCAAGCTAATCTCGAACTCCTGAGTTCAACTGATCCTCCCACTTTGGCCTTCCAGCATGCTAGAATTACAGGTATGAGCCACCATGCCTGACCTTCTCTTTTATTCTTAAAAATCCAAATTTGAGGAGGTACAAAAAGGTATTCCTCATTTATTCTAAAATGTCTTGTAATTCTTGGAGGCTGAGGCAGGAGGATTGATTGAGCCCAGGAGATCAAGGCTGCAGTGAGCTATGATGGCACCACCACAGTCCAGCCTGGGAGACAGACGAAGACCCTACTTCTAAAAAAACAAAAATGAGATAATAAGGTAAAATAAAATGTGAGTATTCTGGCTGCAGGTGTGTTTTCTAAGGCCAGTAGCAAGCGCTCTCCTGTCCCATTTTATCTGGGCAGATTCACCCTCCTCCAGATAGATAGGCTTTCCTGACAGCAAAAAAGTAATAACCCTTTAAGGACCAGGGATTTAGGTAAATGCGTCTTACCCTTTTGGCCCTGATCTTTTAAATTTTATAAATTTTGTTGATTGAGTGGACTACTGTACAAAAGGGAGGTTATCCCAAGAAAATCAACTGTGTCTAGGCCCCACTGAGTCCCCAGTGGTGCAGGGGATGGGGTCAGAGGGAGCAGAGGAGAGGGGAAGTCCCCACCACCACTGTCTTCACTGCATATCTAACAGAGAGCTGGAGTGGGAGGCAGGTTCACTAGATCACCATGGGACTGGCAAGGGGGTCCCGGAACAGGGCAGACGCAGCCCTGTGGGCTCAGAGCTGAGCCTTATCTCAGTATGATTCTGACCTCCCTTCGCTCCTTATCTGGAAATTCAGTCTGATAGGGATAACAGAGAACTTAAGTTCTTTCTCAAATGTTGAGGGACTCTGAGTTACACCTCAGGAGGCAATTTGGTTAAAATGATCATATGAGTAATAGATTCTTTCCTTTTCAATATCACACATCTTCTGACTCTGCCTCGAGGGAGAGTTTCCATGAAAATCAATAAAAAAATAAAATCAGCAGATTGCCCCAAATTAAACTGTGACTAGAGATCACACACCACCCCTCAACGACAGGAATTTGTTGAAGATTCATTTTCAGAGTTTCAAGAATCAAAGTTAGTGGAAAGGAAGAGAGGGAGGAAGGGAGGAGGATTGGTGTGCTCCCCCATCAGGCACAGTTAGAGGGGCATGGCACACCTTCTGGGGCAGGGGCACAACCCAACTGGACTCTACCTAACAAATGCAAGCAATGTAACGGAATTGTTTGTACCTTCACGTTAATCTGAAATTTAAAAAAAAGAATCAAAGTCAAAGGACAGAACATATTTATGAAGAGTCAAAATGTTACTGTCTTAGTCTGGGTTTTCCAGAAGCAGACCCTGAGACAAGACATCAAAGAGATTTCTTAGAGAGCATCCCTACGAAAACCTCACTGATGGGGAGTGGAGGAAGAAGGCTAAAAAACCAAACCAACCAAACAAAAATACCTCAGTATAAAAGGAAGACCATTGGAAGGTAATGTCCACCCCTTCTCACAAGGAGCTCTGGACACTGGGGGTCACACCCAAGATGCCCTGATCCAGGGTAGGAACACTCAGCATTTATGCACAGGCTTTGGCTACACGGGCAAACCTGGGGTGCTCTCCTACCAAGGGCTACAAACCGCTGGGAGCTGACAGAGGGGATACTCTAGTATCTGTGATAGATGACATTTCAAGGTAAGGCACAACCACGCCTCAGATGCCATCAGTGACATTCTGAGGGCTGGCCTTCAAGGGTGCTGCATATTTTCATTCACTGATGCACGAACCTTCCATCTGCCTTTTCTTCTTCCTACTACCTCAGTTCACTAGAACCAGGGTAGGGAATGGAAAGAAGTGAAATATTTGCCCCTTCTCCATCTCCCCTCAGACTGTCATCACAGGCTCAGAAGGCACACTGCCATTTGAAAGGCTCCATACGCCCAGACTTCTAAGGAAGGGGGAGGATAGAGTGTGAGGAAGGGCAGGCAGAGCTTGCTGGGGCATCCAGCCAGCACGGGACAGGCAGGCCTTGCTCCCTCTTCCCTTGCCATTGCTGGGTGCCAGGTTCACACAAATCCACTTTCCCCTGCTTTCCTCAGCATCTCCCCAGGCCAGGGCCCAAGCTGGAGGGACCTAGAAAAGACACGGGGGCTGGGCAGGAGACGGCTCTCGAGGGCCGGGAGGTCTGGGTACCAAGACTCTGCAGAGGACACTTGTGCAGATGCATTTCTGTGTGGGCTGCACCAAGGCTCACGGGCGGGAAGCCGTACTGCCCTCAGCCTGTGTCCAGCTTTGGCCTAGGGTCCAGGGCTGTGGGTTTAAGGAGCCTGTGTTTTCACCTGAGGACAAAAGGACAGTTGAGCGACTGCCTTATCTGCATATATCCTTATTTCAAAAACCAGTGCCACCTGTGAAAACATATTGAGGTATACATTAATGATTTTCACAATTGTCAGTTTCAAAGAAATGTTGAAAAATAAACATAGCATCACATTTTACAAATCAGAGCAACCCCAGCATTCATAAAAATCTTGAATTCCACTCTCCCACCTCCCGTCTTGTTCTTTAACTGGAATTCTTCAATCTGCCCAGATAGCACAAGGTAACCACCTTTCACCCACCCTTGGCTTTCAGAAAAGGCACAACGTAATGGTTTGCCAAGTTCCACGCAGCCACTACCTAGGAACACCCGGCTGAGAGCATACCTTGGGTCAGTGGTTCTCAACCTTCCTGCTGCCGTAGCCCTTTAATACAGTTCCTCTGGGTCGCGACCCACAGGTTGAGAACTGCTGCCTTAGCTCAAAGCCAAGGGGGAAACCTTAGACAAATGAAAGAAAAATGCTGTCAGTTTTCCCAGGCTCTGAGTCTCAGCTATCACAAGAGGGGATTTGAAAGCAAAGCAGCGCTTGCTCAATTATGCATGATACATTTTCATCCTGCTGGAAATACTTTGCAGTTTATAAGCAGAGCTAACCGAACCCTATTATTCTGCTTGTGTGTGACCTACATACTCTGAAACGGAATTCTGAAGGAAGGGTCTGTGCTGAACAAGTGTACACGGGGAATTCCATAGTCTGCCTGAATCCCAGCCTCTATGTGTCACCCCCACAACTCCTCACAGCAGACGTCCAGGGATACCCAGGAGGTGGGTCCCGGACTTTATACCCTAGACAGTGGTGGCCTGGAGTAACCCCTTCTCTGTTCTAAAATCCTCTGTCCTGTGCGAAAGATTGTGAAGACAGGGTGCCACAGAAAGACAAAGCCAAGTTGAGACGTAGAGTACCAATGATTGACCAGTCCATGGACATTCCTAGAAACTTCCCTGGGGAGCACACGGGGGTACAGTCACTGATATCGGCATTCTTTCCTTTTCTCCTACACACTTGTCCCTCTCTCAGTGAATGGCTTTTCTAAGACAAATCACTAGTAATAGGTGTCTTTCACCAATTCTGACCACGAGGAGTATTCTCGTCTCATTGTCTCATAAGTAAAATGCTTCCTCCAGATCAGAGTCTGCCTTGAACAGACGTTTGCTGAGAGCTCCCAGAAAACTTGTGATTTAACCTGAAACTGTGACTGTACCAAATGCCAACCAAAGGCAGAAAAGGATCCAACTTTTAAATTTTAAATATTTCAATTAGATGTTTTCTGATGATAGCACTAGTATGTTTAATTCAGAGATGCATACATGTAAGAAGAACATGAACATGACCAATAACCCAGATGCCTAGAGGTAACAGCGGTGGACATTTTGGCACGTGAGTATATACGTGTTACATACACGTCCACATGTTTGTACACACATGTGAAATTCTAGTGAATGCACTTTCATATCTCGTCCCTTTCAGTTAATATAGTATCTTCTCATGCCATCATATTTTCCTTTAAAAACATTATGTGTTTTTTAACATGTACGGAAAGAGAGGAAGAACATCCTTGGAGCTGTGCTCCAGGAAAGAAATAAAATAATCTAATTCAGCAGAAGACTCCGGGCACCCCTCCCGGCTCTCACCATTTTCCCTACCAAGAGGAAACCGCCTTTTGGATGTGGGTGATCATCCTAAACATTTCTTTATAACTTTCCCTCACATATTTATATTCTTAAGTAAGATATATCATTGTTTTACCAAAAAAATCAGTGTCTTACTTGATATGATTTTCTATGGCTTCCTTTTTGTCTTCTGGTTATTTTGTGGAGGAGGGATTCACCTGGACTATCAGTCCAGGCCACGCTTCTCCGCAGTGTGGGGCGCTCCACAGGGTGAACGAGTGTGCTACGGTGTATCCACTGTCCTGCGTGGACTCTTTGTCACCTCCGTTCTGCTACAGACAGCACTGCTACTGGCATTCTAGGACGTGGCTTTTTTTTCTCACATATGTGGAGCGTTTCTCTAGGAATACACCTGGAGAGGGATTCTTGGGCACATCCATCACATCCGTCTTCCACCTAATTAGTTATTGCTCAGTGGAGCTCTGAGTGGTTGTAAGAGTTTTATTCCCACAGGCAGCGCACAGAACTCACGTTGCTTCGAGTCCTTTGTAAAGCACGACTTTCCAACGTTTATCAGTCCGACGGGTGTAAAATGGCATGTTACCGTGATTTCTAAACTGATCCATGATACATGTACGTATTTTCCAGGTACTTGTGATAATTTGATCTATTCACATAATATGTAAAGATCACTTGGTTTCAATGACCACTTAAGCGTTGTTCAAAAACACAATTTTTAACGGATACATAGTATTAATAACATAACATCATAAGAAGAGATCACGATTTATTCACTTTTCCTCATTGTGGTATGTAGAGTGTGTTCCCAAATTTTGACTCCATAAACAACGGTTCATGAATATCCATGAACAAAATCCTTTAACCAAATGGCTGATGACTATTCCTAAGGATAAATTTATGCAGACGTACTACTATGAAGCCTACTCACAGTGCTTACATACGTTGCCAAATTCCCCTGCGGGAGGACATCGCATTTATTCACTGTCTGGCAGTTTCTGAGTGAGTCTATTTGCTTGCATATCCATCAACATTGGCTTAATATTATTTAATGAACAGCATTTATCAACTGATTAGGTGCATAATTATAAATTATTTAAATTTGTATGTTGTTTCCGTCGTGGTGAGCTTAGTCAAGATTTTACATGTTCATTGATTATCTGTATTTCCCATTTTGTAAAATGAGTAACACACCCTTGCTCCCTCTTTTTGTATTGAATATCTCTAGAATGAGATGGCTTCCACTTAGAAAATGTTGTTATTTAAAATAAAACAATTACAGGAACATTTCTCCCTAAGCAAACAAAGAGCGTTCTATATGATGCTCTATGCCCAGAGTAAAGTATCAATAACCAAGTACAATCATGATATAATTGGGGAATAATTACACGGATTTGAACTTTTGGACTTTCATTATCTTTGATTTGATGTGAAGCCAAGTACTTGATAATGTTTCGTAATAATTATAAGCCTGGAGTTAATAGGTTTAGTACTGAAGATAAGCAAAATGTGTAAAAAGAATGTTTTCTATAAATCTAGGATAAGTATTCAGTTGGGAGAATTCTCACTGGACCCCAGGGCTTCTTCCAAAGTGCTCATGCATAGAACATTCAGAGAGCAGCCTCATGGCAAAATCCATAATTAAATGTGGTTATAGATGAGAACATAATTCAGGGCTGAGACAATTTTCTACGATGACACAGAGCCATAAGAAAGACACTCACTCTAGCTCAGAGAAAAATCATAAAACAAGCTGATAATGAAGCTCATTTGCAAGGGAAATGAAGCATTTATGCCAGCTGAGCTGATTGCTTTCCTTAAATGGGAAAAAGATTGTCATCTTTTAAACCTGATGGGAAGGCTCTTGCTCTCTGAGGAAGACTATGCCGGTCTCGGCAATCAATTCTTCCCTCCCTGCACTGGGGTGAGAAGGCTCAAGATGTTGACAGGGCACTTAATTAAGTGGTGATACATTCATAAATATGCGAGAATTATGAGAAATAGATAGTCTGAAGGAAGAGATAGTCACTGTAAATCGGAGGAAAATGTAGTGTAGAAATTAAAAGACCAAGAATCTAAACATGTATACAGTCAATTTTCCTTATTCAGAATACTTACAGTCTACAAAGCCACTTTGAACAGCGAATTGGCGAGTCCTGAACCGTTGCTTCTGGGAGGGACACGGTCAGGTTCCTGTGAGCTTCTGATCACATTTTCATCACCCAATAGGAACATAACATTGTGTTGTGTGTGTTTCCGTTTAAAGA
This sequence comes from Otolemur garnettii, assembly GCF_000181295.1. Lineage (NCBI taxonomy): Eukaryota > Metazoa > Chordata > Mammalia > Primates > Galagidae > Otolemur > Otolemur garnettii. The sequence goes on from NW_003852474.1 coordinate 2,373,700, forward strand.
CACTTAATTTAATACATATTGTTAATTCATTAACATTGAACTCATGGCCACCAGCACCACGCATCACATCTGAATGAGTCAGGTGTGATACCTAACACACGTGTCTTTTTCTGTAAAGTGCATCACAGCCAGCTTGGACTTGGGACAAGGTAGCACTTTGCACTAACAGGCAGGAGCCATTTTAAACAGCAAAATCACCACTAAAAGACACCCAAATGGGAAAGATATAGGTATTTTGTAGACCGTTTAGAGGACACTTTTGTACAGCATGAGAGCTGAAACAAGAAGGCAGAATTTCACCCTGTTCCACTTCAGCTGGGGACGTGCATGAGGGTGACTTAAATTTTTTCACTGCTCTGCACATGTCTGTGAATGAACTCACAAGCGCCAGGAGTATTGATTTGGGGACTCCAAATACATTTTAGTGACTTTACAAATAGGGAATCTACAAATAATGATGATTGACAGTGTTTTAATGCCTGGTGCCAGGCACTAGGAATGAGGCCAAACTTTGTCCACAGCTCTGCTGACACTTTGACCCAGGAAACCCATTTTAGATTTCTGACCTCCAGCACCATAAGACAGTACGTTTGTGTTGTTTTAATCCATTACATTCATGTTAATTTCTTACAGAAGCAATAGGAAACTAATACAGGTTAGTATTCCCCTCCTTCCTGGGGAGGGAAAGGGAGAGAAAGGGAGATCAAACCTACTAGTTTTGCTTCTTTCTACTTTGTTAAAATATTAATCATAGGCTTAATCTGCCACCAAACCAAACGGAGCTGGCTGCCTCCAGAGCGAAGGCTATTCCCCTTCATGGAAGGAGTTCAAGGTCACTCATCAGAGATGCTCTGGAAGGGATTTGGGATTTTGTGTGGGTAGGAGGTGGGGCAAAGGGAAAGGATTAGTCTAGAATGTTCTCTTTGGTGCTTTTCCTACCTGAATTTCTATATTTTGAATTGAAAAAGATGTCTTTCTTTTTCATGGTCAAATAACAAATCCCTTATTCTAAACACTGGTTCTTTTTTTGTTTTTGCATTTGGAAATGGTAATGTAAGCTGCTGAGATGGTTTATAATCCTTTATTTGAATAACATTCAAATAGCAGCAGGGGCTTACTTAATGCCACACACGGTGTGGATGCCAATCAGGTTCATTTTGCATTCTCTACAAAAGGGATTTTTCAGAGTTCTAAAGAAAACAGACCTGTCCCATAAGGTCCAGCAAACCCCAGGAGCTCCATTAACCTCTGTTCAGCAGCACTCAGTCCCCAGCCACAGCGTGAGACCTGAGGCACAGGGGGTCTCAGGAATCACAGGTGTTCAGGGGCTCTCCCTGCCCAGGCTGGCCAGGAGAGGAGCACCGAGCCCTTGTGAGCCTCAGTGGTGGCTATAGAATGGTGGAAACAGGACCTGGGAACATAGGATTGTTGAAAAGAACCCATGAGCGTGCAAAGCACAGCACCTGGCAGGTATGAGACCTTCAATAGATGTATTTTCTTGACCTTCTTTGTCCAGATTTCGGTTCTTCTTCCCAGTTCCCAGCTAAGTGCCCACCTCTCTCTATGGGTAGGAGCGTTGGTTCTTATGTTCCAATCACAATATGAACGTTACCTCTGCCCCTTGCCCAGGGTGATGCTCAGCCCAAAGGAAATCTGTGGGATGGTGGCAGTTTGGGAGCATCGTCTCAGGGAGGAGACACCCTGGAGGGGTGTGGCGGAGATAAGAGGACAGCCCGGGTAGTTTCTGGTTCCCTCCGTTGGTGGCTCTCTTGGGGCCACACACTGTGTGCGTAACCGTGGCCTGGGTCTCTTAGACAGAGTCCTTCAGGCATAAGGGGCCTGAACAAGGTTGCACGGGCACAATGCCACAGTTCCTTAGGCAGGCCACCTGCACCCCCCACACAGCCTGCTATCCCCGTCTTTCTAGGCATACAGCACATCGTAACAGAAGGAAAAGTGGATGGCCTGAAAATGGAATTTCATTTCTTCTCACTCTGCGTAGATGTTTCTAAAGAGTCCTTCCTGACACCTCTCTTGGTACAAAAGTCCCCACCCACCAGTCTAAGATCCAGGCAAGCCTTCTGTTTCAATTTAAGCATGCTCAGAACAGGCATTCCAAGCTCGGGGTAGGGGGTGGTTATGGTGCCTCTCTCAGCCTCGGTGTTCCCAAATGAGGCTGTGAGGCTGGGGGTCACAATTTGGTCTGAGTTCTGGTCCTTTTGATCTTTCAGACTATATCTGCAGGCTGAGCCCTCCATGAGGGGCATTCTTGGGTTAATGGATTGACTCTCATGGATTAATAAGAGAAATGGAAGGTTGCCAAAACTCTGTGAAATGTCACTTCCCCAGCTCAGAAGCACATGAAGCAAAATTACGACATTTTCATCATGGTGACTGCCTTTGTCCTTTTCTTCCCTGACCACCCACCCACGCAGACACCAGAGCAGCCACCAGTGGTAACGCAATTGCATCACATACCCGTAACACCAGGCAGGAATTCCACAGAAAAGCCTGCACCTGTGTGCTCACCTCTTACTCCTGTGGGTGGGCCGAATCATCCTTCCTGCCTCCATCCTAATTCCCTAAACATATAAATATGAGCTGCACACAGCACAAGGGATTTTGCAGATGTTAAGCTAACAACGCTGACACAGGAGGATATTCTGTGTGGGCCCACAATCACAAGAGGCTTTACAAGGGAAAGGAGGCAGGAGAGCCAGAGAGAGTGAGGGAGGCATGACAAAGAAAGTGCAAACCCAGAGAGGTGGCAGCAGGGGACAACTTGGCTTTGAAGATGGAGGAAGGTGCCACAAGTCAAGGAATGCAGGTGGCCTCTAGAAGCAGGAAAAAGAGAGGAACTAGACTGAACAGGTTCCCAGTTCCCTGAGAACCTCCAAGGGGACTGCCAGGACCCCGATCTCAACCAGCTGAGACCCATGTCTGAGCGACCTCCACACTATGTTTGTATTATAAAACAATACAGATTGAACTACTAAGTTTGTGGTAATTTGTTACAGTAGGCATAGGAAGCAGGACTATATTCCTCCAAATGAAATTAAGAAAATACATTCAACAATAAGATTTTAAAAATTCTACAGCTCCAGAGACTTTCAATTCTTCTCCTTCCTCAGAAGTTTCTTCTGCCTCTTTGAGATTCTCCTCTGGGCTAAGGCATAGTCTACAGAAAATACTGTCTGCAAGGCTCCTGTGTCTTACTCGGATCATATTACCTGGCCCAAAGCTGTGGAAACAGTAACTGAAAGAAAAGGACAGAGAATAGATACATTTTGGTAGGATCAGGCAAAGAGATAGTCAGTTAAAATGTAGGTAGGGGTGGGAGCCTGGACTGGGGGCAGAGCTTGCAGGGGCAGATGGAAGGTTAAACAGGACAAAGAGAAGGGTTCCAGAAGGGCTGCAAAGCAGGCCAGTGCTCCTCTGGGCCTGGAGCCTGTTCCCACTGGAGAACATGGCACTGGGACTTGCAGCAGGAGAAGGGCCTTAGATTCAATGTCCCTGCTGTCATCTGCTAACAGAGCCCTAGGCCTCAGAGTCTGTGGGCACCCCTGCATCAGGAGGAGCCCCCATGAAATCTGCAGTGTGGGCCTGGAGATGGGACTGGCAGGCTTGGAGGACCAGCAGAGCTGGGACTGTCAGCACCACCGGGGCTCGCATCCCTGACTTCTCCTTCCTCAACAGTCAGCTGGCTTTGCCAAACCTGTGTGGCTTCTTCAGAATCACAGGGCGAGAAAGCCCTGGATGGAGTTGACCTGGAATGCATTCAGCACACCAGGGGAGTGAAAGTCCCTTCCCTGACCCCTCATAGCATCTCCACTCTCACTTTCTACCTGAGTGTTGTCTCTGCCCCGTGGCCCAGGAACAGGTGGGAGCACACTTGAAGCACACTTGGCCACACATGTCCCAAATGATCCTGCTGCACTTGTACGTTGGCACACACTAAACCACTTCTATGTCTTTAGCACCCTTTAAACCTCTTTAAATACCTTCCTTCCCACACTGTTTTCTCCCCGGTACTGTTTTCTTCTCTGCAGTGGCACCGTGCAGGCAGCAGTGGGCCTAGAGCTGCGAGTCTGGCCTAGAGTCCTTTTCCTAAATGTTCAGCACTTCTGCTGGACCTCTAGGCTCCTTTCACAGAGCTGAGGGGTGCTCAGGAATGACACCCCTGTAAATTGTTTTGGGACACACTGTTCTCTCTTCATTGAAGTCCCTACTACCTCTGGTTTGTCAGAAGAACTAGAGATCTACTGAGATTACAACGCAACTACTTCTGTGTGAGATGCGCTGCCCAGCCCTGGGAAACAACCACCCACACCTCCCCAGAAGGAAATTCAACTGGTTACGAGCAGATGGATTCTCTTGTCCTTTAGTTTGCACTGTGGTTTTCAAACTCTCATCCCCGGGGTCCCCACAGAAGGTAAGAAAGGCCAGTGGTCCAGAGGGCTCTGCCTGCTTCCTGTCCCACAGCAGCCATCACTGTGATGCTTCTACTGACCTTGGCTTGACATTTTTATTTGATCCAAAAGGGAGTAAGTAGAATGAAAAATTATTCTCTTCAGAAGTTATCTCTATTTAAAATGCTTTCTAATTGTCGTTAAGCTATGAAGTACATGCAGATGGTTAAAAAAGTTCAATAGCTCAGGAAAGCAGGTGAAAAACCTGAATAGGAAAAGTGACCAACAAACCTGTCCCATGCTTGTGACTCTGCCGTCTTCAAAGCCATGCCCAGGCCTGCTGTCCTGGGGCTGGTCCAGGCCCAGCTTCCCTCCAGGCCCACAGGGTTCACTGGCTGCCCCTTCCCAGAGAGGCAGCTCCCACCCCTCTCCATCTCTGCTCTCCTCCATGGTTTTGTTGAGACACTGGGTCTGTCTATGATTGTCTTCATTAATTGCATGTTTACATAATGTTTATTCCTCTCCTATGATTTTATTGGGGTGTCTGGAAGGAGAGGAAATCAACCTGGCATCTGGAGCCATCTTAGTCCAAATACCACCTTCTAGCTCGAATTTCAAATACCTTGAGATTAGCTCAAAAGTGTTTTGTTTTTATCATGGCCTCCTTTGCCAGGAAGCAGTGAAATTTCACCCTTTTAGTTGACATCCCTGGTTATGGGGGATTTGGCAGTGACTACGTGGAACTTGACTGGAGGGTGTCTGTAAGGAGCTGTTGGCACAGGTCAGGGTGCCTGGAAATAGGCTCTGGGACTCTTGAGATTTGTGTGAGGAGGCTTGAGGGGCATGCTCATAAAAACAACGCTGTAGGATGTAAAGAGGGGCTTGGGCACAAGCCCAAGGGAGAAATTGGGCTGGACCGTGGTAGCAGCAGAGTACGCAGGGATTCTGGGGCCAGGATGCCTGTAAAAATCCTGAATCCAGGTGAAGGGGCCTGGACTTTGCACCCCAGCACTGGCCACTCTTAGGATATCAACTGTCCCAGGAAGGAGGCATGACCCTGGGCCAGGCAGATTCCTTTAGCCAAAGTCCGTTCCCAGAGTCAGATGCAGCCATGAGTTGCCAGCAGCCAAGCTCCAGGGGAATGTGTGCCTTGTCCTGAGAGGGACCTGGACATGGCACCATGCATCCTCTGCACTAACTGTCCATTTCTGTCCTGCATCGTCCCCGCCATGGTCACTGCAACTGCTGACCTGTGCATAGTGTCAACAACTGGCCTGGTCCTGTAGTACATTAAAAGTATATTATGGGGTGATATTATGGGCTGTTCTGAGTCTTTATTTGTATGAACTCACTTAGTCCTTACAACCACCCCCGTGTGGCAGGTATTATTGGTATCCCCATTTTACAGAATTAAGACTCTATTGTGACTCTTGGCAGGACTGCCATATCAATGTGTGATGATGTTTGTTGAAGGAACCAGTAAAGAAAATGTCCTGGTGTTCAAAGAGATCCACCCCTTTGGGTAGAGACAGGTGAGTAAAGCAGTGTGGTCAGCAAGCCGCAGAATGAAGGAGGTGATTACGGAGGAGCAGGCTGAGACACAAAAGGGCCAGAGGCTGCAGGAGTGCTGAGGAGGGGGTCATTCTGAGGATGACGTTTGGGAACTGGCCAGGGCACGGGAACTCAGCGATGGCCTGTAATGGGGACACAACCTGTCTATCAGTATGGCAGACATGAAGGAGCCTGCAGTTGTCCTCTACAAATCAAACAACCCCAAATATCCAGGGTACAGCAAGAAACAACTTCCAAAGACTAGAATTGAGGCTGACATGGATCCTCAGGAGACCTTGGGGTGGGACCGCGATGGCTTGGGAGCATGACTGCTGCTAGGACGGCTGTTTCTGAGCTGTTCTGGGGCTCCCAGGAATCCCTTCCGCCACCCCCACTGGCTGAATTGAACTTCCTTGTGCTTGTCGGGCTTTCTGGCACAGTGGGGGTTGGGGCGGTGCTCCACAGGGATTAGCTCCTGACATGCATGGTTCTTTCTCTTGGTCATGATGGAGTCACCAAGGCACCCTCACCTGGGAGGGTGACCTTGAGGAGACCCACGGTTTAGGAAAGGGGTTGGGGGCAGCTAGACTCTTTGTGTTTTGTAGGTTCAAGAGGAAAAGCTGCCTGAGGCTTGGGATGGAGCCCCAGAGATGGAGAGATGGTAGTGGGGAGGCCCTGCAGTGCTGGGGGGGCAACTGTGTTTGGCAACTGAGCCAAGCACCCAGGACAGTGGCCCTGGGAGCACCAGTGTGAGGGGGTACCCTTATCCATGGGGACTCCCCTCCTCTGGAAATCCCAGTTGGTAATGGAGAGCTCCATCCCTGGGAAGGCTCCTGGCAGCAGGGGGTAAATATCCACAGGCCTCTGAGAGGCAGGGCTGCAGGAGCAGGTGGCAGCCAGGAGCCAGACAGACCTGTGATCCTGGGTGGTCCCCCTGAGGTCCTGGAAGACATGTGGTTGTTGTTTTCTGTGTGTTTATTTTCTTTTGGAAGGGAGGCTTCATAAGGAACATACTGGATCTTTTTCTTTTTTTTTGGTTAATATATGAGACAAAGGCTTGAGCAATCATTTAGAAAAATAACAGTTGTCTGCATATTTGTAGTTTATCTAGTTCATATTTATTTTGTTTCCTTTTAACTAAGTCCCTGTAGCTAAAGGTGTCCTGGCGTGAACGCAGGGGTTCCCAGGGAGCAGGAGGAAGGCTGACATTGATGCTGGGTCTGGTTGTGCTCCTCGCAGACAGACACTGCAAGTGGCATCACACCGTGAGTGAGGGAACACCGGCCCCCTCCTCAAAGGAGAGACGGCAAAAGGGACCATCTCAAGTGGAAGAATTGATAACAGTGGCTACAAGCTGAAGCTCTAAAGTTCCAAGGTAGCATGAGCCTGTCCAAGGAAAGAAATATCACACCAAACAGGAAAAACTGAGTTCTAAGAGATACAGGAATGTATAAATGTGCAGAAAAGGAAGAGTGTGATGGGGCCAAACAGTTCTGTATAAAGACAAGCAATCCAAATGGGATCTTGGTGTCTGCTCGACTTGGAGTTGTTTGTAGCGAGAGGTTAAGAGGAAAAAAAAATAATCTTCATAGACTGGCCCCTGCAGGCATCAACCTGATGATGTTAAATATAAAAAGGATAAGAAATCGCTGAGGACAAACCTGCAACACCTAACCTCCCGGGCACGGCGGCATCTTGGATCACTGAGAGCACCATGTCGGGGGTTTGCTGCACCCTAGGAAGGTACAGAGACAAAACTGTCTGGATAGTAATCAAGAAATGGGAGGACAGCAATGCCAAGGAAGATCAGCCGTCCTCCTTCCTACCACCGAACACAGACAGCAAACAAACAAGACGCAGCAGGGGGCAGGCAGGAGGGGCTGTCCCACGGCAAGCCTGGCCCAGGCATCAGTTTTCTTAAGTACTTTGTGCAGTTTGCGGACTAGGCACTGTTGTAGGTCACGGCCCTTTTAACAAACAAAGAGCTGGGGCCCTAAGATAATCTCTCTAGACAATGTCAGAAGCCAGTAGAAGACAAACGAGCTTTCATTTCCTTCATTTGGTGAAGGAGGATTTTGTGAGTTCAGAGTTGACCTGGCATAAGCAGAAAATTAGAAAATCACCCCGCAGTCACTGCGGTGCTGTGGATTTAGTAAGGAGAAGTCAGGGCCCTCCCAGCAACAAAAAGAGGCCACCCCAAACACCAGACGCGTAGCCTGGAAATGTTGAGAAGGTGACAGGAGGTCTTTTTAAAAGTACATTATGGGGGGATATTTAAGACACAAACATGCTATATTTAATCACACAGCACATATTCGTGTGCCTACCAGAAATTTTAAATACAAATCATTGTCAAATCTTGTGTCCTTCCCTCCTATGTCCCTTCAAGAAAGCACCCATTGCTTACTTTTAAAATTTTTATCTCTTTATGAATGTATTTTAATATCAAGTTAACCTCTATTTTTGCATATTCCTCAACTTACACGTCACATGCACTATTCCACAATGAGACAAAGCCCTTGGTTCTGCTCATTTCCCTCATTTTTTCCTGTAACTAAGTCATTTTTTAATTAACAAATAAAAATTGCATGCATTTATGGTGTATAATATGAAGTTTTGAAATATATATACACTGGGGAATGGCTTCATTGAGCTACTTAAGATATGCATTAGCTGTCATGATTCTTTTCTCTGGGTGTGTGTGTGTGTGTGTGTGTGGGGTGAGAACACTTAAATATCTACTCTCTTGGCAATTTTTAAGTGTATCACGCACTGTTACTAACAATAGTCACCATGGTGCACATTACATCTCTTGAACTTGTTCCTCTTGTCTCACTGAAGCTCTTATATCCTTTGACCAACATCCCCCAACCTCCCCAGCCCCTGGGAGTCACCATCCTGTCTCTGCTATCAGGAGTTCTACTTTTTCAGGTCCCCCATGTGAGACCATCCAGAACTCATCTCCCTGTGCCTGGTTCATTTCACTCAGCATAACATCCTCCAGGTCCATCCAGGTCATTGCAAAAGCCAGGAGCTGGTCTTTCCCAGCATGTCTTTACTTTTTTTTTTTTTTAACCATTGTATATAAAAACACTGCTTTTACTACCCACAACCCCTGAAAGGCCAGGTACTGAGACAAGAAGGTGGACACACCTGCAGGGGAGAGGAGCAGTGGAGTTGGGTGATAGGGTGCACAGGCGCAAGTCCCCACCCCGTCTTGGTCCCTCTCCCACCTCACACATACCCTCTGCTATCACCGTTATCAGCTTCATAGTCATGCTGGGTTTCTTGGAAGCAGGGCTTTCTTATTAATAAGTACTACTAAAGGTTTGTAGAAGAACAGTGCTCAGAAAATACTTGTAGAATTAAAACAATGCATAAGAAAGAATAGTATGTTCTAAGGCCCATAACAGAACAGGAAGATGGATTAAGGGGTCCACAGGTATGAGAATGATTAACATGGTAGCAATGTATATAATGAACAGTGAACATGTTAGACCAGTAGGAAGCTCCCTAATTTAATTGTATGAACAATTATTGAACATTAATTTTGGGCCAGGCACTGTGCGAGGCTCCACAATAAAAACAATAATATATAGAGCCTAAAACAGCACAGCCTGGACTTCCTGTGCCTAAGGGTAAAGTTCTCACAGCCTGAAAAGATTGACTTAGAAATCTTGCATGCCTGCTCTGAGACAACCTTGTTCACCAATGGGATGGCTGAGTTACCTTGTTGTATTTTTCTAAATAGTATTGAAAAATGTAGGCCAGGTATGGTGGCTCATGCTTGTAATCCTAGGACTCTGAGAGGCTGAGGTGGGAGATCACTTGGCATCAGGAGTTCGAAACTAGCCTGAGCAACAGCAAGACCCCTTCTCTACCAAAAATAGAAAATATTAGCTTGGCGTGGTGGCACATGCCTGTAGTCCCCAAATTCTCTGGAGGCTGAGGTAGGTGGATTGTTTGAGCCCAGAAGTTTGAGGTTGCTGTGAGCTATAATGACACCACTGTACTCTAGCTAGGGCAAGAGAATGAGACTCTGCCTGGGGTGGGGGGAGAAAGAAAAGAAAAAGAAAAAAGAATATATAAACATCATCTATGACGTATCAGTGTGTAGACTATATAATTTATGCCTATAGTTTCCAGAAGAAAATCTGTCTGAACATAATTGAACCACCCTGATGGCTGCCATGAGTGCCTGAGATTTGCCTCTAACTAGGCAGGATGTCAAGTCTTCATTATCTATAAACATGGTTATTGGCTAAAGATCTAAGGTTCCAAGTTATGACCAATCTTTTCTCAGCTGGAAGCTGAGCAATTCTGGGGAGAAGATGAGGCTAGCTGGGGAGGGCGGGAGGCCCGTGAGCATAGTGCCCACCGTGCAGGAAGGCTTTCAAGCAACACCCAGGTGGCCCCTGGCTCTGGAAGCCCATCCCCCACCCCCTTCTCCCCCATAGATGCTCTACCTCAGCTTCTAGAATGGGGAGGATTTGCCCAACTTAAGGAGAGTGTCCAATCTTGATTTCCACGCCCACTTCTTTAACTTGCAATTGCCTGATAAGTAAACCCACAAAGGAAAGCCAACAACGTGTCATATTCTGAAATCAGATTTTAAAAAGCTTGATTTGGATACGTGTTCCTATGGAACACCAGCTCTTGGGTTTAAAGTCTGCAATCATTTGTACGAAGGCTGCTATATTTTTAAGCAAGTGGTTACAGCTGTTTGTGTTTCTTGGTGGTCAGTGAGTAATAGGATGAGAGAGGATTCATCCCATGTGACTTCATAGAGGTATCAAACTCTGCAAACAGAAGTTCCCAATAGTGACAGGTATTCTTGAGATTGAAAATTAAGCTCTAGAATACTGCTTTCAAAAAAAAAAAAAAACTTTATGTTTATTTAAAACTCTGAATGATGTGTTGGCTTTAGCCTTGAGTCCCTGCACATTTCAAGGGGTTCAGAATCACGTGATTACTAAAACATGGAAATTGCGCAAGTCCAATGTGAAAGGCATTCTTTTCCCTTTAAAAGGACTCCTTGCACATTTCACAATTCAAAAACCACACCTGGGTAGAAATTTGGGTATGTCCTTCACTAGAGAGGTTTAGAAACATTTTTAAAACTTACCATATTTTGAACCAATAAAGAAATAGTTTTAAAATACCTTAAAATGTTTCGATTCTTTGCTAATTCACAAAGTTACAGCCTGTGCAACTGTTGTTTATTGTATTTCTAAAGTGTCATTCACCGGGCTACAGTCATAGATTGTTCTGTAATTTTTTGATATACTCATTCCTTCATCTTTCTTCCTTTGACTCAGTAACCAGATTGTCCTACACTTTATGGCGTCCCTTTGTTGTCACCTTTAAAGACACTTTTCCTCCTCATCTCTCTGCCTTCACCCTTCACTCTAAACTTTCCCTATTTCTCTGTCTCCAATCCTTTCCTTGGGAAACCCATGGGACAGAGTGAGCAAAATCTGACAGGTTGATTTAGACATTATGCTTTTCTTGATCTCAGAAGGTTGATTCAAAACAGCAGTTCTCTCTGCTGAACAGGTTTGCACAGGGCTGCCCTCAAGTACAGCAGTAAACACATAGAATTGGGCTGGGGGGCCTGGAAGGGATGGGACCACAAAGCCTGGCAATGACCACAGGACAGCAATTGTAGCAAATCCTTTATTTTGCTGACCTTGGCACAGATCACTGGCATCTCGGTTCCCATTCAATATTCTAGGAGGCTCATGCTTGGGCAGGTTCCCTCACCCCTGGTGCCAGCTTCCTCTGAAGGATGGGGTGTGTCGGCCTCACAGGTATGAAGAAGAAGGGAATAATTAGAGATTATCCAATAGACCATGAAGAGTGCTCCACAAATATAAGGTAAACAAATAAAACAAAATTAGCCAAATCCTCTCTGCAAATAAAAAAGTCATCCCTCCAATGTTTGGCTAGAGGAGGCAGGGCTGACTACACAGGGACGAGGCCTCGTCTCCCGCCAGCCACAGCAAATAATTCTGTGTTTTCCATCTCTACGGCCGATGTCAGCCTTTTCACAAGGCTCAATTTACGTTAGCAAATTCCTATTCATGAAAGCTTACTAGTTTCTCTTGCGATCTAAAAATGGAAACCTCTGGTTTGGTGCTCTGGGCTGTTTAGTCAAAGGACGGCATCGGGGGTTCTCTCTGTATTCTGAGGTGTTTGAAGCAAAAACTGCCAAATAGCCCTCATGCTTCTGGAAGGACCGGGTTGCTGGGCCACCGTGTCCTTCCAGTTCACATGACCGCGGCAGAGAAGCAGACCGAGTTCATTCACTTCCAGGCTGAAGCCCTTATCGTCTGCTGGATGAATTTTGTTTCTGGTTGCTGTTATTTGTCCCGGAAGGCACTGACCTACACCCCAGATCCCACGTCCTCTGCCTCACCCTCTGCTTCAAGCAGGGTAGAATTAAAAGACTTTTCCCTCAGAAATCTAGACTCAGGGAAACAGTGCATGGCTCCTCTAACCTGCTCTCAGGAGTCTCTGTGCTACAAGCGTCACCAAGCCCACTTCATTTGTCTCCTGTTTTCCTCATTCTGAGCAATGTCAAAGCTGGGAGGAACATGCATTACGTGCTTTAGCTAGACTCTGCTCTCAATTAATGTTGGTGGAAAAGGGTGTGGCACAGCAGGAATTTTCTAGAATCTTATCACAGAAGGTTTCAGGCACCAAATAACTCATCATCATCTCTAAAGTAGGAAAGCCCACCTGGGAAGCCTTTGAAACCCACTGTGATGTTGGCAGAGTGACAGGCCCAGCAGAGGGGCTGCGGGTCCCATGGAGGGGAATGAACTTCTGGTTCCCATGTCTGGCCAAACGAAAGCCCTCTTCTGTCAGAATGTTCCCATAAATAGGAAGCTTGCACAGAGCCATAAATAAAATGAAAGTGAGGAGAGCGCATGTTCCTGGGGCTCAGGTCAAGGGTCAAGTGTCCAGTCAATCAACAGCCTCCCTCCCATTGAAACTGGGCCGCGTCCCAGACCTTGGCTCTCCCAGATTCACCCCTGCATTTTCCAGCCCCGTGGGGTTTACAGTCATAAGCACTTATAGAAGCAGTTGCTGGGTAAGAAGTGGCTGTGAGGAGAGCAGTGTAGAGATGGGAAGGGCACAGGCTAGAGGCCTAGGCGGTGAGCAGGGGGGACAGGAGCTGCAGGGCCTCACTCCTGGGGCAGTCTGAGCCGAGGGGGCTGTGCACCTCACGACAGACAGGGCCTCAGCACAGAGGGCTGCAGAACGTTCTGAGGAAAGCATGAGGTTAGGCCTTATTTGAGAAAGCTGCGCTCACTGTCGGTCCCCTGGTGAGCCTGATGGTTCATGACCAGGATGCCCGCCGAGGGCTCTGCGGCACCAGGCTGCACTGCTTTTGTTCTTCAGGAAAGGTCCAGGGGACCCCACAGAGCAAAGGCCTGTGTGCAGTGGGGGCTGAGTCCTGGGTGCTGCTCCTCCCGCCCTACATACTCCCAATCCCAATTCACACTTGAGAAACATTGATAATCATTTTCTAAAGGTTACCTTGAAGGCCACAGGCACTGTGTTTAACAATCTGGTCGCCTCTGGGGGTGTGTCTTGGGGGGTTCTACCAGGGCTTCCTACTTCTACCATCAGGGAACTTGGGGAAATCCCTCTCATATTTACAATACTCACTTCTTTTTTTTTTTTTAGAAACAGAGTCTCACTTTGTCACCCTTGGTAGAGTGCCATGGCATCACAGCTCATAGCAACCTCTAGCTCTTGGGCTTAGGTGACTCTCTTGCCTCAGCCTCCTGAGTAGCTGGGACTAGAGGCGCCTGCCACAATGCTGGGCTATTTTTTTGTTGTTGCAGTTTGGCCAGGGCCAGGTTTGAACCCACCATTCTCAGTATATGGGGCCAGTGTCCTACTCACTGAGCCACAAGTGCCACCCAACTACACTCACTTCTAATAATCATATACTTGCTCCTTAGTCTTTACCTCCAGACTAGTGTTCTAGAAGTCAAGATTTGTATTTCCTCTGTCTATTCTTGGGGCCTAGCACTGTGCCTGGCATGTCCAAATGGCAAGTGAAAGAATGACTGATTGGCTAAGCGGGCAGATCTATATTCACTGAACACCTACTATTGAACACCTACTATCTTTCTCCTGAACAATTGGTTTCTGGGGTGGAAAGATGGAGAAGAATCCTTAATTGGGTACCTGTGAGATTCGTCTGAGTGCAGAGATGCATGAGAATGGCCTGAGACTGTGCCATATATAGCCAACCATGATCCAAGTGATAGTGTACAGAAAAAAAAGAGAAATCACAGCTGAGCATTATGCACACAAGTCTAATCAAGGGGTTAGTCCCAAGGGGCCAGGCAGAGACAGAATACAGGTATGAGTCTTCTGGCCTGGTTCCTGAAGAACCAATTCAGTGCAAGTGTCTTAGATCAGAATGTAGGGTGGTAGCTGCGTCCCTGAATTTTGAAGAGAGGTACACTTGTGTGTCCTCTCTGAAGGGAGAGATTTATAAACAGACATACAGCTAATGTTATGGAGGGTGGAGAGAGGGTTATTAAGGGTGCTCAGCCTGCTTCAAGACTTTGCAAGAATAAAAAATTCCTGAGTTGAGATAAATTTTACACAGTTGTTCCCAATATACTTTAGAGAAAGGTAACTCACTAGAGAATGACTCTGGAAGACAGTGCAGTGGTAAGTCCGTAGCTTGAATCATCCATCCATCTCTCACCTGCCTCACGGGAAGTACTTCCTCATGAAGCACAGCCCCATGCACTTGGGTCCGGGACAGAGTGAAATACCTGTCCCAAGGAAGAAGAAATTCACGGTCAGAGGCAAAGCGATTTGTCATTAAGTCCTGCAACGAGAAGAGGCAGTTAAGGCAAAGCACAGGCATTATCAGAAAGAGTATCTAGCAATTCCCAAGCAGGTCATCCAAGAAAATGTTTCAAAAGAGCTCCCAATCACAAAAGCCCTCCAAAAGGCTCTGGCCAGGATGGCACTGAGAAGCTGCCTGGGAGGTTGAGAAGAAAGCTGGAGGGGCATGAAGTGGACAGAACATTGAACCTTGCCAACCCTCACCCTCTTCTGTACAAAGAGAAGAAAAACAAATGTTCTAACACAGAAGAAATTTGTGCAGATGAAATGAAGTCATTTGAAATCATATGAAAAATTTTTTTTTTTGCAGTTTTGGCCAGGGCCAGGCTTGAACCTGCCACCCCCAGTATATGGGGCCAGTGCCCTACTCCTTGAGCCACAGGTGCCCAAAAACTCTTCACAGTCTAAAAAGTACAGTTCAAGAACAGGTATTTTAAAAAGAAAATAAGAAGGCTTGGCGCCTGTAGCACAAGCAACGAGGGCACCAGCCACGTCCACCGGAGCTGGAGGGCTCAAATCCAGTCCAGGCCTGCCAAATAGTAATGACAACTAACAACCAAAAAAGAGCTAGGCATTGTGACGGGCGTCTGTGGTCCCAGCTACTTGGGAGACTGAGGCAAGAGAATCCCTTAAGCCCAGGAGTTGGAGGTTACTGTCAGCTGTGATGCTATGGCACACTACCCAGGGCAACAGTTGAGACTCTGTCTCAAAACAGATAAACAAACAACAACAACAACACAGGTATTTAGAAAACAGGGTTGTGCTGACTCCTCTGAATCTGACAAATCTGGTGTTTGTACCAGAAACACACTACTTCCTAATCAATTCGGAAATATTGCAAGAGAACTAGCTGTACAAAAATTAATATATACAAGGATGCAGGTCTATTCCTAATATTGGGCAGTCCAAGAAAAGACAAAGGGAGGCTTACCTTGCACATGCCTAAATACTTAAGTTATAAAGCAAACTAACAAGCTATTAAGTTAAATAAGCTCTACCTTTCTACCTTCATATCGACCTGAAGATGAATTTAGGACATAAGATGCTTGTATTCCTCAGCATTGCATATTGGATTGTGATGGCAGCATCTCCATCCACCACCCTTTCTTCTTGCACCCCAAGCCCTGCCCTCACCACCTGCAAATTGCTGCTGCCCTCAGATAACAGCCCAGGAGAGGCCAGTGCAGGTACCAGGATGGATTGAAAGGAGGCAAGCCCATCTCCCTTTGACAGGGTCAAAGTCTTCCTTGGGGAACTATGAGCAGTCACAAAGGTGGTCATGAGGATGGTACTAATCATAGACAAATATTGGAATCAGTCTAATTGTTCACCTTTAGGGAACTGGTTAAAACTATGGTCATCTAAAATGATGGTAGATTTCATACCCATACACAAACATATACGTATCATGAATAGCTTAATAACATTTAAGGAAATTGAATTATTAGTTAACACTGTTTACATAAAGAAAACTTCAGGGGAAAAAGTTTTATTGATAAACTGTGCAGAATTTTATTTTATTTTTATTTTATTTATTTATTTCTTATTAAATCATGTTTGTGCACATTAATACTATCATGGGGTACAATGTGTTGTTTCCATATACAATTTGAAATACTTTCATCCAATTGGCCAACATAGCCTTCATGTCATTCTTATAGTCGTTGTGTTAAGACATTTATAATCCACATTTAGAAAGATTCACATGTACCCTTATAGGATGAATCACAGGCACGATCCCTGCAATCCCCCTCCCTTCACCCATCCTTCCCCCTCCCCTCCCCTCTCTCTCCCCTTTCCCCATATTCTTGGACAAAAATTGGGTTATAGCTTTCCTATGATAGCTAACAATTAGTTTCATAATAGGACTGAGTATATTGGATATTTTTTCTTCCATTCTTGAGATACTTTGCTAAGAAGAATATTTTCCAGCTCCATCCATGTGAACATGAAGGAGGTAAAGTCTCCATCTTTCTTTATGGCTGCATAGTATTCCATATACCACAACTTATTGATCCATTCATGGGTTGATGGGCACTTGGGCTTCTACCATGACCTAGCAATTGTGAATTGGGGTGCAATGAACATTCTGGTACAAATATCTGTATTGTAGAGTGATGTTTGTTCTTCTTGATATATACCTAGCAGAGGAATTATAGGATCAAATGGCAGATCAATTTTTAGTTCTCTAAGTGTTCTCCAGATGACTTTCCAAAAGGAACGTATTAGTTTGCAATCCCACCAGCAGTGTAGAAGTGTTCCCTTTTCTCCACAACCCCACCAGCATCTGTGATTTTGGGATTTTGTGATATGGGCTAATCTTACTGGTGTCAGATGATATCTCAAAGTAGTTTTGCTTTGCATTTCTCTGATGATTAAGGGTGGTGAGCATTTTTTCATATATATGTAGATCATGTGTCTGTCTTCTTCAGAGAAGTTTATCTTTAAGTCCCTTGCCCACCCTGAGATGGGATCACTTGTTCTCTTCTTGCTAGTACTTTTGAGTTCTCTGTGGATTCTGGTTATTAAACCTTTGTCAGAAACATAACCAGCAAATATCTTTTCCCATTCTGAGGGCTATCTGCTTGCTTTTCTTACTGTGTTCTTGGCTGTGCAGAAGCTTTTTAATTTGAGGAGGTCCCAGTACTGTATTTTTGATGTTGCTTCAGTTGCCCAGGGGGTCCTCCTCATAAAATATTCGCCCAGGCCAACTTTTTCAAGAGTTTTCCCTACACTTTCTTCTAGTGTTTTTATAGTTTCATGTCTTAAATTTAAATCTTTAATCCAGTGAGAATCTATCTTAGTTAGTGGTGACAGGTGTGGCTCCAGTTTCAGTCTTCTGCAGGTCACCAGCTAGTTTGTCCAACACCATTTGTTAAATAGGGCATCTTTCCCCCACTCAATATTTTTAATTGGCTTGTCAAAGATCAAATAACGGTAAATAGCTGGGTTGATCTCTTGGTTCTCTATTCTGTTCCATACATCTACCTCTCTGTTTTTATGCCAATACCATGTGTTTTGATCACAATGGATTTATAGTATAGTCTGATATCTGGTAGCATGATACCTCCTGCTTTGTTTTTATTTCTGAGTAATGTCTTGGCTATTCGAGGTTTTTTCTGATTCCATATAAAATGAAGTATTATTTTTTTGAGATCTTTAAAGTATGACAATGGAATTTTAATAGGGACTGCATTAAAATTGTATATTGCTTTAGGTAGTATAGACATTTTAGCAATGTTAATTTTTCCCAGCCATGAGCAAGGTATGTTTTTCCATTTTGTTAGCATTTTCAGCTATTTCTTTTCTTAGAGTTTCATAATTCTCTTTATAGAGATCTTTCACATCCTTTGTTAGGTAAACTCCCAAATATTTCATCTTCTTTGGCACTACTGTGAATGGAATAGAGTTCGTAACTGTTTTTTCAGCTTGACTATTGTTGATATATATAAAGGCTACTGACTTATGGGTGTTGATTTTGTAACCTGAGACAAATTGTGCAGAATTTTAAAAGGACTGCTCATTTCCTTCTTACACAATGTTTCTGGAGGATATTCTAGAAATGGGCAAAATTTTTCTGTCGAGGGCCAGGGAGTAAATGTTTCAAGCTCCATGGGACAAGAAGTAAAGATGAGGGCCCTATGTAGATGCTTTTTAATAACAGAGAACGCTGCCTCCCACCCACCTCATTTGCCTCGAGTGGCACGTGTAAATGCAAGCACATTCTGTCTCCGAGGAACAGGACTCCTGTGTCCACATCGGTAGTGCTTGCCCCTAATCAGGCAAAGATACTGGGGCAGCTATAACAAGAGGTAACAGGTGTGCATGCTGCCATCTTGGGAACCACCCGCTGCTGGAGTGCGCAAGGGCTGCTGGGCTCCAGCTTGAGACCTGAGAAAGACCCGGGCATAAGTTACTAAGGGAAAAGGCGAGTTTGTATACTGTACACTCTAATTTTCATTGAGAAAAAAGTGTGATAAAAAATCCAGACATGTGGGCAGTGCTGTGGCTCAGTGAGTAGGGCGCCAGCCCCATATACCGAGGGTAGTGGGGTTGAGCCCAGCCCCGGCCAAACTGCAACAAAAAATAGCTGGGTGTTGTGGCGGGCGCCTGTAGTCCCAGCTGCTTGGGAGGCTGAGGCAAGAGAATCGCCTAAGCTCAGGAGCTGGAGGTTGCTGTGAGCTGTGAAGCCATAGCACTCTACCAAGGGCGATAAAGTAAGACTCTCTCTCTAAAATTAAAAAAAAAATCTAGACATTTATACAGCAAAATGTGTGATTTTTATTTTCCTTTTACTAAAGCTATTTCTACTACCTGTCATCCCCCTTAAAATGATTATTTTTTGATTGGCACTGTAGTGTGACACTAAAATGATAGATAAAGACAGATAGCAATGTACTGTAGTTCACAACGAGAGGGACACAGTGACTAGATGGACATCTCAGAGGAATATTGTGAACAGGTGACTTGACCTGCAGAGGGGAGGTTGGGAAAGGGGAGGGTGTGACACAGATAGGCCTTCTCTACCCTGATATTAACACTCTCCGTAGTATCCAGGGTCATAAAACAGAGAGTTCATTACGTTGGTGGGAGGGAAAGCAAGAGGCCAGGGACCAGGCTCCAGAGCAGTAAGAGCAACTGTAGACTAATAGAAAATCAGGAAGTGCCAACTAACTGCACAAGCGTGAGCTGGCGAACATTGAGGTGTGAATCCTGCAGTTTGATGTTGCAGTGAGCTAGGTAGAGGATGGGCAACAGAGTCAGAACTTGTCTCAAGAAAGAAAGAAACAGAAAACCCATCAAGCTGTGAGTGTGGTGGGAAGAGATAGAGGAGCAACAGGCTCAGACAATGAGTAGCAACAGGCTCCGGTGGACACAGACACACATTGACTACCAGGATGAGCAGAGGAGAAAAGGCCAGCAATTATACCACTCTCTTCTGCTGCTGTGCCAGGAGGGCCAGGGTTTATCACCAGCTGTGGTCTGCGGCCTCATGACTGAAGCTAGAGATAACATACAGTGTGAAGATCCACAGGGCAGGTAATTGAAATAATTCCATGTTCAGGTGGCAAAAAACTTTCAAAGCAGCCTCTTAGTTGTAAGGAGAGAAATCCAGGTTAAGACTCTCATTAACAAAAATATTTAAAATATGACCCACGAATACAGAAAATAATATAATCCCACCATACCGTTACCTAGATTTAGTGTATTAGATTTAGATATTTTTTTAAGGAATGGAAACTACAGATAGAATCAAATTGCCTTTGGCTTCCTAATCTCATCTCCCCCCTTCCCTCGCTATGGGTGACCACTATGCAGATGTTAGTGAATGTCCTTCCTGATTCTGTTTTGGTACTTCTATAGAGAATATTGTTTGGGAGTAATTTTTTAAAAATTGTATCAATTTAACTGATGTGATTTTGCAACTTATTTTTCTCCCACTTGACATCACATTTTGACAATAATGATGTCAAAATGTTCACTCCTTTATAATATGTATAACATTCTACCATACAAATGTACTATAATTTATCCATTTATTATTAATAGACATTTGATTTTTTCTTCTTTTTCTGATATAAGCAACGCCATAGTAACTACCTATATATGTTCCCCATCCTGGAGAGGTGTGAGTTTTTCTAGGGTAGAACCATTCAAGCGACACCCTGGGTTGGAGCATATACGCACATCTTCCCCCTGACCTAACACTTCCAGATAGCTTTTCAAAATCATTGAGCCAATTTACACTTCTGCCAGCAGCTTGAGAGTTTCCATTATTCTATGTTTTTGTCAATATCTTTGACTGCAAAATAAAATAACTCATTTTCCTTATTAATAGTGCATCATCATGTTTTCATGTATTTATTGGCTATTCAGTATTTCAATTTTGTGACTTGTTCATCTTTATTCCTTGCCCATTTTCCTAGTGGCCTGTTTATAGCTTATTGGTTTGAGGTTTTTTGGTTTTTTTTTCTTTTTAAGTTATTTACACAGAAGATAGCTTATTGGTTTTGTATATACTAGGTTCTAATCCTTTTCTGGCATTAGGAATCAAAAAACTTTCTTGTTCAAAAAACTAACTTGTACCTTCTTTTCTCACATTGTTTATGGTGTCTTGTCATATGAAAATTTTCACCTGATCATAAATACTTGGTCTTTTTCTTTTAGTTTTGGGTGAGTTAACATTTCATTTAAAAATATCCTTTCTGGCCCAGGGCATGAGTTGACTCAATCCTGTAATCCTAGTACTCTGGAAGATTGAGCCGGGAGGATACCTGAAGCCAGGAGTTCAAGACCAGCCTGAGCAAGAGTAAGACTCTGCCGCTACAAAAAATGGAAAAACTAGCTGGGCACAATGGCATGGGCCTGTAATCCCAGCTACTCAGGAGGCTGAGGTAGGAGGATTATTTGAGCCTAGGTGTTTGAGGTTGTAGTGAGCTATGATTATGTCGCTGCACTTCAGCCAATTCAATAGAATGAGACTGTCTCGAAAAACGCACACACACACACACATCACTGTCCTATCTTGATGGAATAAGGTTATTTTCCTATATTTTCTTCCAAATGGTTTAAAGTTTTGTTTTTGCACTTAGATTTTTAATACCTCAGAAAGTAATCTGCTTTTTCTCTACACTGAAAATTAACTTTTCCAAGTGCCATTTACTGAGTAGCCTATCCTACATCAATGTATGAAGTATAATGTCATCTCAGGTATATCAGAAGTTTTCATATGCGTGAGTCTGCTTTCTGATTTTCTGTTCCGTTCCATTTATTTTGTATATACTTAGCAACACATATATGTATATATATACATTTATTTATAAATATATATGTATATTATATTATATATATTACATATATATGTATTTGGGGAAATTCTCCTAGTTTTTTTATTCTTGAATTTTTATGTTCTTAGGCTCAGAAATGTTTATGAAAACTGGTCACTGTTTTTGTTTCCTGTAAGGGCAGGACAACGTACCAGTTATGACACTTTCTCTCATAAGGAACAAAAAGTATTTCTGGCTATTTTAGGCAAAAGGGTGGGGGGAATTTTTTTTTTTTGCAAAGATATAGGGCTCACAGAATTGGTAGGAAACTGAGCGATCTGGTTTAGAAAATGGGTCAGATGCAGGGTGGTGCCAGGAGAACAAGCAGAAGGAAGCATACCAGGGCAGCCTGGAAGTTGGTGGTGCTGTGGCCTTGACCTCCCTGGCTGCAGAATTTGACCCACAGTGGGATATATCTGAACTAACTTTGTAGGACACACCTTTTAACACTGGAAATTGCCCAGCAAACAAAGTGATTTTATCAGATACTGCTGCTGAGTCACTCCAGTTTTCTTTAACTAAAAATGCTGAAATCTTATCATCATCAAGGATGAGGACATTTGACTTGATCTGTTCTCCCCATGTGTCAGGTGGAAAAATAGAGAATTCACATCAACAGCTTTGAATGATTTCTATATAGGTTCAAATGATGCATCTTAGTCCTGGCTGTACATTACAATCACCTGGGAAGCTTTCAAAACTCATTGATGCCCTCACCCCTCTTAAAACCAATTAAATCAAAATCTCTGGGGTTGGGGTCCTCTTTCCCCATCCTGTGATGGGCAGATAAGGCCAAGAGTCGTTGGGCTAAAAAGAGACAATTGTGCTAACGTCAGTTACACACAAGACTGCTGCTGTACCCCAGCTGCTCCTCCATATTCAATTTGCACAGTAGCAGCACCATACAGGGTTGAGTAGGGCATTGACAAATTGAAATCCATTTCAGAATCGCATAGTTTATCGATGGAAGCAAAGACTGGTGAAAGATCAACTCATTTTTCAGACATACTTAGATATTCTTGATGAGATGTAGCAGGACATAATAGTGTTGGAATGAAATAATCATGCCTGTAACCAGCTTCTCTCTCGTGGGCAATATTCATTTGATTTTTTTTTAATTCTATGTATTCTTGAGGGAGGAAAATCACCTTTTGAAGAGAAGGCTTAGTGACTCATAGATTTACAGTTTAAGGGAGATGAGAGACTCCTTTTGCTAAAGATGTACTACACCAAACTTTATTTTCGTCGGGAGAAAACCATGCTGATAGACTTAATTGCAGTAAACAGTTTGGCCGTTAGGATTTATCACTCAGAACACAATCCCAGTAATTCTGATAGCAAGAGAGCTACTCCTGAGGCACATTTGTCTTCTTCAAATTTGAGTGCTTTAATTTGTCAGATGGGTTGGAGTTTCCTGGCTTTCAAGAGAGGGAATTCTTGGAACCATTCTAAAGCGGTCTTTGGATAACTTCACAGTACAATGTTTAGTTTAATCGAATGTGAAGATCTGTGTTTCCACAATCTGTTTCCAAAGCTATACTTTGGTCAGCATCTTCTGATGGATGTGTGTGTTGCTGATCCTGAAATGTGAGCCCAATACCTGCACCCACTATTTGTGGTGTGTTACAGGCGGTTTAATAACCTGCGCTCTGGGGAAGTCAGGTTTACCTGCCCGTGATTTAGACACTTTCACTATAGCCCACTTGGTTTCAGGCTACCAAGCTGAGGTCATTTAACACAGAGTTCGGAAGAGTAGCACAGTGACACGTCCTCGTATGACAGTTCCACTCTGTGCATACAATATTATAAATAAGCTTAAGAGCATAGAATAGTAACATAGAATAAAATAATGAGGAAGTGATGAATTTTGAATATTAATTGCCTCTGCTTTTAATATCAAGTGTCACATTAAATTTCTATAGTTTAATTTTTAGTAGACTTCATTTTTTACAGTAGTTTTAGAGTCAAAGAAAAATTGAGCAGAAAGTGTAAAGAGTTCCTATAAGCTCCCTGCAACCCCCCCCCATTATCCATCTCTTACACCGTGTGGCATGTTTGCTACAACTGACCATCCCCTAAAGCTATAATCCACTTTAGGGTTCATTCTTGGTGTTGTGCAGTTCGTGACACGTATCCACCATTATAGTACCACACAAGATAGTTTCACTGCCCTAAAAAGCTTCCGTGATCTGCCTCTTCATTCTTTCCTCCCCCAACCCCTGGCAACCACTGATCTTTTTTACTATCTCTATGATTTTCCTTTTTTCCAGAAGGTCGTACAGTAGCTACGGCCTTTTCAGATTGGCTTCTCTCACTCAGTAACACGCATTCAAGTTTCCTTCACGTCTTTTTGTGGCTTGACTCATTTCTCTTTAGTGCCTAGTCGTATCCCATTGCCGTGTGGGCCACCGTTTATTCACCCACTGAAGGACATCTGGTTGCTTCCAAATTTGGGCAATTATGAATAAAGCCGCTATAAACATCCCCGTGCAGGTTTCTGTGTGGACATAAGTTTTCAACTCATTTGGGTAAATACCAAAGAGTGAAATTGCTGGGTCCATGGTTTAATTTTTAATAATGCTGTGTTGAACAATTGTCTCAGAAAATTCCTGGAAATTTAACAAAAGGCCCTCATTAGCCTGCGTGGGAGCCAGCTTTGACACATC
This sequence comes from Otolemur garnettii, assembly GCF_000181295.1. NCBI lineage: Eukaryota > Metazoa > Chordata > Mammalia > Primates > Galagidae > Otolemur > Otolemur garnettii. The sequence continues at coordinate 2,398,036 of NW_003852474.1, forward strand.
ACTGGGTTATAATTGCACCCCTGCCCTGCCTCCAATTTGTGCTGAAGAAAAATTCAAATTTGAGCTTTTGAATGGTTCCCGCTGAATATCATCATTAAAATGTTGCTTTTGTATGAGGATATAGGTGTGTGCGTGTGTGTTCTAATGGGCTTATTAAGTCAAAATGTAAACTAGTTCGTTCTCAGCTTTCTAACAATAGCAAGGCAAGGATAGTTGCAGCCACAAAGTGTCATATATGGAATGTGACAAACTCATCCAATCAGAGGTTCTCAAACTGTTCTGCAGCATCTCAGGGGCTTCTGAGGTACCACTACAGAACCAACGTGTTTTAAGTAGCGTTCACGTCCCCCCAGTCATTCTCCTCACATCCCATGACCACAGCATCTTCACTTCACGTTTCTGTTTGAGGTACCGGGTTTCTGCATTAGGCTTTGCCAGAGAAGGATTTCTTTGACTAAACACTGCCGAACCACCACCTTAAACTCAGAATATTGATGAAGGAACTGGACTGTGCTTCACACTGCTATTCCTGGAGGCAGCCACCAGGCTCTTCCAGCTGCGCCTGCTGCTGCCTCAACCAAACCTGCTCTGAGAGGCAGAAATGAGTTTAGAGAGCAGATGCCTCTGGCACTGTGGTCCAGGACGTTCACATCCATAGCAATTATAAGAAACAGAGAACCAATTATTACATAGGCAAAGGGGCCGTTCACTTCGTTCCAATTATGTGTGGAATTTATTTTAGATTCATCCCTGGAGCTGCCAGTTAATACTATAAAGTTATGTACAGAAATAAGTGTGATCAATTTTTATTTTCCCCTGACTCAATCAGGCCTTCCTGGAGGGAAGACTCATTAAGATACAGCTTTTGTCCTCAAGACGTCACGTAATCAAAGCCGTGGATGAAACATTCGCCTGTCCCATTAGGCAAGACTCCCTGCAACTTGTACTTGCAGTTTGGTACAGCATTTTTTCCTGTCACACTCAGAGGGTCATCACATGGATCCCAGGCGGTCTGTATTTATACTTTATATACGACTAACTGGGGAGAGCTGTGTATCATTAAGCACACTGGGAAGCTAGACCAGGAATGGGGAAAAAATGCACAAAGCATCTTCCTTGGTATGCTGCCCGTGGCTGCGAGCATGCTGCCTGTTCTCGTGATACAGGAGTAAAGACGTGGCAAAACTTTTTACGTCTCTGCTTTGTGGGGGAAGCGGCCATTCGTTCAAGTCTTTCTTTAGAGTTAGGTTAGTGAAAAATTCTCTTGTGTCCGTTTTCCCTTTTGCAAGCAGCCTTCAAAAGAGATTTATAAACCTCCTTCTTTTGTTTTCATTCCCTTCTTTCCTGTGTGTTTGTGAAGGGATGGCAGCTGGGTCTCTCCCTGGGTGTGGCTTAGTAGCTACTATATTTTTAGATTTCATATTAGAGTGATCAGAAGACGTGCAAAGATTATGTAAATTATATGCTGGTAAAGAAGATATTTCAGGTGCTGTTCTATGGATTTTGGATGCTTTGAATCGAAGGGACTACATGGTTCCAGAAGCTCTTTTTGATACACGTTGGGACAGACCTCTGTATGTGGAAATGGTCAGTGATTTAAAACCTCAGAGTGCACGTGGGTGACCCTGTTATTTTTATACATGGGAACACTGAGCTCACAGTGCGCCAAGCTCAGAAATGGCCCAGTCAGGCCCCCACCCCAGGCCGGCCACTTTATTTTTTGGTTTTGTTTTATTTGTTTTGTTTTAGCTTCCTGGAACTTTTCTGGAGGGCCAGTCTTTAAAGTAAAAAGTGTAAGGCATCGGGGCTCTCGTTGGGGAGTTGAAGGTCCTTCAAAGGGGAATTTTAAGGGAGCCCAAGGAATCCAGCCCCCCTTGCTTATAGCATGCGATGCTGGCAAGTGGTTTCTTCTCTTCCCCCTTTAAAAAACTTAAATAAGAATGTAAGGAAGTAAATTAGTAGAATTCTAAACAGTGCAAGGCTCACTGAGGTCTAAACATGTCCTAAAAGGTGGTAACCACAGAGGCCTTTGTATCTGTAGGAATGTGCTGAATCGCCCAGACGGTCTAGACAGGGAAATTCTGCCTGGTCCTTCCTAACCTTGAGTCAGAAACTCAGGGCTCCAGCTGCCCTGACTGCAGATCTCACCTGAGCACCCAAGAGGGAGGTGATGTGCAGGGCAAAAGGTCCAGCTGCAACCACCTGGGCTTTTGCAAACCCCAGCAAATAACAAACAGCTCTTCCCGGGTTTGCTGACAGGTTCATCTCTGGGAAAGTTAAATACAGGGCTGGCTGGCTCTGGGCAAAACTGTAAAGTGGGTAAGTCTATTTCTAACACATTCTGTCCTTTGCCCTTAGCAGCACCCTGTTTTAGCTGTCACCAGGGCCCTGAGCACCGTACACTGGGCTGCAGGCTGCAGGTCCAGGCCCTGCCCTCCCTCCCTCCTCAGCAGCCTCCCATCCTCGATCCCAGGCCCTCAGTCCCAGGCCCTCAGTCCCTGACCTCCCCCTTCCAAGCCTGGCCATCCGCCGCAGCTGCCTGTGCCCACACACTATGGCTGCCAGCAGATTCATTCACTCACTTCTCCCAGGCAACATGCTCTCACTTTACCGACAGCGGGCTGCAGACAGCTTCATCAGAGTATTCAGATGGCAGAAATTTCCAGTGTGGAGGCATAGCACAGAGGGAGGGGACTGAGGGAAGGAGTGGAGGCAGCACTATTGCCTCTGAGTGACAATCAGTCATTTGCTCCTGCTCTGAACAGGGACCACGAGAGAGGGATGGTCACGTGACACCTCGAAGGCTTTTCCCTGGTGCTGGGATCCTATCCAACACCCCACACAGATCTGCTTTTCTTTGACACCCCCAATCTGAATATGAATGCTAATAATAAACAACCGAGGTCAACTATTTCATGATGAGGCTCACACGTCCATGACCTCTTCCATGAGGCCATTCTACAGGACAGAGGCTCTACCCGGGTTAGGACTTAGGCACGTGCTCTGGTGGCCAGCTCTCGGCGGCGTGCTGCCGAGTTGCACAGGCCATTCTGTGCTGCCCCTGTGCCTTTCCCCTGTTGAATTCCCGCAGTTTGGAGGGGGCAGTGCCATGATGTTGGGAACCGGAACTCTTTTTTTCTTCACCATCATGTTTTTCATTGAAACCATTTTCACTGTGTTGCTACACTGGTGTTAAATGAGGATGACATTATGGGAAATGCTTTTAAACTATCATCCCTGTGAAGGAGGGACGTAAGTGTGGGTGTCCAGAGTCTGCCTCTGTCCCTATTTTGATAACCCTGGAAACATCATGGTATAACCATTTGCGTCTAGGTCTCGCTAAAATGCCCTGGGAATGCATCATGTTTTTACTCCTAGATACATACTGACTCTTACCACCTACTCCACTGGGTCACCTCCTCAGAGTAGGGGCCCCTTAGTCGCAGCCAGCTTCAACTATAGGCCGTGTCAGGGAGGAGTAACCTAATCAAGATGGCCCCGTGTAGACCCTGCCTCTCTCCTGTCCCGCTGGTGGAACCCATGCATGTGTTCCCTGAGCCTGCAGGACGATGCTGGCACCAGCCTAAACTCCTCAAGCTCAGGAGCCAGGTGACCAAGGGGCCTGTGAGATCTTGGGAAGAATGACAGTGACACCACGTCTTTTCTGGTGACAACAACTGAAGACTGGGCCCCATGAGGGGCTGATAGGAGGTAGGTGGTGACTGCCCAGAGATCCACAAACCCCACCCAAACGTAGTCTCCTCTCCTTCTCATCACCAGGACACCCCCAGCTCCCCAAGAAGAGAGCCTTTCCTTTTCCACTGAGCCCTGCAATTTTCTTTGGATAAACCAGTGCTTCCAAAACAAGAGAGGCATCCTTGTGGGCCAAAGACACACATGCGCACTGGTGCAAAATAATCACAAGACTCTATTTTAGAAGCAGCTAGAATAAAAGCTGAAGCATCCAGGAACAGTTTTGAGGAGTGTCTGGGAATGATAAATGTGGCTACCTCCCACACCCCAAACAGCTTCCCCTTGCAGTGATAACTTCAAATGCAATGTTAGCTATGCAGTCTGTGATGTCTTAATGCCAGTGAGGCCTGGAGAAAGTTTACTGCCCTGTGCCAAAAACCTAAAAATGACTTTCATAAAAGTTGTCATTGTTGACAACTTTTATGAAAGTCATTTTTGCCATGGCCAGCTCCCCGTTCAGAGAACAAGCCCTAGAAAGAAGGAGCCTTTGACATACTCAGATGATGGCTCATCGTGAGCACAAAACTTTCAAGGATAGTCAACCGAAAGGATCCCCAGCCCTTTTCAAGCTTCCTCTGGGAAGGGAACATTGGTCTCGGATCTTAGCCCGCTTTCTGATTCCCTTCAAGGTGAAAACAAGCTGTAATGCTCACAGGGTTTGTGGGGAGGACTTGGCCCCTGCAGATGTTGTCTGTGTGGCCTTGGCTTGGGGCCCGGAGGGATTTGTAGAAGGTGGGCCTCTTTCTGAGCCCCTGCCATGGGAGGGTATGTTGTTGAGCCTGAGTCTCCCATCATGGCCACCTGAGATCCACCAGCTTGTCCCTTAGCCAGAACCCTTGTCTGTCTCCTCCCTTCACCCTCTGTTTTTCAGTTCACTTGTCACATCCTTTACACATGGAAACATCAACCTGAGCTCTACTCTTCCTTCAAGGTCAACTTCAAATTCCACTTCCTGTATGAAATCTTCATTGCCAGAAGTAGAAATAACATAATAATGCCTTGCAAGCATGCAGTGGTTTGCAGTGTTCCTATACTTTACTTCACTCAACGGTTAGAGTTTTGGAATCGGAAAGCCTTAGAGACCATCCCATTATGATTTTCTGGAGAAGGAGGCTAAGTGAACATATGGGATACCACTGATGATGGTGAGCAAGGAGGACATCTGAGGCCTCGGGACTCCCCAGATCCAGTATCCTCTCCATCAGAGTCTGCCCGTGGGAGCAACCTTCTGCAGGTGGCATGGCTGAGCTGGGTGACTCGTGGCCAGTCTGAGCAGCCTCTTTAGTGACTGGGCGAGCCTGACTCTCAGCCTTAATTAAGTCTTTAGACCCAATAAGTTCCTAAGAAGAGGGCCACGATTTTATCCCCCCAGGCCCCATTTCACCAGGCTACTGATCAGCAAACGCTTTCCCTGAGGCTCTGTCTTACCTCTTACCTCCTGTAGACAAAAAGGGAGGGGGGATGGGGAAGGCTGGAACCAGTGAGAACAAAGGCCTCCCTGCACGGAAGAGGAGGCTGAGCACAGATGCCCAAGGACAGCCCAGGCTGGGGGCAGGGCAGTGGGAAGGGGCAGCTCACATCTGCCAGGCCTGCCCCAAGCCTGCCTGGTGGGAAGGGTCTGTCCTGGCAGACACAGAGTGAGGACATCACACCAGCTATCCAGTGTCTCAGAGAGCCACCTGCCTTCCATTCATCCCACTTGGAACAAAGGGCCCCAAATCCTCTGTGCCCTGATGAATCCAGGGGTGGGGTTCAGTCCAGGCTCCAACAGGCCATGTCCTCCTGACCTTTGTGCAGCCTATTTGCCGGCGTCCTCCCCAGCTCTGGGTGCTGATTAGATAGAAGAGACTCCTCCCAGGCCCATTCTGGGCTCTTCTGGCCTGTTTCTCTCTCAAAGGCACAACGTGGGGCCCTTTAGCCAGAATGCTGCCATTTCTGCTGCACAGCTGCTATGCCACCTGGTGCCGGGGACATCTGGCCTGAGCCCTCATCATTTGATGGAACTGTCTGCTGGGTGCTCACCACAGACACTTCTCTTTCCTTTGTGTCTTTTTCAATACTGAATTACTTTTGTTCATATTCTAGGCTCCTATTCCTCTTGGGGTGTGTGAAAACAAGTAGGCAGGTAACTGCCCTGCTGAGAAACTTGGTGAGTTCCCAAGGTATTGGGACCCAGGCCAGCTACACCCACAAAGCCAAAAATAAGTCTCTTGCTGACCTCAGGGTCTGATGCACTCAAGTGGGCTGCTAGGCTCAGACACTTCTCTAGAGGATTCTTATTGACATGCAGAGTTATTATGTGGTAGATTTAAAACAAATTGATCTCTTCAGCAAATTATGATTATCCTGAAAGAAGCACAGGGTCCTACAGAAATAAGGCTCAGTGGGGTAATTTTTGTTTGCCAGTGTACATTCGTTTTCTCTCCTGAAACACAAATGAGCTAGAACAATATCTCAAGGTTATTTTCAGCAATAAATATATGCTTTTGGAATCTAGAGACACAAGTGGCTGAGAGTTTTTGGGTTTTTTTTTAATAAAAATGATGTCTTTTGATTTGCCTTTTCTTGGCACCAGACTTGGGACCAACGTGTGAATGACTGGCTGGGTTTCAGAGACCCTAGGAGGCCTGTCACCACTTCCACAGAACCCTTGGAGAATTTGGGGCTGGAATCTCACACAATTGGAAACTTAATTATGTTGAGGGCTTCTCTTCCCTTGGGATATCCGTGAATGCGGAGAAGGTTAAAGAGTTCTCTGCCACTGTCCTGTCTGTGCTGCAGCTCAGCACATGGCCTAGACAATAAGGCGGGGCAGGGAGGCTTGGGGGAAGACTCAGGAAGGCCATACCAGCTCCTGTAGTGAAGACACCAGGTGGATTCTCTGTCATATGATTCCCCAACCCTGAGCCTGTGCTGGGCCAAGTGCTTCATACATGCTGTGTCACTGAATGTCACAGCACACTGTCAGGCAAGTGTCCTCACCCCCCTTTGCAGCAGGTGCTGCAGGAGTTAGGGAGCTGGCTCAGATGCACGGCTTTCCCATAGAGGACGGGCCTGTTGTCTCACTTTGCAGACACCGGTTCTGCGGCAACAGACATTAAATGTCTCCCACCCCCTCTTGCCCTGACTCCCAGTGGTTCCTCCTGGACGCCTCTTGTGAGTCTGCTCCCTCTTCTCGGGTCATAACTGGCCACAGCAAGGAGAAATCTTTACACCAGCTGAAATGAACGTGTCCAATACCACTCCAAACACACCATACGGTCTTTTCCCCTTGTGATGGCAATCGCACAAAATCCAACAGACCACCGTTCCTCCATCCGTATCCCCAGCCCACAGCCAACCAGTTTGTGGGGGTCACGTTTGACACATCTCGACTAACATAGGCATTGCTTCTTGGTGTGACATGTCTAATAACAAATTGCGAAAAGGAAACCTCACTTAATTATCCATAATGAAAGGGATTTTCAATCAACCATGCTGGAGGAAAGATGGAATTCTCTTCTATTTCTCTGCATAGAAAAGGCGATAAGGAATCAGTGCCACATAACAAGGTTATCAGAGTCTGCAGCATAAAGGTATGTGATATAGTTCATTAAGGAAAATATTATATTATTTTCTGGGTATCCTAAGGGTTTTTAAAGTGCATAATTCGTTAGGATTTTTTTGTTGTCAACTCACATTTAAGTTCATTGTGTAACTTGCAATTCATTTCCTTAAAGAAGCCCTCTCCTGGCCCCACCTGTGTAAGTTTTCAGCCCCATATGAGCTGTATCTGGCCCTGTCTGCTGTACACTGGGTGGAGAAGCCTGGTGAGGAGGGGGTAAGGGGAAGGCAGGCAGGAGCCAGCTGTGAAAGTCCCCATGTGCCACTCTGAAGAAGTCCAACTCTTGTCAGGGAGCCGATGGACTCGTAAAGAAAAAAGATAAGGTGGGTGTCTTTAGATAATCCTGGAGGAAGGAGGTAGAATGGTCTGCAGGCAAGAAAAGGGGGTGACAAGGAGGGAAATTAGAAGGCCATGGTTGTGGCATGAATGAGAGATAAAAGACCCTCCTCTAGGGCAGGCAGGGGGGAAGAAAGGGTTCAGTAGACTGGGCAGATTTGGGGATGGAATCCGTGTGGGTGTGCTGGGGCACAGGGATGGGACAGAGAGAGGGAGTGCAGTGAAAGCGGAAAGATCAGAGGAAACGGGGCTTTGACCTTGGATGGGGGAGGATGGGAAGGCCATTTGCAGATGGCCCAGAGGGAGCCACCACTCTGAGCAAATAATGAGCCCAGTGTTGGGCATGAACATCCTCAAATCCTAACTCACAAAGCTGAATGGATGAAATGATGTGCGTCAACATATTACACATGTGACGAGCCCAGTGGCATGCCAGGCCAGTATGAGGCACAGGGGAAGCCTAAGCAGCGGCATGACACCCCGTTCCCCCCAAGAAAGGGTCACAGAACAGCAGGCATGATGCCCTTCCTGTGTTTTCTTTAACCTACATAGCATTTAAGTTAGTGATTAAAAATAGGAAATGTATTCACATGGTTCAAAACTAAATTTACAAAAGGATATTTGCAAAAATCTTCCTAGTTCCCCTCCCTGGAGGTGATCAATGTCAGTTTCTTGCGTGTTCTTAGAGAGAGTCCATGAGCGCTCGGGCAAACCCACGCTTCTCCGCACAAACGCCCTCTTCCCTTCCCTGTGTATTTTGGGGATAAATTCATGTTAGCACATTAAAAGCTGTGTCGCTTTTAATAGCTCCACACTAATCTTTTGCACAGTTATACCAACCATCCAATTCATGACCACTGGACTGTTTGACACGTGTACAAGGGTATTTGGAGGGTAAAATCTTAGAAGTGGACTTGCTTGCCTGTAGCACAGTGGTTATGGTACCAGCCACATGCACTGAACACTGCAGGTTTGAGCCCGGCCCAGGTCTGTTAAACAAAAATGACAACTGCAACAAGAAAATAGCCAGGCATTATGGCAGGTGCCTATAGTCCCAGCTACTTGGGAGGCTGAGGCAAGAGAATTGCTTAAGCCCAAGAATTTGAGGTTGCTGTGAGCTGTGACACAATAGCACTCTACCAAGGGTGACATCATGAGATTCTGTCTCAAAAAAAAAAAAATAATAATAAAGTGGATTTGCTGAGGCAAAGGATAAGTGTGTGGCATATGTCATCAGAGTGGTTTTCAAAATCTGGGTTTATAGTTTGGGTTTTGGGGGGGTGTTTGTTTTTTGAGATACAATATCACTCTGTCACCCTGGGAAGAGTGCCATGGCTTCATAGCTCATGGCAACCTCAAACTCTTGGGCTCAAACAATCCTCTTGCCTCAGCCTCGCAAGCACCTGGGAGAACAGGTGCCCAGCACAATGCTGGGCTAGTTTTTCTATTTTTAGTAGAGACCAGGTCCTACTCTTGCTCAGGCTGGTCTCAGTTTCCTGAGCACAAGTGATCTACCCATCTCTGCCTCTGAAAGTGCTAGGATTATAGGCATGAGCCACCACACTCAACCCAGAACCTGGATTTGAATCTGTATTTAATATCTGTGTCTCTGACTCATCCTGGCCCCACGCTTGGCACTGTCTGCTGGTTATCTCATTCCTTTCCAACACTTACCTGACTGCAAAGGCATTGAGAAAAAACCCACAGGTTGAAGGATGAGAGTGCCTAGTTCCAGTGCGCTGGCAGCCAGGCCATCAGTAAGACAGATATTACCATAAGAACCATTTACTGGTGTTTTTGTAGAAATATGGTGAGGTATGTAAAAGCATTGTGTGAAATGTGAATCTTCGTGATGGTGATGATGGGTCTCCGACCTGAGCCACACAGAAGAGCACTAGGTCTGTGGAGAAGGGCCTCGCCCCGCCCCGTTCTGCCTGTCCTCTGGGCTGGCCCGGCTAGTGCTGGACTCAGTGGAAACAAACCCCGCACCAGGCGGGAAAGCTCAGATGCCCAGGGGCCTTTCTGCTTGCCTCACTTCTGCATCCCAGAGCTTGGAGCACCTCACATGTGGCCTCACATTGGCCAGCACACACCTGTGGAAGGAATATGGGAGAAATTACCTCACCCAACATATGTATTCCCAGACTGCAAAACCCAGGTGGACAGAGACGATAGTGAAGTCAGAGTCTTTCCACGTCTCCAATACTTGGGCCTCACCGTACTGGGCTGAATTGTGTCCCCACAAATTCATGTCTAACTGAAACTACAGAATGTTGCCTTGTTTGGAAATGAGGTAGTTGCAGATGTAATTACAGTCATGCACGCACCACATGTTGTCAGTCAGTGACAGATTGCACGCACAGCAGTGTCCCCTAGGATTCTGATGGAGCTGCCCCATGCAGGTGAACCATCTTTTACTTCTTACACCATCTTTTTCTTCTTTTGAGACAAAGTCTCCCTCTGTCACCCTGGGTAGAGTGCATTGGCATCATAGCTCACAGCAACCTCAAATCCTGGGCTCAAGTAATCCTCCTGCCTCAGCCTCCCAAGTAGCTGGGACTACAGGTGCCCAGAACAGCTAAATTTTCTATTTTTAGTAAAGACAGGGTCTTGCTGTTACTCAGGCTGATCTCAAACTCAGGAGCTCAAATAATCCTCCTGCCTTGGCCTCCCAGAGTGCTAGGATTACAGGTGTGAGTCACCATGCCTGACCACATTTTTACTATGTTTTCTCTGTGTTTAGAAATGTTCACAAATATAAATCCTTGTCACTGTGTTCCAGTTGCCTAGAGCACTCAGTACAGTAATATGCTGTACACGTTTGTAGCCTGGAGCAGTCAGATGTGCCATACAGCATAGGCCTGTGGCAGGCCGTGCCATCTATATTTCTGTATTTACACTCCATTATGTTTGCACAATGACAAAATTGCCTAACGATGCATTTCTCAGAATGTGTCTCTGTTATGAAGTGATGCATGACTTTATTAAAGATGAGGTCATACTAGATGAGAGTGGGCTCTACATCTGATGACCAGTGTTCTTCAGAGAGTAGAAGGCACAGAGAAAGGAGAGCGCTGGTGAGAATGGAGGCAGAGACCTGAGTGATGCCTCCACAGGCCAAGGATGCCAGAAGAGGGGCCTGGAGAAGACTCCCTTGGCGGCTGCAGGATGAACAACTTGCTGTCTTGATTTTAAAATTCTAGCCCCAGAACTGAGAGAACAAATTTCTGTTATTTAAAGCCACTCATTGGTGGTGATTTGTTATAGCAGCTCTAGGATACAGATACGTTTACATCCCACTGTTACAACCATACAATTGTAGAACACTCACACTATGAGGGGCTGGTAAAAATCCAGGGATAAGGCTGGTTTGCAGTCTGGGCTCTGCCACCAGTGAACTGTGTAAGCTGTCCCGACATCGACTTCTCCACTATACAAAGGGGACAACAACACACAGCCCCAAAGACACACACACACATCACACAGCACATACCACATAGCACACAGATACCACACACACTATACCATGCACACACTACATACCACACACACAGGACACACTATACACATACACTATATACCACACACATCACACATACCATGAATACACACCATACCCCACACACACAACACATAGACACACATATACAGGTACTACAAACCTCACACATACACCACACACACTATACCAGGCACATACTACATGCCATACATACATTACACAGTACACACACACTATATACCACACACACTCACCATACAAGCCACATACACACACCACACCCCATGCACACACCACATAGGCACACATATGTATGTACTACTAGCCACACACACATCACACACTAAATACCACACACATACATTATATACCATACACATGCCATATATACCACACAGACACACATATGCACATACTACAAACCACACATATATATGTACACATGTCACACACCATACACATGCACACATACCACATAATACACACCACATATGCATAACCGCACACGTACATACACACATGCATATACATCCATAAACACAGCACACACACAGAGCGCTGTTACGAGTATGTATGAAGTTACGTGTGAGAATGTGTAGCACACACAGAGAACTTGCATTTTTATTCTCTCCTCTTTTACACAAGTAAAAAACAATGTCAAAGTTTTTCTTTTGATTAAAAGAGAACGGTGCCTTACCTTTTATGATAGTTTATCATAAGATACAAGCTGGAGAGGACTTTTATCGGTTAAGCAACGTTTTCACAGAAGAACACCTACAGCAGATTACTGACACATTACCTTTTTTGGTATGTCAAATCCCATTATTATAAAATTCAAGTAAATTTAACAAATCAGAAAAATACAATTGAGAAAAAAGAAAGCACAGTGTCAGGCATGAAATTATGTATGTATTTTTACTGCCGTGACAGCTTTCATCCATGGATCTCATAACACCCTTATAAATATTTACTTGTTACCTATATTTCTCTATGAGATAGCTATTGGTATTATTATTTTCATCTTACAGAAGGACAGACTGACATCATCATGGTTTCTCTAGTCAAATAAATCAGTCCACATGGTGAATATAGCTCTGAGCTAATAAATATAGCTCTGAAGTAACTTTCTCAGTTAATCCTGTGTGGAATCCTCAGTGATTCTGGCATACTTCAATTCTGATTCTTTTGTTCATGTTGCTGACACTGTTGGTTGTTTATTCAACAGCTTTTCCTCCACCCCTCTTCCTTGCCAGTTGTCCTTGTCTGTTTGGGCTGCTATAGCAAATTACCATAGACTGCATGGCCTCAACAGCAGACATTTATTTCTCACAGTTCTAGAGGCTGTGAAGTCCAAGATCAAGGTGCCGACAGATTTGGTGTCTAGTGAAGATGCATTTCCTGGCTCCAGATGGTCGTCTTCTCATTGCATCCTCACACGGTGGAGACCAGAGAGAGAGAAAGCTCCTCTTACAAGAGCACTAAGCCCACTGACGAGGGTGCTGCCCTCATTACTGAATCACTTGCCAAAGGCCCCGATTCCTAATAGCATCACCTTGGGGGTTAGGGCTTCAACATATGAATTTGAGAGATACAAACATTTAGTCCATAACACTGCTAGAGATTGCCTCCTACTGTAGTGTCTGAAAGCACCAGATACTCACTGCCTGGCCTCTCTTGCAGCTAGGTCACAGGCATGAGAGGTCATCAAAACCAATGGACATGAGGGTGCGCCTCCTGAAGGATAAAACAAACCAAGTAAAAAAACCTCTTTTCCCTCCTTTTGGTGGAATTGTGTGAAGATGGTGCTGGGAGCAATGGCCGCCATTTTGTGGTTCTTTATAGTGTGGCATGGGAAGGCTGTCAAGGACAAAGGCCAACATTAGGATGTGGCAGAGAAATAGCACTCCAAACCTCAGGATGTTTGTTATATGAGATAATAATAATCATTATTTTTTAAGTCTCTGGAAATTGGATATGCTGCTAATGACCAAAAGCAGCTAAAATGACAGATGGTGTCCAAACCTATGCATGCCATGTTTTGTGCACATGAACTTTTGTTTTAGACCTTTGTCCAATATCTTTGGATGAAACACTTTCTGAAGACGTTGGCTTTTTAAAAAAAATTCTGATTAGTATGAGTACAAATACTTAGGTTACAATGTTTGCATTTGTTAGGTAAGGTTCCCTGTTTTAATTGTGCCCCTCACCGAGGAGGTGTGCCATATACCCTTACATTGTGCCCATTAGGTGAGAGCACACCAACCCCACTTCCTCCTCCTCTCTTGCCCCCTTTCTGCTCCCCTCTCCTTCCAACTTGAATTAAATTGCGTTTTTCTTTTGCATGGGCATGTATTGGTTTGCCTACTGGCTTCGTATTAGTATTGAGTACACTGGATACTTACTTTTCCATTCTTGTGATGTTTTACTAAAGAGAATGTTCTCCAACTCTACCCAGGTTAAGATGTAAAATCTCAATCTTTTTAATGCTGAATAGTATTCCATAGTATTCATATACCACAGTTTAGTTGTATAGGCTTTTAATTTTAACATTTGTGTGGAGTAGGGGAAAGGAGGGTTGCCCTGAACAATTTAATGATGGCTAACCACAGAGAGTGATACATTTTCCATCCCAAACTACACAATTCTTCACTCATGTCTCCTTCTCTGGATATTTTTAATACCACAACTTTTTCTTTAAAATAAAGCACAGCATCTAGGAATTCACTAATCAGTGCATTGTTTCATTCATCAAGTGAATATCTAACGCCTGTAGTATACCAGGCTGTGTTTTAAACCCCAAGGACATAAAGGTCTGTAAGCTGTAGATGGTGACCCCTACAGACTTAGAAGTTGGTGGAGGAGATAAATCGACCAATAGGTGACATGGTAAAAACCTGACTTGGATTAGTCAGGGTCTTGTCAGAAAACAGATGGCCTATTCTGGAAGTTTCACTGAAGAAAGTTTCATTAAAGAACTTTTCAGCTGTGTTTGATGAAGCCAACAAAGTATCGTGATTTGTATGTGTGGAAAGTTGTTACCACACTGAAGCTTGAAGGCGCTGATGAAAGGAGAGGGGTTCCTGGAGCCCAGAGAGAGCCATAATCAGGGAGGGCAGCCACTGCCCACCTTCCCATGTGGAACCCAAATCCCTACCCCAAAGCCAAAGGACCAAGGAATCCAAGCAAAGCAGCCAAGGAAGGCTTGACCCCTGCACTGAGCAGACAGAAAAACACAGTGAGCAAGGGTGTGGTAGGGCACATGGAAGTGTCCAGCACAATACTAAAAGGCGGTTCTGTTCCTAGCTCTTGATTCTGTCATTATTAACTATAATAATTGCCTATTTTGATTTTTGTAAACTGAGCACTCTTTTGTATTTTCATTTTTTACACAGCTTCCTTTCAGGCTTATGAGAAGAGCCATCCAAACAGGAGCCAGAAAACTATTTGAATCTGAGGGATGTATAACTGCATATACATCATCAATGCCAGGTTAATTAAACATTCACAGCATTCCACATGTGCAGCAGGCCTGAGGGGAAAGCGCTAAGGATTAAAGAGATTTCGTCCACTGCTTGTGCATGGAAATTATTCGAGACTCCTAGGATGGGAGCTGGGGAGGGAAGGAAAGGATGTACTTAACCTGATTTAGCTTCAGCTCAGGGATCTTCAGCAGAACACCCTCAACAACAGTGGACCTCACTCACTAACCTAAGATCAAATATGAGGAAGAAGAACACTTAACTTTTTATGAACTCTAATCTTTTCTAATCAAATTTATAATTAATTCTCTTGCTACCCAAGCCAACATTGGAAGCTTTATTCATTAGTTCTAATTATTATCCATATTTCCTACCCTAGAAACATATTCATATACATCTTACTTTTTAAAGCAATAAAGCAAGGGCATGATTGGAGAGTGGCTGTTTCCCAACAGAACTGACAACTTCTCAAAAGCAAGGTCTCTACATATCACTCAGAGGACAAGGGTGTCATGGAAAATTGCCACCTCCCTCCAGCCGCTGCATACCCAGAATCACTCAGGTCTGAACTACCTGCCCTAGCTCTCAGTCCCGTCGTGGCTCCGTGAACTGCCCTGTAGGGATCAATGTCATCTTCATTTTCTAATTTAGTTTTTTCCTATCAGAATTATTTATGCACATATTTTAAAGTCAAATCGTTCTATGAGGCTTTTTATGAAAACACAAGCATCTCCTTTGCATTTTCTGCTCCCTAAAGGCAACTCCCTAGCCCTGAGTGTAGCACGTTCTTCTGGTATTTTTTCCCCATCTCCAAATAACATGATTGTGTTCCTCTTCCTTGAGTCTTGCATTTTTTGGCATTGTCTGTTGACGTCTCTTTATGCAGGAGAAACAATTCTGCTCTCATACACTCCCCACCCCCGCCACCAACCATTCATCCCCTGCTTCATTCACACACATTTCTCATCTTTTCATCCTCTCAACATCATCAGTGTAATTTGGTTAGAGAAGTATCCAGTGTTTACACAACGCTGCTTGTAAATGCTATTGGCAGCCAAGTCACACAGCACACTATGGTGAGTTTTTTTGTTTTTTTTCTTGTACAATGTTTTGTATTCCCTGGAGCTTGTCAGGGCCCTGGGTTTGTGTGGGTGTTTGTGTGTACATGTGCACACTTCACTTTATGTCACTTAGTGCACTCACACCCACACTCTACCTAGTTGAGGCAATCTCCTCTTGACCTACTCAAACATGTAAGAACATCTATCCCTTCCTTCTTCCAGAAGAAACACTTGTGTCGTATCTTTTGCTTTCTGCATCCCGTTTCTTCCTCTTCCTGCAGCAGCTCCCTAGTGATTTCTTCCTGAAGGTTCTTGAAACCTTGCATATTGTAACAGGTTTATGTTCTGCCCTCACACTTATTTGGTTTTCGGACTGAGAACAGAATTTTAGGGTAGCAATCACTTCTCTTCAAGATGCTGGAAGCTTTTCTTCATGGTCCTCTAGCTCTGGAGTTGAAGCTCACCATCTTGCTGACTTTTTTAAAATGTCAAACTAATATGAGAGAACAAATTTTTAGATTACATTGTTCTCACTTCCAAGGGAAAGTTCAAGTTGTAGGAGAGCCCCTTATGGAGGGGGTGCTGAACACCCTCACATTGTGCACATTACGTGAGATCCCACCAAACGCCCTCCCTCCTCCCGCCAATCACCGTCCCCTTCTTCTCCTTGGTCCCTCTTCACCCCTCCCCCTTGCTAGACTGTATTTGTGTTTTATCATTTATATGAGTGTATAAGTGTTTACATATTGGTTTCATATTAGTATTGAGTGCATTGGATACCTTTTTTTTTTAATTGAAATACTTTACTAAGAAGAATGTGTTTCAACTCCATCCAGGTAAGCATAAAAGATGTAAAGTCTCCATCTCGTCTTATGGCTGAATAGTACTCCATGGTATACACATGCCACAGTTCGTTAATCCATTCATGGGTTGATGGGTGTTTGGGCTGCTTCCGTGACTTGGCAATTATGAATTGGGCTGCAATAAACATTCTAGTGCAAATGTCCTTGTGGTAAAATGATGTTTGGGTAGATGCTTAGTAATGGGATGGGGGGAACAAATGGAAGGTCAGCTTTTAGTTTGCCGACTCTTGGCCCCTCCTCTGTGTGCTGTGGCTCGTCTGCAGAAACACTCTGGGTCTTCTCTTTGTCCTCCGGGTTCCCAAACTTTGCAATGATGGGTCTCAGTGTGGATCATCTTCATACTTTGGGCAGGGTACGTGGTGGGCCCTTTTAATTGAGGAAATAGCATCATTTAGTTCTGAGAAATGTTCCTCTACTATTTCCTAAACAGTTTCAAACCTCCCATTTCCTGTGATCACTTAACCCTGTGATTTGCTCGTTGGTTTCTTGTACTGAGACTAATGTTCTAAGTTTCTCACTTTGGGGTGTTTTTTTTTTTTTTTTTTTGCTATCCCTCACCCTCATTTCTTGATCTTTCTACTCTACTCTCTTTCAGGGAGATTTCCTCATCATTATCTTTCGATTTTTTTTACTGGGTCTTAACTTTCAGCAATCATAGCCTATTTTCCCAGATTTTTCTTGTCCTCTGAGTGCTTCTTTTATGTAAGACTCTCTCCTTGGTCTGCAGGTGCCGGGCCTCCTCTCGCCTCTCCCCTCACCTCCTCTTCCGTCTGAGCAGCCTCTGCTTTGCAAGGTGCCTTTCTTTTCCTGTTGCGTCGCTCCCTGTTGCGTTGCTCCCATCATTGCTGTGAGAGGCTTTTCCGGGCATCTTATCTGAAGATGCTTTGTGGCCACTAAGGGCTGAGTGGAAGCTCTGTGGGCTGGTTCACCTGCAAGCCTCCCAGGGAGACCATCAGGCTGGCCACTTCCTCAGGAGCCTAGGGTCAGTATCATCTCCTGCCTGATAGGTAGATGGCTATTTCCTAAGGGTCTCATGCTAACATAGGGACAAGACTGGAGTTGGGAATGTTCACTTGCTCCCCTCACACCCCCACTTCCCATCTGTTGCCTGCCTTCCACAGTGCTTGGTGCTCCATGCTCAGACAGCCTCCAGTTCCTCTCTTCAGAAGAGAGGCCTCCAGTCTGCTGCTGCTGAACTTAGCTGCTTCCTACAGAAGGCTTCCAGGCAGTTCTCGCTCCTCCCCTACCCGCAAAAGAAGCATGTCCTTCCCCCAGTGATGCAGGTTTGTGTGTGGGAAGAACAAGGTTGCTTCTCAGCAGTTCACACTGCCGGCGAGGGTTGTTTTCTCCATCTGCTAAGTCCAGTACCACTTTTCTATTTGGCCATCCATTCTCTTCTCTGATTCTCTCTGTCTCTGGGGGCTACCTTTACAATCATCTCAATGGGGCTGCAAGAGAGGAGCTGAACGCCTGTGTGCAGCCTCGTTTGGGCTGCACCAAAAACTCAATCATCATGGCAAACAATATTGAATGCAATCTTTTAGTAAATAAAAATCTATGCAAAAACATCCACAATGAACAGAAAGTCACAATTTTAAATAAAGTCAGGCTCCTTGTGACTGACTTTTCATTTGCCTTGTGTCCCAGAATCTCTCCTTGTGTCCCAGCTACGCAGGCTGATGTGTGTCCAGACCATAACCTTCAACCAGAACTCCTGACCATCTTAGTATTTTCAGGACCACATCAGTCTGTAAAGGTCACAAGAGGCTACAATTACACTGCAAATTGTCCGTCATGCTAAGTTCCATGAACACTCAAGAAGTGAGAGATGCATCGAGTCTGGCCTAAAGCATTTTCAGAAAGAAAGCTAAACTAACTCCCATATGAAAGGTGGACTCATACAGTACTGCTGGACATACCTGAAGGTCATACTAGTGATAGTTCCATCACTATAAACACCTCTGAGAAAAACTTTAGTGAGTTAAACAACATGGGCTTGTATTGGCAAGAGAAAGGAGGAAGCTCTGGTCCTGGTGTCTTTAAATCTAAGGGACATTTGGAGTATATTCAGAGGATTAGTCAGCAGCAAGGCCGCCTCCACACATAGATGAAAGGCGACATAATTCAGGGTTTCCGCCAGGATTTATGTCAGGAATTTTTTCACAACGTCCCAACTTTAGCAATCCAGTGTAATCCACTCCAGGCTGAACTCAGAGACCTCAGCTTCGATTTGGAAATTTCTGAGCAAATCCAAATCCTCCTTCTTCTTCCCTTAACCTTGGGGCCATTTGACTGCACATTGCCAGATCAAGCTAAGTAAGGGGTAAGCTGCTGTTGACCCCCACACATCCGAAGGGTTCCAGAAACTGCCATCATCTGACGTTTTCCAGTAATTACTTGATTCTGCTAGAACAATTACCATTCTCCTTCATATCAATTGTGCTTCCATCTTCCCTACGTGGTGGCCATATTCCTGAACACTCCTTGAAAAGCCCCACCCACCTGGGGACTTTTCCCACAAGCTCCCTTCTTTAAATAGGTCGCACTGAAAAGCAGGAGTGTTGTTCCCATGGGGATGTTATAAAGATAAGCTCAAGTTTCCACCTGTACTTTGAGACCCAAGAGGAAAAGCACTCTAAAATTTCAAGGTAACATTATGAGTTTTCTTTAGAAACGCTCTGTGCCATTAAGTGGCTCTCTTGAAAAAAAATATGGGGGCACCTGGCAGGCAGTTCTCTGTTTTCTGAAGGAGCTGGTAACCTACTTTTGTTCAGCTCTCAGAGAGAATGAGTGTGTGTGAGAGAGTGTGCATGTGTATTTGTGTGCTCCTCGCCAACAGTGGATTTGATTAGGAAGGTGCCAGGGAAGAACAAGGTATCATTGTGAAGAGAGGCATTACCTCACAGCTCAGAGGCTAATGAGACCACACCTAGAGCACTTTGTTCTGTTTCTGGAAGCTTAGTTACAGAACGATGAGGTAACCAGGAGGAACCACAGGGGAACAGAAAACAATACAGAGATACAGCAAATGAAAACTACCAGAATACGAAAAACATCTCAAGAAAGCAACTACCCCCATCTGCCACCACTTACCAGCTATTTAGTAGGGAGAGTCTATAGCGTTTAAGTTCTCACTCAAGAGATGGTAAGATCGAGTCCCTTCCCCCCAAATACTCAAGCTATAGAAGATAGGTGACCAGAGCCATGGAAGCGGGCAAGCAACTCAAACTTTCCTAACCATTACATACTGAAGAGCGGGGTGTTGCTTCCTCCAAAATACTGATTAATTTCCAGGGTCCTTATTATATAAACATGGCGTGGCCAAGTTAGATAAACAGACATTAAACAAGCAAGTGCTCCCTCTATCTTCTATCAACAAAAAAATTTTAATTGGAAAACAAAGCAAAGCCTAAGATAAAGCAGGCTTTGTGAGTCATGCACCTGGCTCCCCCAGGGCAGTGCGTAACTCTAACTGAGATAAGGAGAAGGAAGAATAGCGAAACCGGCTCTCCGGAGCAAAATCCCTTCTTTCTGAAATTCAGAATCTATTTTAAACCCTCAGTCTTGGGATTAGAAAAGGCAAACAAGAACTGTGTGAAATATATTAATATGTGGTATTCAGGGAAAGACAGGGAATAGCCTGTGACAATAACACTGAGTCCCTCAGCCGTGCTGCTCTTGGTTTGATTGGTTTCCTATGGCTGTATAACAAATGGCTACAAACTTCGTGGCTTGAGACAACCTCAGTGTGTTATCTAATGTTGCAGTTATGTTTGAAGCCCAGTGGAGGTGTTACTGGGCTAAAATGCAGGTGTTAATAGGACTGAGTTCCGTCCTGGAGGCTCTAGGAGAGAATACTCTCCCTTGACCTTTCCAAAGGTGACCCATGTTCTTGGCTCAAGGCCCTTTCTTCCGTCTTCAAAGCCAACAATGTTGGGCTGAGTCCTCACATCGCCTCCCTCCTCCTCTTTTGCTTCCCTCTTCCACTTCTGAGGACCCTGTAATCACCTGGAGCCCACCTAGATAATTCAAGATAATCTTATTTTAAGGTCAATTAATTAGCAACCTTAACTCCTGCTGTCCTGTGTTGAATTGTGTCTTCCTACTAAAGTGATATGTTGAAGTCGTAACCTCCAGAACCTCAGAATGTGGCCTTTTCCTGGAAATAGGGTCATTGTAGATGTAGTTAGTTAAGACGAGGTCACACTAGAGTAGGGTGAGTCCTTAATTCCTTGTGGGCACAAGGCTGTGTATAGAAGGCCACAGGGGACATATGCAGAGCTTGGAGTGACACACCTACAAGCTGAGAAACACCTGGTACTATAAGAGTTGTAATAGGCAAGAAAGGATCTTTCCCTAGAGACTTCAGAGGGAACATGGCACTGCCACTTTGATTTGACTTCTTGCTTCCAGAACTGCGAAAAAAATAACTTTCTCTTGTTTTCAGCCACCAAGCTTGTGGTGCTTTGTTATGATAACCATGGGAAACTAATACACCACGTAAGGGAGCATACTCATAGGTTTGGTGATGTGGATATCTTTGTGGGTGGGGCAGTCCTCTGCCTACCACAATGACCTCCAAATTGCATTTGGCAATTTCCATTGAGAAGTAGAAAGATGTTTGGGGGCTAATTTCCATAGGCCTCTGAGATTTTCATACATTTTGAGAGCAGAAATGGTTGATACCTTTATTCCAGATTATATTTTAAAGAATGTTCGTACAGCAAACAGCCTTGATATAAGAGGATCTTGTCCAGTCCTGGAACAAAAATTTTTTTCGTTGTTTTATTTTGGTGTGTAGTGTTTTTTGTTTGTTTTTGTTTGTCTGTTTTGTTTTTGTTTTTGTTTTTGTTTTTTTTTACTTTTGGTGTAATAGAGAAATGTTTCCTTCCAGGGCAAAATTCAGGCAAGGTTACTGTCATTTAGAAAAAACTTAGGTTCCCTAAGCATGGGGCTTGTCTCCTATAACACAACCCACTGATGGTGCAGGTGTCACCTGGCCCACCTAGCATTGCTCTGCAGTCCTTGGTACTCAGGAAAAGTAGCATAAATGCTGATACTCTAACTTCTGCTGTGGCTGTGAGCTGTAAACTCTCCTTTGTTTCTGACCCAGGTATCTTGTGCCTCTTGACAGCACCTGTAAAGCGGTGCAGGCTAACAGGTTAACTTGCAAGTAATATAAATCTTAGGCCCTTCACAGTTTTTCCCAAAGAGAAATTCAGGTATAAAATTTGGAAAGTGCGAGAGTAACTGCAGCAAGTTATTGCCACTGAACAATTCAACATGAAGGTCAAGCAAACCAGCTCACCTGCTTTTGGCATCTTTGCTGACCTCAGTGGTTCTCCAGTGGGATCCCTGGACTCCGACCATCAGCAACATGTAGGAACCTGCTAGAAATGCACATTTAGAGGCCAGACTTCAGCCCAGCCACCTGTGTTTTAACAAGCCCTCCAAGACGCTGAACCTGCAGCTCAGGAACTTCCAGCCTACCTGGTGGTTCACACACGCCAGCTTTGGGGTCCTGGGTGAGTGCACGTGGAGAGTTTGTGGGGGGACCCTGAAGCCCAGGATCTGAGAGGCCAGAAGCAAATCCTGGCCTGTGCACTCTCTAGGGCTCCTCCGACTACACTTCAGTGGGGCAGAGGGAAGTTGTCTGTGTTTCCCACAACCTTCACCCTTTCCATACTCCCCAGAGTGAGAGTAGGCCTTTTCGACAGTAACACACTGAAGTCTTGCGTGCACGCGGGTCAACCTCGTCGTACTGGTGCTCCATTCTTCAGGAGGTAAACATGACCTGCCAGCTTGACTGAGCCCCCGGGAAGGAATGGCCATGCCGGCAGAAGAAGGAAGAGAGAAGGGCAAGGGTCTGTGAGCCACGCAGTTGGTCTTTGCTCCACCAGCCCCAGCCTCCCTGTTGGGGGAGGGGATTCTTTTTGGTGCAAGCGTAAGAAAAAAGAGAACCGTGTATGTCCTCTTATAAAGAGCAAGATGTTCCATGCACAGATAAAGTTACCACTTGTAGAAAAGTAGGACCAAAGTCTGCAGGAATCATTTAAAGGCTTTCGGAAGAACCAGGAGAGACTCAACAGGCCCAGCCATGTATGGGGAAAAACTGATCCCTAAGTGGCTTACACAATGTTTTTCATTTTTCTTTGCTCCATTCTCTAGAACAAAGCAGAGAATGAACAATTTTCTTCTATAATATAAATAGAGGAGATTTAAAAAAAAAATAAACAAAAACCTCTTAGGGTTTTTTATTCCCCTAAACACAGTTCTATCCTCCCCCTTGCCAGCCACATCTCAGCATCAAAAACACTCTATTCACCAGCACATGAAGAGCTTTCAAATATAGTAGTTAATAAAATGCTGAATGCCACAACAGAAAAAACTCTCTGATATCAAAACTAATTTATCTGTATCCTTTTGTTCATTTATAATAAAGGTTTGCGGTTATCAGATCTTGCTTTGAACAGGCCTGTCTCTGCTCCCAGCTTTATTCGATCTTCCTGTGGGTGTTTCCCCATCCCGGGAATGAGCTCTGGGTTTTACGGGAACGTTTATTAAATCCGTCAGTACTTTAGCTTCCCATGACGGCCACAGACCACCTGACGATGCCCAGAGGGTACTTCTCATAGAGTATTTATAGAACATTTTATTAGTTTATTGCCAATGGACCTAATACTCCTTGCTCATGAACGAGCTTTCTTCCAGTTTAGTTCTCTTGACTAGATTTTGGGCAAGCCTACCCAGGCGTGCACTCTTAAAACTCTATTTCTGTGGGCTCCCAAAGGAAAACCCTGAACCTCATCGGGGTGAATGTGTCAGCTACTGCTTTGCAGAAACCTATATTCTTGGCTCAAGCAGAGCCATCATAGAGAACCATGCACGGGGCAGGAGGCAGCCCGGTGATCTCAGGTGGTCCACCTGGCACTGCACCTGAGCTGAGGCTGAGAGGAGCAGGGCCCACGTCCACCCGCATCACACAATGGATATCCACAAAAATGTCCCAGGAGGGCTGTATAGTGTAGCAGGAGATCCAGGTTCACACAAAGAAAGACCCAAGCAGGAGAGAGTATTTGAGGCCGCGATGGCGCCTTTACCTGTGTTTGCGGTGGGGTGAGGTGTTTTGTGTCACACCAGGTTTCAAAACTGCCAGTCAGCGAGCAAGCCAGGGTGTTTAGGATATTGATGACCTTGAATATTTACGATTTCTAAGTGTTCAGCACAGTTCAAATCTCTCCCAGCAAAGAGAGTATATGTTTGTACTGACTGGGTCATAACAAATTCTATGCATGTAACAAATATAACATGCATCCACAAATGGATATACATATGTGATATCAATAATTGAAAACAGAAATTTAAAAATCGCTGGTCAAAGAGAAAGTAGCCCAAGGCCAAGAGGAGGAGGGTATAAGTCAAGGTATGTTGAAATCCTGGGGAAGACCCTGGGGCCTGGACAAGGTCAGGGCCATCTCAGGAAGTAGGCGGAAGCCCAGAGTAGCCCTTGGTTCTGGCTCGTCCTTCTAGCTGGCCACGTTTGCAGCATCCCCAGGTCACACAGAGCTGGAGCCTTGACCTCATGTCAAGGCAAGTCCCTCTGTGGTCAGCTCTGCCCCCCAAAGCTCAGTGGCCATGAGAAAGCTTTCTTGCTTCTCTGGTCTCAGTTTCCCAACCTGGAAAATATGCACTTTGGATAAACTGAGGGCCTGGGCACCTTCCTACTATATAATATTATCTCCCCAGCAGTGGCCCCTGCTGCTGTCCTCGCAAGGTGCACTTGGAGGCAGGACCCACATGAGGCAGTTCAAGGCTGGAGGGGAACTGCAGCCCAGCAGAATACACATGAATTTGTGAGACACAAACGCATATATTTAGGACCGTACACAGCTCCTTATTTTGTGTCAGAAACACACCAATGAATAGATGTTCTGGCTCTTTGTCCTGGAGACCATTCTGCCAAAACAAATTACAACCACCTCAATGCTTTATGAAGTGAGCCTTCACTCTTCATGACCTCCAGTGGCAGGAGGACTCTGCTGTGTGGTTTTTCCTGGTGGTCTGCTTTCACCGGGCCTCCTTCTTTCCTGGGACTCCCTCCCTGTCCACCCAGCTCTTCACACATGCACAATGCACCTGTCTCCAGTTAGGCCTCCCCAGGAACACCTGGAAAGACACCTCTCTGGTCCCACCTGGCTCCGCCAGCCTCCCCCCTCCCTTCACAGAGCAGCCCAGGAGGCCCCAGAGGGGAGGCCCAGGTGCAGCTGCAAAGCCCGCTGTGTGGGGGCTGCTGCGGGGTGCACGTGGGGCCCTGCCTCAAGGCCCCTTGGAGGTACAATGCAATGTGAGATACAGGCTCTTCTACCTTTCAGAAATCAAAAAGATCCCAAATTCCATAACACAACAGGCCCCCTAGGTGTTAGATAAGGGATTATGGGCCTTGGTAAGGGCTCAACATTCCTGTTACTGATTGTCCCCTTTGGAGTTTCTCTCTATCCCCATCCTTCTCCCTCTTCTCCTTTCTTCTTTCCCCCTCCCCATCGTCCTCCACTATTGGATGGGTTGGGGACCCCATATGGCCCTGCCTGCCTTTGGCTGCTATCCTGACACCATGAGGGGACCCAGACTTTGGTTGACGCTCATACTGAAAACGGCAGAACAGAGACAGAAAGAATGTAGCCCTAAGAAGAGCTTTGAGCGCTAACCTTGCCAAGCTCAGGTTCATCCTCTCTCTGAACTTGCAGTTCTGTAAGATAATAAATTTCTTAGAAGTGCAGATGCTATCACGCGAGAATTATCTCTATGGCCTTCAGGATAATGCCCTCCCTCCTCAACTCAGCAGGGACAGAACTTTTACTGGTTTCTAGTCCTTCCAGCAGACTCCCTGCTTCACAGCATGAGACTCTCTGTGGTTTCCCAGATCCCTGATAGGATACTCTCTGCTGAAATGTGCTTTCTCCATTGTAAATCCCATGTATGTTCTGCCTCAAAATTCAAAGCATCTATTTCTTGAAACCTCTTCTTGATCCCCAGGGAGCAGACCAACCAGAGGAGCTGGGACGACAAGCTGGGGCTGCCAAGAATAGAGAAGAAAGTAGAAAAAGACAGAAGAAAATGGTAAGAAACTGAATCCTGTTTAGAGCATTTGAGGCCCTGGATCAAGCCCCACCTGAAGGCAAATCTATCTTCAGACTTTAAGCCTTTTTCTCATTTCCTGTACTGCTTAGGTTACTTGAGGTTAGTTTTGTTTGTTTGTTTTTGCAACCCAAAACATTTTAGTTCCAAAATTCAAGTCCCACATCATGCATTGCCAAGAACTGGTAGCTTTTCAAGAGCAGCAAGGGCCATACGCTATTTAGTTTTCTATTCTTTATATTAAAAGATACTCAGTAAAAAATTGCTGCAATCATGTACATTTCTCACTTTTGCCAGTTTTGGTTTATACATATATTTCAAAAATTCTATCAATATTATTAGTTCGGAAAAAACAACACTAAATTCTAGCCAGTCTCAACGTTTGTTCTTTCAAGAGCAAAACTGAGTGCATGCTCAGCATGTCATATTTAAACTGCATTGAGGGCAA
Organism: Otolemur garnettii; assembly: GCF_000181295.1. Classification (NCBI taxonomy): domain Eukaryota; kingdom Metazoa; phylum Chordata; class Mammalia; order Primates; family Galagidae; genus Otolemur; species Otolemur garnettii. The sequence goes on from NW_003852474.1 coordinate 2,424,217, forward strand.
GAATAAAAATATTCAAATCACACATGCTTTATGAAAATGCCAATTTCTGATTAAAAATACACAGTCCCTCAATGATCTGATTTTTTCACAACAATGCGAAAAACAATGCAAAACTTTCGCAATCTGAGAGTTACATATCTATTAGGGTGATTGGTTTTGTTCTCCCAGCAGGCCTCCTTGCCACACTGGTGACGTGGCCTTCTGCTCCCCACTCGCCCATGCCCAGGCTTCTGCACTGGAAAGGAGGCTCTAGCCCAGGGCAGCGCATGGGGCTCCCCCTCTGGAAGCAGTGTTTGAACATGGAGAAACCCCTGCACAGTCACAGATCCCTCCCACCCTATCACTCCTCCCTTGGTCCTGCTGAGTGAGTCATCCATCTCACAGAGGTGCCAACTTCATGCCCTGCTGGGGAAACTATATGAAGACATCAAGCTGTTCCAAGAGGCTATTACACTGGCAACATCACTAAACGGTTGTTTGGGTTGATGGCTCAGCAGCGAGAGGTTTCTGTAGCCCTCCCTGGACTGAGCTGAGGGACGGTAGCTACTAGGTTAGAGTAGCCTGGCCACAATGCAAAGTTCCCAAACCAGCAATCACTTTCTGGTTGCAAGTGGGAGGAATCTGTCTCAAGAAAAAGACAAGAGGAACTGGGAGTTCATGCCTCTAAAAAGGTCATGACTTCAGGCATGGCTGGATCCAGGTGATCCACAGAGGCCTGAAGCTGACATTTGCAGGTGAGGAACCCAGTCAGAAAAAAACACTGCCTTTCCCTGTAGCTACCGCAAAACCTGTGATGGTCCTCATGGGCCCAGCGAGGCTCCTTTGCTCCTCCCTGAACTGTAATTGCTGTGACCAGAGGGTGGTCTTGCCAGGTCAGTTGGTTATTCCTGGTCATGGGGCATATTTGTTTGTTAGGGTTGCTGTAACCAACCAAAGTACCCCAAACCAGGTGATTTAAAAGAATAGAAGTTGATCGTCTCACAGTCCTGGAGGCTGAAGGCTGAGACCAAGGTGTTGTCAGGGCTCTGGTCCCTCTGGATCTGGAGGGGAGGAGCTGCCCTTGCTTCTTCTGGCACTTTCTGTGGTTTTCGGCATTCCAGCCCTCAGTGTTCACGTGACCACCTTCTCCTTGTCGTCCCTCTGGATGAGTCCACGTCCAATTTTCTCCTTTTTATAAGGACACAGTCATATTGGACTCAGGCCCTCTCTACTCACCTCCTCTGAACGTGATTGTACCTGCAAAGACCCTATTTCCAAACATGGTCACACTCCCAGGTACAAGGGGTTGGGACTTGAATGTCTATGAGGTGAGGAGAGGCACAATTCAACCCACAACACGGGGGGTGGGAAAAGCTAAACCCACCTGGGTGCATGATAATAACAGCACTTTCCTCATTGATTTGAAGTGAGGAGTCAGTGGCCAAGTCCATGGAGAGTTGTCATCCCAGCACCTGGCTCATGGTGAACACACGGGCAACCGAATTAATGACACTTCTGTCCACGGTTCCACGCAGAGAGAGAATGAGAATGAGAGGAAACGGGGACAGAGACTTTGTTGTTCCCCAGCCTGCCCTGGTCTCCTGCATCTGCAGCAGGTACATCCCACCACTCGGGGGTGAAAACAGGCCTGTGCTGTACATGTTATGCCCCTCGGTGTACATGGCCGCTTCACCTGGCGCCCACCCTGAGAGCGGGCTCTGTGCCGAGACTGCTGGACCCCACTTACTGTGTCACAGAGGATGTCCAGGGCAGGTATGCAGTGAAAACCAGTATTCTCCCCACCCCCCCGAGGTCACTAGGGGCCCTACAGTCCCTGACAGCATGTGGCTTGTACCACCTATTGCTGGCACACACGGAACAGCACCTGCCTAGTCTCAGATCCACCCAACCATCTAAGTCCACTGACCGTGGTTAAAAGAGGCCACAGCAGGCCGAATGCCATGAGTTCTAACCACCTCTCTCACTTTTGTGCTTATCCATTGTGGAGTGCTAACAGCCCAAGACCAGCCCCACCCCAGAGACCTCCTTTTGATGAGCAAAGTGTCCTGTTGGGGTGACTTAAAGGATATTCAAAAAAAATCTAGGCTGAATGAGATGTCCACCTTCACTCACTCCAACCTGGTAGAGAAATCCCCATTCCTCCACATGTCTTTCTTTTTTTTGCATGTTTTGGCCGGGGATGGGTTTGAACCTGCCACCTCTGGCATATGGGGCCGGCCCCTTACTCCTTTGAGCCACAGGCACTGCCCTCCTCCATGTGTCTTTCTTCCAGCACCTTCATCGTCTGGCCTCCCATCCTTAACCAGCCTCTCCTTCCTGATCCTCAGTGCAGGTCTCCAGCCAGGTCATCCCAGCCTCCCCCCACCACTCCCACCAGCAGGTGCTCACTCATGCAGGCACGACCTTGCCTTTTTCTATATGTCACAACCAAACTTGACCAGACCTACCTTTGTTTCCTGGGCCCTCGAGTTTTAGAGAAATAAAATAATAGCAAATGGACAATTCACTCCTTCAAGTCAGTACTTGGGTCCAGGCAAGGCTGGAAGGCAAGTGAAGGGGAGAAAAGGGTGAGGAAGGCCTTCTTGTGGGATGGAGTTGGTCCTCACCGAGGGAATCCTTGTGCACCTGAGGACAGTGCTGATGGCCAGTGAGGACAGTCACAGCAGCCAAGGACACCAGGACGGCCTCTCAGGGTATCAGGGTACCAGGACAACACAGGGGGTGGGAAAAGCTGAAACCCACATGTGTGCATGATAACAGAACTTTCCTCATTGATTTGAAGCGAGGAGTCACTGGCAAAGTCTACAGGGAGTTACCAAACCTCAACCCCAAACCAGAGCACATGAAGACCCCAAGTTTTCCCTTCCTCTTCAAATCTTCCTCTTCTCCTCATTTTGTGGTAGTAATTGAAGAAGTTAGTGGTTAATTATTACTAAGCATAATGCTGTGGGTGAAACAAGTCATCCTGCACCTGCACACACAGCCAGGCCGCTCAGTTCTCACCACTGCTGCCCACTGAGGCCTCCATGGGGCTCCTGGGAATGTCCCGCCTTACTGACCCCCTGGACAATTGTGACCATTGACTTCACTGGGTCTCGCAGTGCACTTTCACTCTCTGCTCCTCCCAGTTGGCAAGTGCTCTTGCTACAAGTCTGATGAGCACAACTCAAATGTCCATCACCAGATGAGCAGATAAACAGGGTGTGGGATAACCATGCAATGGAATATTATTCAGCCTTAAAAAGGAAGGTAGCCCTGACATGCTACGGGATGGATGTCAGGGCATCACACTAGTCACGTGGTGCATGCATAAGCCAATCACAAAGGACAGACACTGCATGATTGCTCCTGCATGAGGCACCTAGAACAGTCAGCATTAGCTGCATCACAGAGTGCGCGGCTGCAGGAGGGCAGGGACAGGGACGGAAAGTAGGATGGGCTTGTCAGGGGCTGGGTGAGGGGAGGAGAGGAGTTGTTAGTTAATGGGGACAGAGTTACAGTTTAAGATGGCAAGAAAGTTCTGGAGATGGAGGGTGGTGCTGATTGCCCAACAAAATGAATGTACTATGTTTTGCTGTATATAATCCGCATACTTTTCCCACATTTTTGAGGGGAAAATAAGGATGGGCGTTGTACATGGATAGTATGACTCAGGAGTGGGGAAGCCCAGTGGGCTTCCTGGGAAGGCTATAGCCTCCTGCCTGGGCCTGACGGGCTCATGGGGTTCTTGCCCAGGAGAATCTGGGATCTGGGGGCAGAGGGCTGAAGCAGCCTCTGCTGAGTGCTATGATAAAGGATGCGGCTGGTGAGGTGAGCCACAGCCAGGCCAGGCAGGAGCTGAGGCCTTAGGCGAGGGTTAAACTCCAAGGCCTGGCCACATGGAGAGGACCGGGAGCCCCCACAACAGACCCTAACCACCTGCCTGGCTGTCCAGGGACAGAGTGGCCTCAGAAGCTCTGACCCACTAGCCTTGCATGTGACCATCTCAACCGTGGCCCCCCCAGTGTGGCAGGGAGGGAAGGGATCCTGGGAGAGAGGGAAAGGGCAGCCTTCAGAGTGGGCGGCTGCCGGAGCGCAGTGTGATCTGCAGTCTTAGGATCTACACGAGGGGAGCACTAGCCATCCGCAGACGTGTCTATCCCGGCTGACAGCCAGCCACTTTCTTGAGGGGTGTTTTCCTGAAGTTTGGGTGAGCATTACATATAGGAGAGCATTTTACAAGGCAAAATAGTATACTCAAAGCCTCTAAGCTGTACACTTGAAAATGGTAAAAATAGTAAAATTTATTATATGTATTAACTATAATAAAAAAAGTTGAATAAACAGACTCATAGTTAAGTCAGTAGCTTGTAACGAAGCCTCTCTCCCACACAAACACACACCTACACACACAGGCCCATGGAGCACCTGCCCATGTGTGGGGCTGTTCTCCGAGCTGGCAGCCACAGCTGCAAGAAAGTTTCTGCCCTCCGGGGACTAATATTCCTGTGAAACAGATGAGAGAGGGAGAAGAAAGAAAAACACGCAATAATTTTGGGTAGTTGTGAGTGCTGTCCAGATAAGTAAGACCAGGTGAGGGGCAACAGAGGGTGCTAGAGTCAGAAGGCCAGGAAGCCTGTACTGCCCACAACTCCAAGAGGTGACATCTGAACAGAGACGTAGTGGCTTCGTTGATGGAGGCATGTGTGATCTGGTACCAAGGCTCTGTGGCAGGGAATATTCAAGAACACAAGACTGTGACTGGATTTGACAAGGACAGCGTCTGGTAAGAAGAGATGAGTCTGGCTCAGCGCTTGTGGCTCAAGTGGCTAAGGCGCCAGCCACATACACCTAAGGTAGTGGCTTCAAATCCAGCCCAGGCCCGCCAAACAACAATGATGGCTGCAACCAAAAAAAAAAAAGTAGCTGGGTGTTGTGGCAGGCGCCTATGGTCCCAGCTACTTGGGAGGCAGAGGCCGGAGACTCACTTGAGCCCAGAAGTTGGAGGTTGCTGTGAGCTGTGATGCCACGGCACACGGCACTCTACCCAGGGGGACAGCTTGAGGCTCTATCTCAAAAAAAAAAAGAAGGGATGAGTCTGAAGGAGAGCGAGACCAGATGGAGGTGCACCTGTGACCCACGGTGTGTCGCCAGCTGCAGTTCTGAGGCTGACAGGAGCCACTGGAGGGTGTGAGCATGGCCTTGTGGAACCAGGCTACTGTGCCCACCTGCTTCTCCCTGCTGGTATTTGGAGCCTCTGCTACAGGGAAGAAGAATGAAGGGACCTGGGGATCAACTTAGGGGATGGTACGGAGTTTGGAGAGGATACAGAGGCAGAGACTGGCGTGCAGGAGAGGAATTGGGAGCCAGGAGAGGAAGTGGAACCTAATATGGTATAAAGTTAGAGCCTGCAGAACCTGAGGATGAAATAGACATGCGGCGTGAGGCGGGGAGAGGAGTGTGTACCTTCAGCAACTTCTGGCTGAGCAGCTGGAGAGCACAGGTGCTGTTCTCTGAAATAGGGGAGCTGGGGGTGGAGGAGGGAGCCGAGACTAGACGCGCAAGGGTGTGCATGTGGCTGGACATCCAAGTGGCACTGTGTAGGAAGCTGGAATTGAGTCAGGCTGAGGATGTTCAGGCACCTTGTGAAGTGGTGCTCATTATTTATGTATGACCACAGCACAGGAGAGGTTACCCGTGGGAAGAGGGTGTGAAGAGGCCAGGCTCTCCAGCGCTCAGATGCCATGTCCCCCCCATGCGGAGGCGTAATCCCTCAGCATCATTCCCCTGCTCCTGGTGGTCAGAGGGCTGGCAGGTCTTCCCACGTGGCCCCTCCCCAACTTTGCCGCGCTCCATTGCTGTGTACTCCTCTACGTGGGTTACTTCCTGCTCAGACATTCCCAGCCCTAGCTACGCAGTCGAATAACTCGGGCAGATTTTTGGTACCATTGCCCTGGGCCCATTCTGTACACACTGAAATCTAACCTTCGGGGTGGAGCAGTAATCTGGGTACTTTAAGAAGGTGACTCCGATGCACAGTTGTGGTTGAGAGCAGCGTATTCCAGGATGCCTGGTGTACGTGATGTTGCACGGGTGCATTCTTTGCCCATCCCCACAACCTGCTGCAAAGCGCCTCCAGGCTCTCAGAAACACCTGGTCTCCGGCTGCTTTGGTCTTAGACACTGGGTGCAGGTGGGTTGACCATGATAATTAATGTTTTCTTCAAAAGAAAAAAGTAATAATTCCAGATGTATCTGGCAAGAAAACATTTTTAAAATGTTTCTTCTTCTTTTAGATTACATTATATAAATAATACAATAATACAGTTTCATTGAAAAAACTCAAAAAAGCTGATAAAGCTAAAGTCCTCCTTAATGATCTCTCCATTCTTTTCTCCTCTCCAAACGTTATTACTCTATTGTTCCGCTGGGTTTAATAATTTCAGCCGAGGCCAGGCACGGTGGCTCATGCCTGTAATCCCAGCACTCTGGGAGGTCAAGGTAGGCAGGTTGCTTGATCTCACGGCTTCAAGACCAGCCTGAGCAAAAGTGAGACACCTTCTCCAAAAATACAGCCTGGTGTTGTGGTGGGCGCCTGTAGTCCTAGCTACTTGGGAGCTTGAGGCAAGAGAATCCCTTGAGCCCAAGCAAGAGTTAGAGGTTGCTGTGAACTATGACGCCATGGCATTCAACCCCACGGTGACTGACTGAGACTCTGTCTCAGAAAATAAAAATAAAGGAAAAAAGTAATTTCAATCTTTTTTCTATTCATTTAAAAGCATTTACATGAACAAATATAAATATATCGTTTTGTTTTAGATGGATTTTTTAAAAGGAGGTTATACAAAATATATAACATTGCAATTTGCCTTTTTTTAACTTCAACAATATAATTAGAAATTGTTCTGATATCAACGTGCATAGGTCTGATCTGTAGACTCTAGCTTCCTGTGGCTGTGTTTAAGTTAATTAAAATTAAATAAACCTTAAAATTCAGTTCTTATTCCGCATTCTAAGCGGCGCATGGAGTCATACCGGACAGGTAGAGAACATCTCCGTCGTCACAGAAAATTCTCTCGGATAAAACTAATTCAGATGATTCTTCTTAGCAAATGTGTCCTCATCCACAGTATGGATAGGGAAAAGTCAGAAAAAAATATATGTTTTTTTTTTCTAGCCTTCAGTTCAGGGAAAAGAACACGTTCGTGAGCGGATCTTTCATGTGAAAAAGTAGGTCAGTCACAGCAGACAGTTTCTCCAAGGGGCGGAAATCAATTCCGCCTGAGTCGGAGGTGGCAGGGAGGCATTTAGAGCTCAAAGACTTCTCTGCAAATGGTTGTTTTGCCTTTGCTTTTAGGTTTGTAGAGTCCCCTGCCACCTTTGTCATCTCCAAACTGTAACAGCACCTCTCAAACCCTGGCGTTTTGTGGACTGCCTCAAAGACCCTCCCCCTGCCTACTCTGGGCTGGGCGTCTTGGGGGGGGGGCGCGTTTCCATATTCATGGGGCTTTGTGCACCCGCCACTGCCTCTTGCTAAGTGGTTTGGGGATGAATTCCACAGGGGTGTCATTTATTCTAAGGTTAGAGAATGAATATTGATGAGGGTGCCTCATGGAGAAAGCATAGCTGCGTGTCCCCTGAACCCAGTGCCTACCTGATGAGAGCATTTAGGGATCCCTGGGAAGGGACACAGTGTTTTAAGAATATTCCAGATGCCTCCTGATATTTTTGCTGGCATCAGACTTGCCAAGTTCTTGTGTGTAGATATTGAATTCTCAGAGTCTCACTACACACTAAGAAACAAAAGGCACTGGGGACAGTGAGAAAGGAAGAAGATACACACGAGGCTGACTTAGAACTAAATACTTGCAATAGGCTGGGTGCAGTGGCTCATGCCTGTAATCCCCGCACTCTGGGAGGCCAAGACCAGAGGACCCCTTGAGCTCAGGAGTTCAAGACCAGCCTGAGCCAGAGTGAGCCCTCATCTCTACTAAAAGTAGAAAAATTAGATGGGCATTGTGGTAGGCATTTGTAGTCCCAGCTACGCAGAGGCTGAGGCAGGAGGATTGCTTGAGCCCAGGAGTTGGAGGTTTCTGTGAGCTAAGTTACAGGGGTGCCAGAGTGAGACTCTGTCTGTAAATAAATAAATACTTGCAATAAAAATTCAAAGAGTTTGAATGGATACTGTGTTGAATTTTTAGTTTAAACTAACAGTGCTTATATATTTTAACTGCCCTCCTTTGGTCTTATATTTATTCGTTTATTCCATAAATATGTGTCATTGCCTACTCTGCACCAGGGACTGGAGACACCATAGTAAGTAAATGGGACACGTGCATCTCTGTCATCCTCCAGATGAGGCTCTGGGGTCAGTAGTCTATCCATCCTTTTACAGATTAGAAAAATGAGTTTCAGAGAAGTAACTTTCCTAAGATTCCACAACTTGTGAATGATTGGGGACTTCAATTCAGGCCTATCTAATACATCATGGTCAATTTAGCCTTCACATTAGAAACACCAGGAGCGCAGAAAGCTCCCAGGGGTTACCACCATAGTTAAATCAGCATCTCTGGGGGTGAGGCCCAAGCACCAGGTGCTTGTATTGTTCGTGTACTATGGTTTCCATAGGTTTCTCTACAATGCAACTGACATTCTCAGGAACCACTTACTACAATGAGAAGCCTTCTGCAAATCAGTTTCCAGGCAGAGGTTCCAATTCAGGACTGTCAGTGCCTTTGCAATGCTGGCACACGTCAGAGCATGCAGTGGGCCGTGTGGCCCACATGCACCCTTCCCTGAAGCCTGTGCCAGTGATGACAACCGCTGCATTGCTTGGGGTTCTTTAGAGAAGCAGACCAATGGAAGATAGACATATCTCTAGGATGAGATTTTCAGGGTTCCCCAAAAGACACTATACATGAGGACATGGGAAATTGTAGCCAAATGAACTTTTATTTGCACAATAGTCATTATGAAATTTTACAAAGAAGTGGACAACATTTAAAGAATATTTTGTTAACATTTTATAAAATTCTTTAATGAGTGTTTTGTAACTAGAGGTAATTTAGCTACAACTTTCTACAGTTTCCCTATGTATGGAGCTTTGGGGACACCTTGTATTTTAGGGAATTGGCTCATCTAACTAGATCATGCAAACTGGAGACCCAGGAGACACAGACTGCACAGCTTCAAGGCCTGGGAGCCAGAGAACCAGTGGCTCCTGACAACCAGGAACACCAAGGGCAGAGAGACCCATGTCCCAGCTCAACGGTCTGGTCTTTTTGCCCTCCTCAGGCCCTAGATGGATGGGTTTGGGTTGGGGGCAGTGGCAGGGGGTGGCAGTGTCTGCCTTATTCTCAGTCCATCAGTTCCATGCCCATTTCTTCTAAAGTGCCCTCACAGACACACCCAGAAATGGCATTTAACTAGCTAGCCAGCATCCCACCTCCCAGTCAACTTGACACATGAAATTAACCATCACAATCACCATGGAGGGAGTCATGGCATCAACTGGCCTCTTCGACCTCAGAGCACAAGCTCTGATTGTCACAACCATGAGTGCCCAGTGAGTCCACTACCCATTCAGGCAACAGCCAGCAGGTGGCCAGCAGATGCCACTAAAGGAAGCATTTGTTTGCCACTGGCAAAAGTTGCTTCCCCAAAGTCTGCTGGTTAATGACCAAGAAGAGGTGCCAACATGGCAGGGAGTGGGAGGAGGAAGGGAGAAAGGCACCTTCTTCCCAGGGCCAGGTCTCAGCATATGCTGGCTACATACAAGCTGTTGGCAGGGAGAAAGTGGTAGGGATTGGTTCAAAGAAAAAAAAAAGAAAAGAAAATAATAATTCAAGGCAATTCCCAGCCCAGATGCACTGGCAATTGCTTGAATGAATGCCAGTTCCATTTATATCATCCCAGAGCATCTCAGATGCTGTGTCTGTCACCACAGGGGGTGTTAACTGTCAGGGAGCCAGAATAAAGGAGTGGACACGGCTGATGGGGAGATGGCATCCAAGGAAGGAAGGGCTGGGTAGGCCAAAACCAGGATTGCAGGAGAGGAGTCCAGGCACTGACAGGTTGCTCCACACACGTGCATCCTGGACCCTCGGAGACTTCATCCCACGGAGCATTCACAGCAGCCGTATAGGGTGGATGAACTCCCCTCCCTTCACAGGTGAGCAAGCCAGCACTCAGGAGGCCAGGACTGGGCCTGGCACGGTAGGAGCCGGGGATGCCGCAGAGCTCTCTGAATTGAAAGCTCATATGCTTTCTGCTCCATGTTTCTGAGTTGGTAGCCCCTCAAAACAGTCCCACCCCTGCTAACTTGGGGGCTGCTCTCACAATGGGCTCGGAGCTGCGGGCGCACGTCTGCCAGGGACATGCAGCCCCATACTCTGCCCGCTGCCAGTCTCTCCTGCTGGATTATTTTCTCCCAATTGGCTTCATTTCATCTTAAATTGCTCAAAATCAGGGCAGAGCTATTTGACGGGGAAAATAAAATGAATCCTACAGTGCAGATTTCTGTCTCCACGCTACAAAGAGCTCCTGTGTGGGGATAGGCAATAACGGTGATCTATTGTTTGTCATAATAAGAAGACACAAGTGCCAATACCGATTTTCAGCTGAATGCCTGAGGGCTTTATTATCATGTTCGCCAAAAAAAATTCTGCAATCCCGCCACTCGGTCATTTGCAAACTGAAACAACTATACACATGTTTACAGTTCAGAGCCCAGGAGGGGAGATGCGGAATGTGGAGGGGATGGTGGCAGGCAGCAGAGCTGGTCAGAGGTGTTGTTTACTGTGTGCGTTGCACCCTGCCAGCTGAACAAGGGGGCGTGGGGCTTCCATTCTGTGGATTTGGACGCTGAGGCTTACGTAGGCTGTCACGTGCTCAGGGCCATGCAGCAGGTTAATGGCGCCTGCCTTACGCCCCTGTAACTATGCTTTCACTGGAAGGAAGGAGTCTGGTCTTGGCTGAGCTCAGACTTCTCCGGAGCACCCACGGGAGTGTTTTTGGAATGGAAGGGGATGTCAGGGCTCAAAGATTCATCTCTACAGGAGGAAGCTAACTGCAAGGGTCACCTGGCCCAGTGGCAGAGTTTCAGGGGAGACCAGAACCCACCACTTCCACCACACTGATCTCGAATGAGACATAACCTGCTGCCCTCAGAAGTAATCACTCAGAATCTGCCCTCCCCCACTTAATCTCACAACCCAGAGAGGATCCGGTTCCTTTGCTCATTTGCTTTTACTACCCCCCTGCTGCTGTGAAGTCCATTTTGCAGAGTGTAGACTTCAGCAGCCCGCATACCAGTGTTTCAACTTGGACTCTGCCTCTCACCAGCTATGTGACCTTGGGCGAGGTAACTGATTCCTATTTCCACATCTGTAAAATGGGTTGTCCTGCAAATGAAATGATACCGTAAGAGCAAATGAGGCAGCATAGCACAGCTTTGAGGGACTTGGATCTAGAGCAGCGGTTCTCAACCTGTGGGGCACAACTCCTTTTTAACAAAAAAAAAAAAAATACACTGCGGCATTAGGAAGGTTGAGAACCACTGATCTAGAGCATGATCTGTTGCATGTCAGTCCACTTCTGCCACTTCCTGGCTTTGAGATCTTGGGCAAGTCACTTAACCACTTGTGGCCTTAGTTCCACAGTTGCCAAATGGGATAATACTTACCCCATAATATTATGAGAGTTTATAGGTTACTACATACACAACTCTTATTGGCACATAAGAAATTCATAATCAACGTTGCTTTCACTCCCCAGGAGACAGTTTGCAAGGTCTGGAGACATTTCCAGGGATTGCTACAGGAACTGAGGGGACAGAGCCCAGAGCTGCTGGGAAATACACATCTTACAATACACAGGACAGCCCACAACCAAGGCTGAAACACTTGGCTGTTGGGGTGGGGCCAAGTGGTTCCTGGACCTTAGGAGCAGGAAATCCCCTGCTCACTCAGTTGAGAGGCAAAAGCATTTTGGACAGACTGGGTTTAATCTGGAGTGGTAACATTTGAACCCCAGGGACCCACTCCTTTAGGGGGAGGGGTTTTGCTGAGGAAAGTGTGGGTGGTGGGGGCTACTACTCAATTTCTGAACCAGGAAAGCAACTGAGAATCCTCTCAGAGGGAACAGAAAACCAACCCATCTCTCAGCTGGCCACACATTAGCCAGGGTCCCAGCACAGTGCCAATAATCCCAGATGTCTCTCCCCATTCAGCACTTGTTTTGTAAAACCTCCAAGTCCTCTCCCGGGGGCAGAGAGGCATGAGACGTCCAACCTCTGTTTGAAAGGGCTCATAGAAGCCCTTCAGGATAGAGAGAGAAAGAAAAAAAAAGTCACAACATATGTGCTCCACAAAGAGAAAATTACTAAACATTTCCAGAGTGAAAAAGAAACTTACCTACTAGGATTAAAATCTGTGATCTTGGGCTGGGCACAGTGGCCCACGCCTGTGATCCCAGCACTTTGGAGGCTGACGTGGGAAAAATCACTTGAAGCCAAGAGTTCATGACAGCGTGAGCAACGTAGGGAGACCCCATCTCTACAAAAAATTTAATGCAGTGGCACATACCTATAGTCCTCTCCACTTGGGGAGCTCAGGCAGGAGGACTGCATGAGCCAGGAGTTCAAGGCTGCAATGAGCTATGACTGTGACACTGCTCCATAGCCTGGGCAACAGAGCAAGAACCTGAAAGCCCCACACTCTCTCCTGCAAGACTGAAAGAGGATCAGAAGCACCAACACAGTAGTTGGAAAAAACTGACCATCACACTGGAAGTGGGGACAGGTAAGCCGACTTCTCCATCTGTTCTGCCCAAGCACAAGCACGAGGAACAAATGTGGAGACTGATCAGGACAGACTTATTGGTGGGGCATTTGCCAAGAAGGGACAAGATAGTGCGAATAGAGGATTTGGAGAAAGGATTTAAATGCAGCCGTGTTTCCATAAGCCCAGAGCAGAGCTCATGCCATTGGGTCAGCCTCAGGTCTGGACTGCAGAGAGACACAGGTCCTTTTCTTTGCAAATCACGATGTTATGGTGGATGGGGAATTTTGTGCCTTCAATCCCCTCATCTGAATCTCTCCAGCTGGGTCAGAAATAGAGGCAGCCTCTCTGCGTCAGACTGCCTTCCATCCATAAGTGGCAGGTTACTTCTTACTGCTACATCTGCAGACTGCAGTGTCTTTGACAGTCTATGATCTCAGTGAACAAGGTCTTCCTGGGAGTATGAAAGTCCCAGCTTTAGCGTGTCCTTGGGAAGAACACTGGTAGCTTCTCAGCCAGCTTGGTCTGTTTCTGTTATCCCAGACCCAAGAGTGGCCTGGGCAGATTCAGGCTTTCCCAGTCCCCGCTCATCCACTGGCATCCCTTTCCTCCTGCTCTCTGCCCTGAGGCTGACTGCAAGAACCACATCAAGGGTTCCCATGCCCCGCTCCTGGCCCCAGCTTCTGGCTGGGATAGATCTGGCAGGACATGGGAGGAGGGGACCAGGCTGGGCAGGTCCCAGTGGCTGCCTCTTGCAAGGCCGCCTAGAGATGGCCCTGTCCCTCCTCTGCATGGCCCTCTCCTGCTGGGCTTGGGCATTCACCTCTTACCTTGCTTCCCAGGAGGGCTGACCGCTGGGCTGCTACCAAGTGAGTACCACCCCCACCTACTTACTGACCATCAGCAGTCTCCATGTAAAGAAATCTCCTAGATTTGTTCTATTCTGAGTGCACCATCTGTTTCCTGTTTGCTGACACAGGTGGAATAGATCAAGCTTACTAGAACACCAGACACATGCCATACATCCGTGGGTGAGTGTCGCTGTCGCTCTGATCCTGGTTTCCCCACCATGGAAGGCGGAGGGGTGGAATCACTGTTGTGTGGACTCAGTGAGGCAAAGGTGTGTCGCCTGTGCTGATGTGAACCCAGAGTGCAGCTTCCTGGAGAAGAAGCCTCAGTGCACTTGGCACACAGGGCTCTATGCCCAGGGTGGCCTCCCCAGCGCCACTGTCCCGTCGCTGTCATCACAGGAGCCGTCCTCCCGCTGCTTCCCGGAATCCCGCCTCCCGTCAGCCGCCTTGACCCAGCTCTTTGAAAACCGCATTTTCAATTCAACATTTTAGTCCTCCCACGGAGTTTCAGCCTTAATGTGGAGCCACTTTAACATAAAAGACTTGTCGGGGGAAATGCTGTCATTCCCACAGCACATTTCTGGAGAAGAGCCTTGATTCATCAGTTTTTTAATTCCCTGGGGAGATGGGAACACGATGAAATGCCCTAGTTCTGCCTTTAGAAATCCCCCTGCCACAGCCAGACGAGATCATCTGAGACTTTGGTTCCCGCAGTCCCATGTGGCGGGTTTTCCTCTTCTGGCAGTAACCATTCCCCCACACGTAAATCGCGACAGGCTTATTAGCTGCGCCTTACAGAAATGTCTCTGGCCAGGGAATGGTCTTCTCCTCCGTTGACAGTGCGCTGAGCAATCATATCCAGGACGCTGCCCAGTGTGCCGAAAATGTTCATTAACCATCACAGGGTGAAGGGCATTTTTACCCTCTTTTTTTTTTTTCAGAAGAGACTCAAAGACCAGAAAGGTAGTAAAAGGCACCTCCAGGCTGCTAATTCAAGCCTTGTTTCCCCTCCTGTGCCCCATATGCAAGGCCCACGTCAGTCAAGGTCTTAGCTAGGCCTGAAAAGCACTCTGGCCCAGAGGGACAGGCAGAGCACGGATACAAAGCGGGCCTTTGTCTCAGCCAGCCCCTCAGTCCTGAATTCAGGAGCTGGCGTGTTGTTTTATTGGGTCTCAGGTACATCTCTTGGGTTACCCGTCCAGAGGAGTTTAGGCCACTGTGATTGTGAGTAGGTGACTCCTACGGACACTGCACTGAGACCATGCATGAAAAGTGCATTTCAGTGACTAAGTACGAGAAGGACGACTTACTGCGCCCCCTACAGATTCCTGATGCGAGCTGGCGCCCTGAAGGCTCTGGGAAGTAACCTGCCCGCATTGGTCAACGTGCAGTCCTCCCGCATACTACCAAATGCTACTCAGAACATTTTTTCCCCATCTTGGTAACACACTTTGGAAAACCCTAATGTTAGGTCAATCCCAGGGACTTGGATCAAATTAAGAACCTGAGGTCGAGTTGCATTTTCCCCTCCAAAGTTGGGCCAATTGGCAAGCAATTCAGCACAGGCAATTTCCGGACAGTTTCTTTCAAAGGAAAGCTACAGGCTGCAAGAACGTGTGGGTCTCAAGAACTCTTTCCTTCTAATTCAGAGTCTAAAGTTATGCATACCCAACACAGGGGGGCGCTCTAGCAACAAGCATTTCCTCCTATGTCGTCGATTTTTTTTTCAGTTCAATAAACAGATTATGTCAGTTTCCCTAACCACAAACTTGGAAAAATGCAAAAATAAAGCGATCAACAGTCACTCCCTAAAACGCTACACAGCTAGAAAAGATGTGGACCAGAGAACGGAATGCTCATGGTTGGAAATTGCCCCGCAGTGGCAGGACTCTGCTCTCACCCGTCCTCACACTGCAGGCGGCACGAGCTGCCAGTTTCCATTCCCGCCAGGCTGCCTCTCTGGTTTTCCAAACCAGACAACTGCTCAGGCTTCTCCGGCTTTGTCACCTCCCTTCTAGCTCAGAGCTTCCATGGCTCGCTCTTAGACACTGCTGGTAACACCCAGGTGGTCTCCCTCCCACCCCCACCCCCACCCCCCACATCTCAGCTACCTGGCACCCTCCTGGAGGATTAGCTTCCAGGTAACTTAAAGTTCAAGTCACTCCCAAGCTCAGAAGCTTGAGTGGCTCCCCTCTTAGCCAGGTATTTAAATTTTCTACAAGTTAAATTAAAATTTTACAACTCTTTTGTTAAGACCCAAGTGAACACCTCCACGAGCTGAATGTGCCATTTCCAAGCTGGGTCCTGAAATTCTGGAAGCTCTGCCCAGCCAATGCTGCATTTGGGCAGTGTGTCAGTGCACCCATCTTTTAGACCCAGCTACAGCGCTGGCCCCTCTATGCTGGAGGAGTCCCTTCTGGACGGCCCTAGTAGAAGAATCTCGCCCTGTCCTGAAGGCTGACAGTGCCTTGCAGTACTTGCTTTATAACTCTTACCACTGTCTTCATCATATTTATTTACCTGCATATATTATCTCCCATGCTGTATGTAAGACCACAGAATAGGGGATCTTTGGCTAGTTTCATTTTCCATTCCCCTCTTTAACCTATTTCCTATATATGCCTCAAAATATAGGAAAAGCCCGACAAGTGTTGGTGAAAGTAAGTCATAAAAATGTTGTTTTGTCAACATCCCCGTAAAATCTATGTGTAATTGTTCTAAAAAGTATATCCCAGCTATCTCTTTGGAAATCCTCAGTGCCCAGGAGAATAAAATCTAAGATTACAGGACAAATCTGTATTCCCTCTGATCAAATGTATTCACCTAGGGATAAGCTTCCCCATGTGCCCAGCTTATGATGAGTCCAGCTTCTGCTGGACTTTAAACAGTACTGGGAAGGGACTAACCAACCGCAGAGTGGTACCTCCATGAAACCAGGTGGACTTCAGGTAGACAACAGCCCTTCACCTGAGCCCATTTATTGGATGACACTGCAGCGATTCATTGATGCTAAAGAAAGACTTCCTGCCTTCCTAGTTCTGGCTCTTTAGTGAGATTTGCAAGGACCTTGAGCATTAAAATCCACCTTCCTGGCTGTTGAGCTGTGAATTACAGGTGCATGAACATGGTGGGAAGGGGAAAATGAGAGGTATAAAGTGCTGGTCCCCCCCCCCCCCATGAGCTGTATTTTACAATAGGAGCACTTTTGGTGAGAAACAAAGCATTTGCATTTCAGACATGTGGAAATCTCAGTTCACTATTATAAATTTGTTGGTGTGGTCTCTAGAATGAATTGTTTGTCTTATTCCTTGTCACCTAATTGAGGAATAGGGTATTCCAAATTTTGGTGTAGTTAGCTTCATCTCTGAAAGGTATTTTTCTCTCTCTTGAAAGCAGTTTCTGCAGTTGACCAGAGCAATTCTCAGATAATAGCTGGTGAAATTTTCTCGTAATCTTCCCAGACGTGCATTTCTCCTTTTGTTATTGTGCTGTCAATAGCATTTGGCAGGGAGAAATGAGAATCTTTTCCCCTTTGTTAACAGACGTGATTTTACCTTATAAAAAATTCTTATTTTCCCTGGAACCAAGATGACACTCTAAGATTTACAACTCTTTTTTTTTTTTTTTTATCTTTTTTTTTTTTATTGAACGGTAACTATGTACATTAATGCACTTCTAGGGTACAGTGTGGGGTTTTCACATGCAAGATTTACAACTCTTTAAAAAGTCATTTATACTGGATAACTGGCCAAGTCTGTGTTTTTCTTTAAAAGATTATATTATTTTCATCACTTAAGTCCAAATCTCTATCCATGTAAGATTTTAAAATGTAGGCCAGCGCAAAAGCAATGAGTTAAGCCCACTTTATTTTTAGGAGAAGCTACATCATTACACTCTTCAAGGCACTGATCACACAGAAAATTATGCAAGAAGATAATGACAATATAGGATGTATTTACATTTTTGTTGACTTTTGTCTCCTTTTAGAAAATGCTTTGAGGAAACTCTCATCATGAGACAAATTGGTAAATAATTGATTTAACAAATTTTCCACCACCGTAATATCTAACCAACATTGCTTTCACGTATGAGCATTATGAAGATGAGGGTTGTCAGCAATTTGTGTCTTACCTGCTGAAAGTAGTAAGATTCTACTTTGCCATTTTTCTTTTTCTGCACATATAATGTTCACTGGTTTCACAGGTAGGTGGCCCATGTAGTCACATAAGGTCCTGTGATCAGAAGGAACCCCCTCTTTTTTTTTTATTAAATCATAGCTGTGTACATTAATGCAGTCATGGGGTACAGTGTGCTGGTTTTATATAAAATTTGAAATATTTTCATCAAAGTGGTTAACATAGCCTTCATGGCATTTTCTTAGTTATTGTGTTAAGACATTTATATTCTACATTTAGAAAAATTCTAAAATTCTACATGTACCCTTGTAAGATGAACCATAGGCGTGATCCCACCAATCACCCTTCCTCCACCCATCCTCCCCCCACCTCTCCTTTCAGAACCCCCTCTTGTTTGATGCTCTGCTATTGTTGACTTGAAATTCTTACTAATTTTATTTTTGAGCTTGTTTTTATATGTGAAGTTTGTAGCTCTAATTTTCATTTCCTTAATGACAAGCAAAGTTGAGTCTTTTCATATACTCACTTTCTATCCTTATAGCTTCTTTAGTTAAGCATCTGTTCAGATCTTTTACCCATTTTTTTTCAAAAGTGGGCCATTTGTTTTCTTATTACTGAGTTTTAAGTGTTCGTCATACATTCTGTATACAAGTTCTTTATCAGATATATGACTTGCAAATGTGTTCTTCTGGTTTGGGGCTTTTCTTTTTATTCTCTTTGTATCTTTTTATTCTCTTTGCATTTCTAGGTATCTTTCATACCACGAAAGTTTTCAATTTTGATAAAGTTAAATTCGTCTCTGAAGTCCTATCTAAAAACTCTTTGCCAAATTCTAGGTCATCAGATTTTCCTTTCTGTTATTTTTTAGAAGTTTTATAGTTTTCTGTTTAGCATTTAGGGCATAATTCATGGTTTTGTATTTTTAAAGTTCTGAGTTACGAGATATTAAAGTTCTCTTTTTAACACATTGTTGAAAGTACTGTTAATAATTATCCATTGAATTATCTTAGCACCATTGTTAAAAATCTATTAACAATGTTGTTTGGCTCTCCTAGTCCCTATATCTTTCCATATAAATTTTAGGATCAGCATATTAATATGTACAAAAAAGCTTGCTGGGATTTTGATTAAAATTGTGTTGGATCTTCACATGAAATTGGATAGAATTGAAATCTTAACAATACTGATTCTTCCATTCCATGAACATGGTATATTTTTTCATTCATTTAGGTCTTCCTTAATTTCTCTCTTCTGTGCTTTGTAGTTTAGCATCCTAGTTTTCTGCACATAATTTGTTACATTTATACCAAAATCATTTTGGGAGGATCTTATATAGCAGATTTATTTTTCCTAGTACTAGAGTCTGGGAAGTCCAAAACCAAGGTGCCAGCCAATTGGTTCCTGGTAACGCCTCTTCCTCATACCTTAGTCTTTTATTTCTTTTGGTGCTATTTAGCTGTTTTTAAAATTCATGTTCCAATTGTTCATTATTGGCATATAGGAATATACTTGACTCTCATATATCAAAATTTGATACAGCAACCTTGATTACTTTCTAGTTATTGAAACATTTTTGTAGATTTTTAGGGATTTACTATATAAATAAGTATATCATATCCAAATAGAGATATTTTGTATTTCTTCCTTTCTTTTTTCTTACCTTGTATACTGGATAGAACTTCCAGTACAGAGTTGGATGGGAGTGCTGAGAGAAAACATCCTTGCCTTGCTAATCTTGAGGAAATAGATTTCAGTCTCCCACTATTAAGTATGATGGCAAATGTAGGTTCTTCATAAATGCCCTTCATAACATTAAGAAAGTTTGCTTGTAATCATGGTTTGCAGAGAGTTTACATCATGAACACCTGAAGTGAATTTTATCTCTACATATTAATAACAATTAGAAAAAGAAATTTTAGAAAGTACCATTCACAATAGCATCAAAACACTTCAAATACTTAGGGATAAATTTAACAAAAGATATACAAAACCCATACACTAAAAACTATAAAATACGAATGTGAGAAATTAAAAAAGACCTAAATAAAAAGAGAGATGTATTATGTTGTAAATTGGAAGACTCAATGTTATTAAGATAGAAGTATCCTTGAATTGAATTTTCCTAATTGTCAAATTGGTCTCTATACACTCAACACAATCTCCATCAACATCCCATCTGGATTTTGTTTAGTCTTTTATTTTTATTTTTGTTTTTTGGTAGAAATCAATAAGCTTTTCCTAAAATTACATGGAAATGCAAAAGACTCAGGATAGCAAAAGTTACGATAATCAAAACTGCATGTAATTTGTGTTGTATATAGGTAAACATATAAATCAATGCAACAAAAGAATTTATATATGGATGGGAAAATGGATAGATGAATATATATACAAAGATATGTATATACGACATAAAGAAAGAATAGATACATATATACATATATATTAAGATACACACACCCAGGTATTTTGCTGTGTATAATGCATACTTTTTTGCCCAAATTTTTGAAAGAAATGTAAGGATGCACATTATATATAGGTAGGACTGATGTATGTATATAAATGTTTATGATTATTTTATTAATGCTTAAATGTTAAAAGGGTAACACTAGAAAGCAATAATAGTATGCAAAAATAATACCCTGGACCAGGCGTCCTCAAACTATGGCCCGCCTAGGACATTTATTCGGCCCGCCGGGTGTTTTTGCCGCCACTCCTATCCTTATTAGCAGCCAACTCATCCCAGGGCCCGCAGTCAGTCTGAGGGACAGTGAACTGGTCCCCTGTTTAAAAAGTTTGAGGACCCTGCCCTGGACTATAGTAATCAGTTTTGTTGAACTCATGATGAACTTGCAATGAAAGCACTTCAGCCAATGCAGAGCAATGCATTTCACTTCCTACACTTTATGTGGGAGCTAGCAATCTGGCTGATGGTTTTATAAAAATTATTGGAATATCCCTTGGAAAATGTTTAAATGGTTTTCATATACTGTAAGCTTTAAACTTTGAATTTGAATTAAAAAATTAAAATGAAATTTTTTTGTCCTGAAATTTTGGACCAAAATGCGAGGGCACATTATACACAGCAAAATATAGGGGGTGTGTGTGGGGGGGGTATGTGTACGAAATTGGAGAATTAAGCTCACAACCCCATCCCAGAAAAAGTGCTACACACCTCACTGCTGAATAATTACTATTGTCACCTTCAAAGTATTCTTCTTGGCCATCTGAGGGTGGATAGCTTCTTAAGGGGAGTACCTCAAAGGTGACCATAGTGATATTCAGCAATGAGGTATGTAGCACTTTTTCTAGAATAAGTTCAAAAACGTAATTGTTAGGCTTCGTGTGTGTGTGTGTGTAGATATATAGGTGTGTGTGTGCGCATGCGCGTATGTGTGTGTAGAGAGAGAGAGAAGTATAGTTAATAGATTTTTGACAAAGTTTAAGGTTATTCAGCGAGGGAAAAGATCATCTTTTTCGACAACTGGTGCTGATACAACTGAGCACCCATGTGGAAAAGTAATTACTCTGGCTGCCGAGTAGAGAAAGGATTACAGGGTCAAGAGCAGATGAGGGAGCACCAATTAGAAAGCTATTACTTATGGGAGAAATAATGGTAGCTTTGCTTTCAATCTAGTAACTTTACTTCCAAAAATTTATCTTAGAGATATAAAAAATCGACAATAACCTAAATGTCTATCAATAAAAACTACTTAAATTATAGTTTACTCCTATAATAGGGTAATATGTAACTGTTTAAAGATTGAAAAAGCTCTTTATTTTGATGGAATGAGCACCAAGATAAAATTCTTTAATTAAGAACAAATCCCAAGATGCCTAATGGAGTAATAGGCTGTCTAGTCTGTTGCTGGAAGGACACCCAAGGACTTGGTCACCCAAGTTGACTGGGGGAAGAGTCACAGGTCTAGGGTACTGGGTGGAGGGAGCCTTACTCATCATGTACTGCTCCATACTGCTTGAATTTCAGATTTGATACCTTGGTATTACCAATTAAGTTATATACTAAAAATTAAAATTACATTCAAAAATAAAGAATTGATAATAAATAGGACTAGGGTGACGGCTGTGAAGCTGGAGAAGGAAGAATCAACTGCAAATGAAAATGAACTGGTAGTAAAATGAACTGGACACATGGCTGTAGGAGACGGTAAAGCCCAGGATGATTGTGGGGGTGTGGGGGGGTTGCCATATGGAACTACATGGTGAAACAGGGAATTCAAGTATGGTGTGTTTGAATGGGGGGCAGCAATAGTGGAAAGGAGTGGGGAAGGACAAGATGAGGAGGAAAGGTTGGGTGTGCTGGCTCACACCTATGATCCCAGCACTCTGGGAGGCAGAGGTGGGTGGATCACTTGAGATCAAGAGTTCAAAACCAGTTTGTGCAAGAGTGACACTCTATCTCTAAAAGAAATAAAATCGCCAGTATTGTGGCAGGCACCTGTAGTCCCAGCTACTTGGGAGGCTGAGGCAAGAGAATCGCTTAAGCCCAAGAGTGTGAGGTTGCTTGAGCTATGACACCACAGCACTCTACTGGGGGCAAGAAAGTGAGACTCTGTCTCCAAAAAAAAAGATGGGGAGGAAAAATCATGAAAATGGAGGTGTCTAGAGATAATACTGAGTAGATAGTTCAACACTCAGGCAGCCCCAGAGCTCAGGGGAAAGGTCTAGGCTGGACAAGCCAAGGGGAAGGTCCGGGTAAATAGGTGGAAACTGATGACAAGCTGAAGCAGATACAATGACCTACAGCCAGAAGAGGATTTTTATCCTAGAAAAAAATTTCAGATAAGCAGAACCAAAAGCTCACTTTAGTCACTAAATATCAAGCATGTAAGAGAAATGCTCACAGAAAGCCTCGCTTTAGCAAGTAATAACTACTTAGTATAATAGTTGAGATAAATTATTGCTCAAATGTATGTTCAGCTTGAATTGAATGAAGTCGCTTGCATTGGTAATGACTAAAAAGAAAACAGCTAGAAGTCGAGAACATTTTATCAAAACGTTGAGGTTTAGATGACAGGCTGTTTATTAATAGCTATATGTTAATGAGCTACCTGATTGTAGGGTCTTATCATTGGCACAGAACAGGGCAGAGGTCTCTCTGTTCTCTGAATCAGGAAGTTGTGCATCTACTGATGTGATGGCCTGAACATTAAAGGACATGTTAAAAAGAAGGGACTCAGGGACCCAAATAACCTTGACTCATCTGTATTTTAAGCAGATTTATCTGGCTATACTGATCTATTGCAAGCCAAGGGTGGTATGTGGAGTGGAACCACCAGGTGGTCCCCAAGTCCTTTATTTCCTGTGGCTGGGAATAATGGGGCCGTTTCTTAGCCTCTCTACCTTTTTGTTCTCACAGCCCAACTTCACAGGTGTGTCTGAGGAGGCTTTGTAACTGCTCCTCCTCAGCATGGCAATGAGGAGTTTAAATTCTCTGACTAGTGCTTCCCTCACAACTCAGAGACTCAGTACATCTGGAGGCTTTTTCTTTCCCCATCCTTGCCTTGCCACCTGCTCTCCCTGCCAGCATCTCTTACCCTTGGAAAGGATGGCTGCCCATGGTGGATGGCAGGGAACAGTTCTTCTCTATGGTTCCAAGTTAGTGGTTCTTTCACATCTCAAAGTTGCTTTGTTCGAACAATAAGGCAAATGTTTCCTGAGAAATGAGACTGGTGACCTCCAAAGGGGTATATGATGAGTGCTGTCCACTCACAGGGACCGCCTGCTGCATGGATGAAATGTACTGCTTGGGAGCCAACAACAGTGCTGCCAGCAAAGTCCCCTTAACAGTGTGTCCCAACAGTTCTGCTGCACTCTGCTGGCTGGCTGGGTGAGTGGGGAGTGGGGAATATGAGAATTAAACCTCATTCTATGTCACTGATGCCCTCATTAGATCCGAAACATTAATTCCAGACCCTAATCATCATGGGCTACTATTCAGTATCATTTGAACCACCGCTCCAAACCTCAGCTCTTCAGATAAAAACCATCTTGTAAGAGAAATAAATGAACAAATAAATATATAAATTTCACGTCTCATCCAGGGTATTGCAGTAAATTAAAGCAAAGATTCCAAGATACAAAGAACTTGAGGTTTTACCTGAGTTGCTACTGTACCTACTTTAAAGTGTATAGGGATATAAATATGTTAATATTTGCTTCTTGTGGTTAGAAAGATTTAACGAATATGACATATGTGTATCTTCCCGAGATGACCAGGAGAGGGCGCTCAGGCCAACAGTGTCTATTTCACCGGCGGTGCTTTGTCTGGGGAACCGGGCGGGAGTGTGTGTGGCCGGGAGAGAAACTATGGATGGAGGTGTTTCACCGGGTGGGGTTAGAACGATGGTCTCAGGATTCCTTTGACATTTTATCAGCCTCTCTTGTTTTGAAAGACTAAAAAAATAACAAGAGGCATAAAATAAGAAAAGGGCTTAGGAAGGAAAAGCATGGAATGGTTTGAAGTGGGTTCAGCAGGTAGAGGCTGAGCCAGGTGCTTCTGTTCTCAGCCCCCAACATTGACTCGCGGTTGCCAGCTCTGCAAGGGTAAGTGGGCATCTGAGAAGTCGTCTTAAAGCCAGAATTCAGACTCAAATTTTTCCAGAGCCACAATCCACTCCCCAAAAGACCCGCGTAAGGGATGACAGGGCCTGTCTAAAATACACCCAGGTCCTCAAGGAGGAAACAGGTGAACAACGTCAGCCAGATGGTAGGGAATGCACTGCACCCCTGGCCAGTGTTTGTGGTAATATTTCTCATCAGATGTGTGTTATTTAATAGAAATAAACGTCCCAACCCCTGAGGAGTTACTGCCTTTTCAAACTATGGCAGCTTACATGGAAGACAGGAGGTATGACGTTGGTGTGGCTGAAAGAAACGCATTTAGCAGGTAAGTGAAGAGACAACTCAGTGTCCCAACAAGCAGTGTCTTGCTGATTAAGCACAAGCCCCAGTCACTTTCTGGTCAGGGAGAGAAGTCTGCCACCTTCTTAAATGCACGGAGGGTCTGTGGTCCGAGCAGCACTTCCCTGCTCTGACCTGAGCCCCAGTTGTTTGATGGAGGCCTTCAGTCCCCGCAGGTGTTTGGACAAATGTGAGTTTAGGCATAATTTGTTATTGACCAGTTGCACCTGAATCTTCCAGTATTATTTAGACATCATCTTATAACAAATAGAAAGGTTAATGACAAATAGAGAGTCCACTCTGTGCCAGGCCCGGCCTAAGCACTCACACGTACAATCCCGTTCTCAGGACCCCTGTCTGTGTGGACACACAGGCAGCAAAAGGCACAGGGCTTTGGGTTGCCCCATGCAGAATCCCAGCTGCCAGAATTCCTGTGTGCGCAAGTTTCTCAGCCCCTAGAGACCCACTTTTTTATCTGTCAGCTGCAATTATGGTCTGTCCCATTGGTGGGTTCAATGAGTTAAGATTTCAAGGGCAGAGCCTACAGCTCTGGGCTTCCAACAATCATTAGTTACATAGAATAAGCTGGAAGCAAGTCCTTTCACTGTCAAGGAAAATTTCTTCCCCAGTGGTGCATTTGTGGAGTGTAATTTTGTCCTAGTTTTCCATAATGCACTTCTTTTTTTTTTGAGACAGAGCATCAAGCTATCCCCCTGGGGACAGCTCACAGCAACCTCCAACTCCTGGGCTCAAGCGAGTCTCCTGCCCCAGCCTCCCAAGTAGCTGGGACCACAGGTGCCCACCACAACGCCCGGCTATTTTTTGGTTGCAGCCATTATTGTTGTTTGGCCGGCCCGGGCTGGATTTGAACCTGCCACCTTAGGTGTATGTGGCTGGCACCTTAGCCACTTGAGCCACAGGTGCCAAGCCCATAATGCACTTCAAAGCATCTTCCTTAGGCCTCTTGACATGTCAGGGAAGAGGTAGACCAGCAGCTATCCAGTTAGAATGGTGGGGATGGTGCCGCAGGGCTAGTGCTCAACCTCGGGAGAGCTGGGCTCCAATCTCTGCGTCTGATTTCTCACACTCGTTGCTCTAAGCTGTTCTGGAGCCATAGCTGTTCTGGACTGCCATGATAAGGGGACAACTGTGTATAAAATAAGGGTGCAGATGAGAGTCAAGAGGTGGCAGTCCTGGAGGAAGGGGAAGATGGAGAGCTCATGTGTGTGCACTAAATGCTCGATGGGACAGAGCACAGGCCTTCAGCCTACAGGTTTGGCTAAATGGCTTTTAAAAAGTTCCATAGGTACCTTATTTCTTGTGCTAGAATCTTCTGATGTTCCCTCAGGATTCGCCCCTCATCCTTTTCCATCATATTCTGCCTAAGAAGTGAGCTATGTCAATAGTGTGCCCATGACCTCTGGCTTCTGGTTGGCTTTAGTCAATAGGAATTTCTTAAAGCAGATGAGCCGAAGGATGGGGGGTCAAGTCAGAATATTTTTTCACCTGTTGACCTTGGGCTGTGAGTTCCTTAACCCAAGGTTACTGCTCCTGTCAAGCCCACCTACGCAGTTCTCTCTCCTTCCAGGCTCAGATGCTTCCTCCCTCCTCTCATCCTATCCAGCCTTGGTGGTCATCTGTGTGGCTGCCACAGTCCCTGGGACACTGCAGTGTCCTGTGTGCCTCTCCTAAACTATCTTCCCTTGAATGGCCCTACATGGAGGACGGCAGGTTTCCTTTGGGATCCTCTCTGATGCCCTTGGATATTCCAGCTACTTCATTCCTGTCAAGGAGGATTGACTCATGCACCTTCCATCTTGGGCTCTGGCATTAGTTAACTAAGTAGGCAAGTTGTTTAGGTCCTTTTGACCTTGGTTTTCTCATTTTCAAACTAGGGGATATTTTTAGTCATTGCTTTACTTAACAATCACTGGGGAGCTTTGTAATAATGAAGTCCAAATCACTAAGACTGGGACTTGGCCATAAGTTATACCTGTAGTTTTTTTATACTTGACCAGGTCAAGAAAATCTTGAAGGTAACATCTCCTACCAACATCTTTTTCTCCTTATGTTCATTGGCTGCCTATTTATTTTATTTTATTTTTTGTGACAGAGTCTCACTTTATTGCCCTGGGTAGAGTGTTGCAGCATCACAGCTCACAGCAACCTCAAACTCTTGGGCTTAAGTGATTCTCTTGCCTCGGTATCACAAGTAGCTGGGACTACAGGCGCTGGCAACACCTGGCTATTTTTAGAAATGGAGGTCTCCCTCTTTCCCAAGCTGGTCCCAAACTCCTGAGCTCAAGCAATCCATCAGCCTCCCAGAGTGCCAGGATTATAGGCATGAGTCATCGCACCTGGCCTTTGCTGCCCATTTACTGAGCATGGAGAGAAGGCAAGCCTTACCCTCTCCTAGGGTGCCCGCCTATGCCTGAGTCTTAAACTGCAGGAGAAAAGCATACAAATATAATACAAGCTTTACCCAACATGAAGACCTTCACAAGGAAATAAAGACCCAAAGGTGCAGTTAGAGTTGAACATTTATATACCGAATTAGAATTTTAGAAAAGTAACTCACCTATTTTTTTGGTGGGGGGGGCACTAAAGCAAAATAAGAATTATTTTAACAAACTCTGTTTGTAGAGAATTCTCTGAACTATTACTCCCCATTGAAGAATGTCCCCTTTCTCCTGGTATGGGGAAGGCATTTTTCACAGGGGAGTTTTAAATATCTCTCTCTCTCTCTTTTTTTTTAAGAAAGCAAAGGGGAAATTAGAATGCCCTCCTTCCATCTGTTGTTTTTCAAGTGGCTCTAGCTCAAAATAATCCTTTTCCCAAAGTGTCCTACTTTGGAGTGGCGTGTCCTGCCAACCTCTTCACGCTTGTGTCAGGCACAGTATTAGAGGTTTGGCCCCTATTCAGGATGGAGTGAGAGAGGGAGGGAGGAATGTCACCAAATCATGGGTGCTGGGACAGTGCCTTTGAGAGGAAGGGCTTTAAAAGAAAGATAGGGAAGAAAGAAGGCGTCAGAAAGCAGACACTCTATGAGCTAAGCGTCTAGAAATCAGCAAAAGGAGAGAGGAATTAGGTGCAGACTAAACTGGACTCACCTGGGATGTGGGTGGAACGCGGGATGGGTGCGGGGAAGCAGATGCCCAGCGGGGCTGGAATGTGAGGCTGGACCCTGATTCCGGGCAGGCTGCAGACTCAGCTGGGCAGACTTACCCCCAGGCAGGGCAGAGGGCATTGCATTGGCTGAGAAAGACAATGACAGGATCACATTCCAGTGTTTGCTGCTGACTTGAGGGCCTGGGGGGCAGAGGGAGAAGCACCATCATTCAGAGGCTGCCTCTCCAGCCCAGGTGGGGAGGGTGAGAGCCGGTCAGAGGGCAGGAGCTAAAGAAGGAGGGAGAGGGGCATGGGCCTGGCCCACACTTTGGAAAGAGGAAGGAGCTGCCTCTGGGAGTGGAACAGATGAGGGGAGGGGAGCACTTCCACCGCACAGCCCTAGTGAGAATGTTGATGGGACCCTTCTCCCCTGAGTATGTCGGCCATGGCCAGACTGGATTTAAAAAACACCCTCTGGTGCCTTTTGAAATTTGCCATGGGAGATTTCTCCCATGAGGGGTGAGGGGTTTCCCCTTTCCACACTGGGCTACCACCACCCTGGACAGCTGCCTCCCGTGCTCCCCAACACAGAGGCGTAGCTGCAAGAGCCTGAAGGAACATGGGCTGGGGAGGGTTTAGCCAGGACCAGGAATGAGCTGTCAGCTATTTCCTCTGAGTTCCTCAGGGATGAATTAAGAAATGGCTTCTCCCTCACCTGGGTCCTCACCCCCTGGGAGGAATGCATCATTGGAACAGCCTCAGTCAGACCCAGCCAGGACAGTCACCTGGCCCCCTGTCAGCCAGCAGGCACCACAGGAGAGGCTGCCCGCTCCAGAGGCTCCACCTGCTTCTCTTCTCCCCCTGACACCCGGATTGGTTTATTTATCCATTCATTAAATCATTCATGAAATATTAACTGAGGCCACTCAGGCCAAGATGCAGTAGGATCTGTGCTAACTCCCAGGGAAAGGCTGGTTACAAGAAAAATACGTCATCCAGGCCAGACTTCACGACTGCATGAAAGTAGAATTGAGTGGTCAGCCCCTAAACAGAGTGGGAAAAGCATGAGCGAAACTCTTTCTTTAGCCTGCATAATTAAGCACAGTCACACAGGAAGGCATAGTATTTCTTAGGGGCCACTGCTTAGCCGAGGAATTGATAACCCACAAAAAAACGCTTGGGCCATTGCTTGTTCATTAGACCATTAGGCTCTGCTCTGAGCTGGCTCATTCATTTCCTATGATGATGTTATTTTGTTATTGCAGTTTTAAATCAGAAAATACATACCTAGAAAGTAAAATTACATAACCACAAGAAATAAAGTGAATAATCGAAGATAATATTTTCCTTTCATTTTTAAACATTTCATGAAAGAGAACCATGTTTTTCAAGTGCAGCATCATTAGAAAACTGATTCAGTATTTTCCCTGCGTGTGGCTGTTGCTCAGACTCTGGGCACGGAATCCGCATCAGGCAGGACAGGAGAGCACTCAGGCCTCGGAGAGACACCAAGAAACCCAGATCTGAGGGTTGCAGCTTCGGGAGGCATCATCCACACACAGTGTGGTTTTCTTCTCTTCCAGCTAGAGGTATTTCCGGGTTCCCTCAAACCCTGGATTTAGATTCTTCCAACTGAAGCAGATTAATCTACTCTACTGGCTGGCAGATCATTACATAATCACAGCTGTGGTCTCCCCAGCCATAGACAACAGAGAGGGGCCAGAACTCAAACAGGGGTGACAGCCTGTGCTCACTGCCTGCTTCTCTCTCGCCATAGGCAGGAATTCCCTGTAAATAGTCCCTGAACTCTGGAATAAGAAGGAGAGAGTTGTATTTGGAACTGTCAAGAGCATGGTGATGTTTGTATTTGAACTTGATCTTTCCATGGAGAAATGATTTTGGACAACTCACCCTTCCAATTCCTTCACTGAAGAGGACAAGATGGTATCTCAGAGGACAGGGGCACTCACGCTGTCCATCCCCAGTTTTGTAACCCCTGACAGGTGAGGGTGTGCCTTGGTTTTGCCACCTGAAGAACCAGCCCTTAATAACCACCTGTCTCTTCCACAACGTGTATTGATAACCTCAGAGCACGAAGCAACCCTTCCATAGAGGTTCAGACTTCCACTCACTATGGCATGTTTCTCGTTGAGTTAGGGAACAATTTTTTTAAATTTTGTTTAGAGTTCATTCTTTTCTTGGTATTTTCCTGTGTTGAAATGAAAACTTCTAAGAGGTTCCTCATTGGTTTATTTTATCAGGCTTTGGGCCTATGACAGAGCACCCTGATTCTAATCCTACCAGAAGACTAAGTGCTTCATGATGGTTTAAAGCAGAGATCAGCAAGCTTTTCTCTATGGAACAGACAGTAAGTATTTTAAGCTTTGTGGGCTAAGTGATCTCTGCCACCAGTGCTCAACTTTGCTGTTGTAGCATAAAAGAAGCCACAGACAACATACCAAGGGACGGGTGTGGCTGTGTGCCAATAAAACTCTATTACTGAACACTAAAATTAGAATTTCATCAAGTGTTCATGTGTCGAAAAGTATTCTTCCTTTGATCCCCTGTACCCCAACCCTTAAAAATGTAAAAACAGGGATTGGTGTGCTCTCACCTAATGGACACAATGTAAGGGTATATAGGATACTGCTTGGGTGAAGGACTCAACTACAACTTGAACTTTACCTAACAAATGCAAACAATGTAACCTAATCATTTGTACCCGCCTATGAATCTGAAATTAAAAAAAAAAACTTCAATGAGGCAAGTACAAAATGTAGAAGTAATGGAAATTTTGGAAGGATTATGACAAAATGTTACAAGAAATACTTACCATGTGGGTCTCTCTCTCTCTACTCCATCGTGGTGTGTGTGATTAGTCCCGTTTGTCGTCCTGTCTTCTCACAAGACTTTCAAAATCAAGCCGTTTCTGGCCAAGAAACAAAAGCTGGTAATAAAATCAGGTACAACTTGAAGAGGAGACACTGGAGCCGAACCAGGCTGGGTCTATAAGGAATTGCCCATGAGATGGTGCGTACTGATACCGTATCACGGTCACTATCATCTTACCATAGCAAGCTGAAAATGTCATCAGTTAGATAGTTGGCCACACTTCATTGGGAAAATGAGTTTTGTCTTTGTTTATATGCTCTTCACTAATAAGCTGAGGCAGTAATAAATAAGTGAGACGTTATTTGAAAAAAAATAATGACCATGTGCTGAGATTATTGGTGATTCACATTCTTTTGTACATTTCGATATACTTACCTCCTTTATTCTTCTTTAATATTCCCTGAAAAATGAATAAAATTTTATATTATTTTTATAATAAGAAAAAAATTTTATATATATATATGTATTTTAATGTAAAATCCATTCTTGCAGGACAAACAAATGTAAGAGGCATACCAGACATAGCCTGTGGGACATAGTTTGCCAACTCTGGTTTAGGTATTTGGCACCAGGAGTTAAACACAACTCTTTCATGGCACTAAAGTCACTATGGCATGGCACTTCAAAACCTGTACCAGGACCAGGGTTTATTCACATTTGTCATAGCTCAGGGCCCCACTCAAGTGCCCAGGGATTTATTCTTATTGACTAAAATAAAAATAAATTTCTCCCTGTGCTTGGGCTCACTGGACACACACACATGAACACACACACACACACACACACACGCACCCCTCATAGCCCCTGATGTCTCTTCAGCCCAGCAACCCCGGAGCCCCTCAGATTGGCTACTCCAAACCTGTTTCAGGCAGAGAGTTACTAAACTGCGGTTATGCTAATTACATTTTTAATGACTGGGGTGAGAATTTCCGTAGTTCTTCTTCAGAGTCACTAGGTGGTAATAAGTCTTTTTATTAGTATTTTGATTATTTTTTAAAGATATGTAGTGGTCTTTTTGGAAGTTTGATTGTTTTGGATGAAGGATGAAGTTGATCTTTTCATATGTTTACTGAGCATTTGGATATTCCCTTTTGCGATCTTTATCTATTTCTTATTAATTTGTACATGTTGAGAGAGAGAGAGAGGGGTCCCTACCCCTGTGTCAGTGAAATATGTGGCAGATGATTTTTCTTGCTCTGCCTTCATTGGCCTTTCTCATTCTTAATGGGACCTTGTGTTGGAGGGAAGTTTCTAATGTAATATAGTACTGTTTGTTGATCATTTCCTTTGTGGATAGTATTTTCTGTGTCTGGATTAAGCATTTTTGCCTATCCCAGATTCATGAATATATTCTCAGATATTATCTTCTGGAATCTTACGGTTGTTATGAATATATTCTCAGATATTATCTTCTAGAATCTTATGGTTGTGATGAATATATTCTCAGATATTATCTTCTAGAATCTTATGGTTGTGATGAATATATTCTCAGATATTATCTTCTAGAATCTTATGGTTGTTACCTGAAGAGTTAATTTTGTCTATGTGTATGTGTTTTTTTTTTTTTTCCTTTTCTTCTCTTTTTCAGAGAGTCTCACTCAGTTGCCCCGGGTAGAGTGCTGTGGTGTCATAGCTCACAGCAACCTCAAACTCCTGAGCACAGGCTATCTACCTACCTTAGCTTCCCAGAGTGCTAGGATTACAGGTGTGAGCACTGGGCCTGCTATGTTTTTTTTTTTCCATATAAATTTGACTGGGCCTGCTATGTTTTTTTTTCCATATAAATATTTGACTGACCCAACACCATTTATAAAAAGATTATACTTCCCACTCCTTCCTAAACACCTATGCCTATGACACTTTGCTTATCTTTGTATCACTATTACATTGTCTTAATTACACTAGCTTAATTAACTTAACTATGTCTTGATATCTAGTAATGAAAATTTTCCAACTTTGTTGTTTTGTATTTTCCAAATATTTATTTCCAATGTATTTCCATAGATGTTAGATTCAACTTCTCAGTTTACAAACACATGCACATACACCTCTTCTGAGTGATTGCATAACATTAAATCTATAAATTCAGGAGAAATTGACACCTTTACAAATTGAGATTTCCTATCTATTAATATGGTATGTCCTGACATTTAACAAGGTCTTTTTTAGTTTCTCTTACAAATTTAAAAAATTATATTTGGGGTATCAGCACCTGTAGCACAGTGATTATGATGCCAGCCACATGCACTGAGGTTGGCAGGTTTGAATCTGGCCCAGGCTCGCTAAACAACAGTGACCACTGCAACAACAACAGCAACAAAATAGCCAAGCGTTCCATGGGTGCCTGTAGTCCCAGCTACTTGGGAGGCTGAGGCAAGAGAAGCACTTGAACCCAAGAGTTTGAGATTGCTGTGAGCTGTGATGTCATGGCACTCTACTAAGGGTGACATAGTGAGACTCTGTCTCAAAAAAAGAATTGTATTTTTGATGCATCTACAAATGGAATTATTTAAAACATGTATCTTCTAATTGCTTGATACTGGTATATATAAATTTAGTTAATTTTTTATATTGACCTTGTACTCAATGAATTTAGAAAATTTTCTAAATTCACTTATAAATTCTCATAGTTTGCCTCCAGAATATTTTGGAATTTTTTTATTCATAAACATATGATTTCTGAATACTATGAATTTTATATCTTTATTTGCAATCCTTCTACCTTTTCTCCTTAAGCAATGATTATGACATATAAGACAATCTTAAGTAGAGTTTTGATAACAGATATCTTGTTTCTTTCTCAATCTTAAGAGGAAAGCTATCGATATTTTAATTATAAAATATGATGCTTGCTATTCTTGTATGTCAGTGCCTCCTGAGGCACCCCGTTACCACACAAATAAAAACAGCTGGGACACGGATTGAAGGTACATGCCTGCAAGAGCTGGGCTTCCCGTAGGTACAGGGAGATCCCCGAGCAGCCTGTTGTGGCATTATACAACAGGTGGGGGGGGCACAGACTGGAGCTACATGCTTAATGATCACTGTGTGCTTTTCCTCAATGGACTTGACTCTCACTCTGCTGCACCATGAATGTCCAAAGTATAACACCTGCTGGCTAACTAGCTGCCGATCTTATCTCATTAACACCTACAGCTGCTTGAGGGCTTGTCCCCAGGCTGCAAAACATCTCCAAACTGACTAGGAGATTGCCTTGCTCCCAGCGCCTTCCTCAAGAACTGGTGGCTGCTTCTATAAGCCTGGTGCCTGGTCTCCTACACTTGTATGTTATACGTATTATTGGGTTAAGGAAATTAGCTCCAATTCTTAGCTTATTAAGAGTTTTAAAAACCACAAGTGGGCATTTATTTCATTAAAATCTTACTTTTTTACTTCTAAACAAAACATATATTTGTAAAATTAACCGAAATAAACCTCTTGAGATGAATGCTTAGATCATTGATTACTAACCTTTCTTCTTTTCTAAAATAATCATTTAAAGCTGTATATTTCCCTCTAAATTTGATATTAGCCAAATCTCACAAGTGCTGATATAAATATGTTTATTTATTGTTCAGTTCCAATTACTTTCTAATTTCCCCTGTGGTTTTGCTTTTGACTATGATTTACACAGAAATACATTGTTTAATTTCCAAAGAGGAAGATATTTTTAAAAATTATTTTGTTGCTTCTGAGCTTAGCTGTACTGTTTTTGTATGATTTTAATCTTAAATTTGTTGAAACTTGCTTTGTGTCCCAGCTTATACTCAATGTTGGTAAATGTTTCATTTGTCTTTTTTAAAAGAACGCATAATCTTCAGTTATTGATTGCAGTGTTATAAATATGAGAACATGATCAAATTTGTTAATGCCTTAGGGTGGTTTGCTGTTGAAAACTTCAGTTTTTGTTTACTTAAAATGTCTTTATTTTGTCTTCATTTTGGAGGATAATTCCACTAGATACAGACCTCTATATTGGAAATGATTTTTTTTTAATTGAATGGTAACTATGTACATTAATGCACCTCTGGGGTACAGTGTGGGGTTTTCTCACACAATCCAAAATACTTCCATCAAGCTGGTTAACATAGCCTTCATGTCATTTTCTTAGTTATTGTTTTAAAACGTTCACATTCTACTCTTAGAAAGATTCACTTGTACCCTTGTAAGATAAACCTCAGAAGTGATCCCTCCAATCC
>NW_003852474.1:2459103-2491482 GCF_000181295.1 Otolemur garnettii
TCTCCCTCCCCCCTCCCCGTATTCTTAGGTTGTTATTAGGTTATAGCTTTCATATAAAAGGTATAAGTTAGTTTCATAATAGGGGTGCGTACATTGGATACTTTTTCCTCCATTCTTGTGATACTTTGCTCAGAAGAACATTCTCCAGCTCCATCCATGTGAACATGAAGGACATAAAGTCTCCATCTTTCTTAATGGCTGCATAGTATTCCATGGTGTACATATACACAGGTTGTTGATCCATTCGTGGATCGATGGGCACTTGGGCTTCTTCCATGACTGTGTTCTTGGCTGTGCAGAAGGGAAATGATTTTTTTACCTACCATTTTGAAAGCATTGCATTTTGGCTTCCATTCTTTCTGTTAGGAAGTCATCTCCCAGTCTTGCTGCGTCTTTGAAGGAACCATGTCTATTCTTCTTCTGGCTGCTTTTAATTTTCTTTATTACTTTCATTTTAGCAATTTTCCTATGATACTATAGGTGTGTAATTTTTGAAAACTTATGGATTATAGCACTTCCTAAATCTGTGGCTCAGTGTTTATTTTCCTTTTCTAAAAGATCTTTACTATCAGCTCTTTCTAGATTGCTTCAACCTCATTCTTTCTCTCTTTTCCTTTTGGGATGCCAATATGACATAAGGTTAGAACTTTTCACCATGTCCTATAAGCTATGTCCTCTTAAGCTATTCTATATAGTCTATTTTTTTTAATCTTGAGAGATAAAGCAGATGCTTCAATGTGGCTATGTTTGAATCATCTATACTTCAATTTACTAATTCTCATTTCTGCTCCTAAGTCCTCCTATTTACATCTTAGTTTCATTATTATTGTGTTCAGTTCCAGAGTACCCAATTGATTCTTTTTTATTTTCCAGTTCTCTGATGAATTTCTTTAACTTTTTGTTAAACTTAGTAAACTTATAGTTGTCATTTTAAAATTCCTCCTATCTGATAACTCCAATATCTGTATCTAGAGTGAGTCTTTTTATAGTGTTGGCTGTCTTTTTTTTTTTTGAATTTTATGTTCATTGTTTTCTTTTTGCATGCCTGGATATTTTTAATTGAATATTAAACATCATGTAAAAACATTCATGGGAATAGTCTGAGGATCTGGATGTTATCATCTACCAGAGGGAATTTACTTTTGCTTCTGGCAGGCAGCTGGGGTAGGAGAATATTACTTTATCTCCGAAGGATTAGTTTGATTCAAACCTGGCTTCTCAACTTCTTGCTGCCTGGTCATCCACTATTGTTCTCAAAGTCATTTTTTTTAAATCCAGTTTTTCCAGTTGCTCTAGTAGGTGGGTTATTTGTAAAAACTGCCTGAAGTGGGAAAAATTGCATTTTAGAATACTCTTTCTAAAATTATATAGAGAAGCAAACATTTCTTTAAGATATATACTGAAGATGTTGCCTTTTTAAAAAGAGGTATCATTTCTCTGACAAGAAAAGTGAAGGTTTAGAATCTGAGGAAATAATACTATTTACTTGTGAATGGATACTCTTTACCTAATATTAAGGCAAACATTATTTATCATCCAAAATGAGATATTTTTGAACAAGAAAAAGGCATTAAGTAGACAGGACACACTAGGAAAAAATATAAACTCAGACTGTCTGGGAAAACTAGAATGTGTGCTTACCCTACCTATAACCACAAATTTTAGCAACTATAGCAAAATTTCACTGTAAGAAACCAAAAGAATAAATTCAGTTCACTTTAATATTTAGTTCTATTAATGATTCACAAAAAATCATTAAGGAGAAAAAAGTCTAATGATTTCTCTTTCTCTTTACACAGTATGTACTTTTAATTAAAAAAAATTAGAAAAATCATTCTGTACTATCATTTGAAGATTTCATACAATGATAAAAATAAACAGAATTTTTTTTCTTTTTTTTTTGAGACAGAGTCTCAAGCTGTTGCCGTGGGTAGAGTGCCATGGAGTCATAGCTCACAGCAACCTCCAACTCAGGCTCGAGCGATCCTCTTGCCTTAGTTTTCCTATTTTTAGTAGACGTGGGGTCTTGCTTTTGCTCAGGCTGCTCTTGAACTCATGAGCTCAAGCAATCCACCTGCCTCAGTTTCCCAGAGTGCTAGGATTACAGGCGTGAGCCACCATGCCCAGCTAATAAACAGAATTTTTAAAGAACTTTTAAAAATTTGATAAATGAAATTAAGTTTAGAGGCCAGTTTGGTGAGATAAGCCAAAACACGTTTGTTTCATAGGATTAGGGAACATTTTAAGTAGGCACTGCAAAGATTCCTAAACCGAGTATTTATCAGGAAGTAAGCTCTTAATGCCTGAATTGATTCCAAGCCTCTGTTTTTAACCCTGGTGTCAGAGTACTTAGTAATAGAACTTCACATTATGTTGTTTTATTGTGTGTGTGTGTGTCCAAGGTTTACCTCATTTATTTTTAAAGAAATGTTTCAAATCAACATGTCCTAAACTGCATTACTGGAATTCTCCTTACTAATAAAGTTGTTGAGGAAAAAGTTCTAAAGAAAAAAGGTCGATAGTATAGCTTCCCACACATCATTTATACGTTGCTGAGCTGTTACTTGTTTGACTCAGGCATGTGTTAAACAAGCTTGGATTATAGAATCTTTGGAATTGATTTTGTTTCTCAAATTCGGGCCTTTCTGCCACCCAGATTAAAGTCCTCTGTGGATTTTATAAAAGCCTGAAGATGTGGAGGCCCATCTCTGACCATTTTGTAATCTACTGTCCAGATGATTATTATTCCTACTGAAGTATGAGAACTACTGTGATGTTCATGACAAAAGAAATTCCAAGATTTGGAATGGGCTGAATAAAAGTGGGCAGGAACCATAGCCAAGAAAGCCCAGAATGTAACTGGCCTACAGCACTCAGACCATCGTATAGTTCTTTTGTCTCCATACAACTCTTCCCTCCATTTCTGTCCTCTTAGCCTCTTATTTCCTTCTGTCCCATGAGAGTTCCCTGCCAGTTTGACCTCATTGACTTTCTGCTCTACTTTTCTCATTTGCCACTGCAGCTAGAGGCCGCCTATTTCCATCAAAACCATTTCTGCCTCACAGCTGTCACTGCCTGGCCAGCTTCTGCAGCCGGGCAGTGACTTCACACAGAGTAGGAATTTGAACATTGAGTGTTACACACTAGAAAAGTATAACCCAGGGGGCCAGTTACAGTAGGAGAAAACCTTGTTTAACTTTGAGGCTATCTCTGTTATTTATTATAGAAAACATAAAATATTTAATGCTCTTAATGAGTACAAGAGCTGCACTGTGATCCCCAAATTTCATGTGTTAGAAACTTAATCCCAGATTCATATGTTGATGACATTCAGATATAGGACCTTTAGAAGTAATTAGGATTAGATAAGGTTGTCAGAGTGGGGTTGTCATGATGGAACTGGTAGATTTATAAGAAGAGGAAAAGAGATCTGAGCTGATATGCAGTCACACTCTCACCAAGTGATGTCCTCTGCCGTGTTATGACTCTGGAAGAAGGCCCTTGCCAAATGTCAGTGCCATGCTCTTGGACTTTCCAGCCTCTAGACTAGTAAGATAAAGAGGCTCCTTTCCTATAAATTACCCAGTCTGGCTTGTTGCCTGTAGCACAGTGGTTATGGCACCAGTCACTTACACCAAAGGTGGTGGGTTCGAACTTGGGCCAGCTAACTAACAATGACAACTGCAAGAAACAAAATAGCTGGGTGTTGTGGTGGTTGCCTGTAGTTCCAGCTACTTGGGAGGCTGAGGCAAGAGCATTGCTTGAGCCCAAGAGTTTGAGGTTGCTGTGAGCTATGACGGCACAGCACTCTACCGAGGCTGACATAGTGAGACTCTGTCTCAATAAATAAATAAGTAAATAAATAAATAAATTACCCAGTCTGAGGTATTCTGTTATAGCAACAGAAAACAGACGAATACAGTGAGCACACTGGGTCATCAAGGAAAGAAGCAGTTGGGTTCATCATATTTCACTTAATAAGGCAGCAAGTTTTAATTATTTTTAAAATATTCTCATAAACAATTTTTTAAATATATAACAAGCTTCAGGTGCCTGAGATGGAAAAAAAAAAAACACCCAAAATACCATCAAGTCATGATGATCCCTGATAAATGAGAAATAACCAGAGTAGCTGTTATTTTTTGTTTGAAGAATTAAGTTGTAATGACCCAAGTTTACACCAGATGGCAGAGTTGCTTTTCCTTTGGCATGGTTTTTTTTTTTTTTTTTTTTGGGTAACAGACTTCCCCCAAATTCCTGACTATTGTATACAACCAGGCTTGTTTGTTCACATCCAGTAAATATAATTTGGGCAATATCTTTTCTATTTTATTTATTTAGAGACAGAGTCACACTCTTTTACCCAGGCTAGAGTGCTGTGGCGTCAGCCTCGCTCACAGCAACCTCAAACTTCTGGGTTCAGGTGGTCTTCCTGCCTCAGCCTCCCAAATAGCTGGGACTACAACCCTGCCCCAATGACCAGCTAGTTTTTCTGTTTTTAGTGGAGCTGGGATCTCAATTTGTTCAGGCTGGTCTTGAAGTCCAGAGCTGAAGGAATCCTCCCACCTTGGCCTCCCAGATTGCTAGGATTACAGGAATGAGCCAACATGCCCGACCCTAGAGTAGCACCTTTTCATACAAGGACCTAACAGAATAAAGTGCTCCTGGAGAAGCAGAGTACCAGGCATCTTCAGGGGATGACTTGGTCAGCTTACACCTATTCTTTCAAGGAGATGGTGTGTTTAAATAAAATCTGTGGTTGCTTTCAAACCAATGCCAAGTTCTCATACAGTTTTAAAATTTATATATACAGTTATGCCATTGACTTTTCATTCCAATACTTTCTCAAACATCGAATCTACAGTCCCCCAGATGCATGCTTAAAATATGTCCAGTATTTCTGTCAATTATAAGGCACGAATCTCTGCTCTTGCTCCTGCTTTTGTGTGTTATTTCTCTTGTCTTCCTTTCATTTTTTCCTTATTGAACTCGAAGAGCAAAAACCAAAATGCTAAGAAAGAGGTTCTTTCTCAACACCTAGTATAATAAACATGGCAACTAAAGGTTGGCGGTGGCAGATGTCTGAGTACTTGATGGCCTCCAGTAAGTAGGGGACTTAGCGTGCTCATTAATTTTCTGTGCTGTTTAAGCAAATTCCTTCTTTGCATTCAATAATTTGAACAACTACTTTGGGTGGAAAGGGTGGAAAGTTTTTTTACAGATAGAGAAGAAAGGGAACCTAAAGTCTGTGAAGGGCAAAAGACTAAACCAGGCTTTTTTTCTATTTTCACATATTAATTTACGATTTATTCAGAGTGCAATATTAGTAACAGGCAATCTTTATTAGCTCCTACTGTGAGCCAAGAGTCATTCTAAGTATGTCATCTATATTAACTAATTTTGTTTTTATAAAACCTTGTGAACAAAATACTATTTTTAGCCTCATTGTGCAAATGAGGACACAGAACACGGAGTTGCATGGCTTGCCCAAGGCACCCTGCAGCAGGTGGCTGAGATGGGCCTGCGTTCATGGAGCCCAGCACTTACAGATCCCCAGGCAGGGGAGAGTCTAATAAATATTAGTCAAGCGTGGTTTTCAAGAGCTCCTAGTGTACACCTGCAAACTGGTCGATTATAATGCCATTCAGGGAAGATTAATACGATGCTGAGAGATCCCAGACTAGGAAACAGTGAGGGGGCAATGCATCCCCAGAGAGTTTACATTTAACAGGGCATTACAGAAGCCAGAGGAGTGGTCTATGCAAGACACTGGGAGGATGAAGGAGAACAGTGCTCATGCAGCACCTTGGGTAAAGGAAGCGCTCGTCACTGCAGCCCTCCCCACCCCCACCTACAGGCCGTGGTGCCCACATGGTGATAACAACACTGAGAGCCTCATCACTGGACATTTAGACGGTGGAGCTCTCTCTCTCTCTGCTGTCCAGCACCCAGGAAATAGGGACAGGCATTGTCACTGTTCACCCTGAGGACTCTGGCTCAGGGAGGCCAAGCTACCACACCAGGTTGCACCAGTATGGTCCAAGGGACAGTGATTCAAACCCAAGTGTGTCTGGGTGATTCTAAATTCACATCTATAGTCTCTATACAAGCTTACACCATGTTTAGTGAGAACCCATCATTGGGCTCGGCGCCTATAGCTCAACCGGCTAAGGCGCCAGCCATGTACACCTAAGGTGGTGGGTTCGAATCCCCAGCCCAGACCCGCCAAACAACAATGACGGCTGCAACCAAAAAATAGCCGGACGTTGTGGCCGGCGCCTGTAGTCCCAGCTACTTGGGAGGCATAGGCAGGAGACTCGCTTGAGCCCAGGAGTTGGAGGTTGCTGTGAGCTGTAATGCTATGGCACTCTACCCAGGGGGACAGCTTGAGGCTCTGTCTCAAAAAAAAAAAAAAAGAGAGAACCCATCATTGCAAGAGGGATTCTAAAGCTTCTTGCCCCTACTTGCCTGCCTGGGACATATGAGCATGGTGGAACAAGAGGGTCCCATCTGAAGCTGCAACTGCAGCCTCTGAGCCCCATTCTTGTTGACCAGTGTGCCAGGCAAGCTGGCCTGTGGCTCTGAGGCCACTGGGTCTGCTGACCCATTGGCTGGAAGCAGCTAGCAGCAAGTCCCCTGGGATAGTCTCAAGCCCGCCTGGCATTCCTCAGAGGGCAAGAGGTCAATTATAGAAGGCAGCATGGCCAGGGCCTCAACCTGGCTGGGAGCCCCAGGCACTGGTCCTGCGTGCTCCTGGTCCTCGGGCCAGCCAAGTCCCTGGGTGCCTGCCAGAGATCTGTAGTAGAAAAACCAGAGTGCCAGGGCCATGCCATCAAAGGAGGCATTAAGATCTCAGGAAAAAGAAATATATATATATCTCCAAAGTCAGATTATTCTAGGTCCTGAAAACAGGAAAACAGAATCAGTCTCTTTCCAATTGCAATGACACATTACTACCCAGAAATCAAGATGAGCAAACCAAAGGAAACTTTGAGCCTGGCAGAAGAGAACAGGTGTGTGGTATTTTCAGGCCACAGAAGCGAGTTTGCACACCGTGGCCGGGGCTAGTGGCACCGTCCCTTTCCCTCACAGACAGCATAGGGATAACCACTTATTTAACAGTAAGCGGCTTTACACAATTCTTTCTGCTCAATTCCTATGTGGATATCTGACCTATGGAGTGATTGATTCTGGCCCTTGTACGAACTTGAATTCCCCAAAGCCCATCATGACCACCAGTGGACACATCCCCTAGTGGGGACCCCAGCATCCTATTTTGTGCCATACCAAATATATCCACCTGTCCCTGTTCTACCAGGGTCCTGTGTTTTGCTAGTTCATTGGACAAATTAATTCATACTAAAGTAACAACTTACTAGTTGTGGCTTAATAAATCTCTCTGAGACAT
The DNA here is from genome assembly GCF_000181295.1 of Otolemur garnettii. Lineage (NCBI taxonomy): Eukaryota > Metazoa > Chordata > Mammalia > Primates > Galagidae > Otolemur > Otolemur garnettii. Next base: position 2,466,512 of record NW_003852474.1, read on the forward strand.
TGCAATTTGTCATTCTTCAACTACTAAATTTCCACAGTGGTAACCTTGAAAGCCAAGGGGCCAGCTATGGGAGTTTGGGCTGCAGGGCCCTAAATGTAGAAACAAGTGGGTCATTACAGTCCTTTCCCAAGAAACTTGTTTATCAAAGCCAGCATCCAGACGTGTCTCTCCAAAAATGTCTGGGCAGATGCCGCTGACATCCCACCTCTTGGGGAGCTGCTCTCTCTACCTCTTCCTAAGCCTGACCCTGCTGTCTTCTTTTAAACAACATAAGCTACTGACACTTGATTTAAGCAAGATTTAGACTCTACGTCAGGATAATTTTTCCTTGAACTCAGTCTTGAAAAATGAGTGAGGCCTTTTCAGTGGGAAACAAGTTTTAAAATGTGTGAGGCCAGGCACGGTGGCTCACGCCTGTAATCCTAGCACTTTGGGAGGCCAAGGAAGGTGGATCGCTTGAGCTTAGGAGTTCAAGACCTATCTGAGTAAGAACGAGGAGACCTCATCTCTACTAAAAATAGAAAATCTAACCGGAGTCATGGTGCAAACCTGTGTTCCCAGCTACTTAGAAGGCTGAGGCAAGAGGATTGCTCAAGCCTAACAGTTTGATATTGCTGAGAACTATGATGCCATAGCACTCTACCCAGGGCAACAGGCTCTATCTCAAAAATAAAAAAAAAAAAGTGTGTACACACACGCATGTGCATGTGTGCATACAAGGGAATGTAATAAATAAATATCACTTAATATTTAATAAAAGGTTAGTAAACCCTCCCCCCAAAAACTCTGTGGCTTGTAATGGCAAGCCATTGGTCTCCAGCTGGGGTCCACACAGATCTGCTGGGGCTTGTGGCTCTCAGCTGGACTGGCTGAGCTCATCTAGGCTATGTCCCTAGATCTGGGAGCACTGCTCACTCAGGGCCTGTTGTCCTCACCCCGGATGGGAGAAGCACAGAGGGGTGACATAAGCCCGCGGGGCCTCCTAAGTGCTTGGCTATACACCAGCACATTGTCTCTTCTGTCTCCAGTCCCTTGGCCAGAGCAAGTGGCACAGCGAGTTCCAACCTCAGTGGGCTGGGAGGGAGGTCCACTTCACCCCAGTGACCATGTCGAGGGCAAGGAGGAAGGACTGTGAGCAATAACACAGCACCCCGCCCCAGGGTGGCACATGCAACGACACAGAGGTCTAAACGCAGGTGGAGGTGTCCGAGGTGTGTTTGGGAGCTGGGAAACAGGGAGGACGGCAGGCGGTGAGTTTGGAAACTAAAGGTTAGAACTGGTTCATGAAGGACTTGGCTTCCTTGCCAAGGAGTGTGGCTTTTATCCTGTGGGCCGCAGAACAGTATTTAAGGGTAAGGACTCAGTTGGCCCAATGTTCCTTCTGTCACCTCAGCTGCTGTCCCTGCTCTGGGGCACATGAAAGCATGCAGTGGCTGAATGGAAACTGCTTCCTGCTGCCAGGAACAGAGCAGAAGAGTTTGGGGACAGATCCAGGCTTGTTGCCAGTGTCACCCTGGGCACGCAGATGTCAACACATGCACGTAGCTCTGAGTGTCCGGGCATACGAAGTACCCACTGAGTGCTCTGAAAGCATTCGGGTGACCTCAGGGCAAAAGTCTTAAAGCATAGGACTCATGCCACAAAAATACACATGGCCAGGTAGGAATGGAGGAAAGAATCTGAAATACCTACATGTGTGTTGGGACCACTAATTAATAGTAAATTCCTTAACCCGAGGCTTGGTTTCCTTATCTATAAAATGCTTCCACTAAAATCCCATACTCCAGAGCGTTTTAAGACTTGAATGAAATGGTACACACACAAACTCTAAATCATTACATTAATACATGCTATTTATCTTTACACTAAAGCTACATATTTGTAAGTTTAACGTAGCGGAAGCAAAGGGAAATAGCTGCCTATCCTGTGAGCTGAGCTTTGCATTCTCAGGTGGACCTTGACGCCAGCAGGGACGTGGGGGAAGCAGGAGAAAACATGGGTCCTAAGTGTCTACCGGGGATCAGGAGAGGAACCACGATGCCGGGCTCCTCCACAGACCGTGTATGGGCCAAGGCAAATGTAACGAGAGAAAGCACCAGAGCCATGGTGCCCAGGAGATGGCATGGCAATGAGAGCAGCAATACAGCTATGGCCACTGGGATGTCATTTTTACAGACAGGTGTTTTTTGCTGTGAACTTGCCTCCTGTGGAGCCAGAAGAAGCAGTATTTACTCTCCATGCACTTGAGAACTGATCAACATGGGAGGACCTTCAATTGCTTTAGCAATAAATCCAGAAAAAAGAAAATTGAGAGAGAAAGAAAGGAGTTACCAGGGATACATTTAGTACCTTAGAAATGTAAAAAGTTGGGGAAAGTGCTTATTTCAACTAAAAATAAACCTTAGAAACAAGACACTGTGAAGGGGGTTTGTTTGTATATTTCATGTCTGACAACAGAAGCAGGCCCGATGGTCATGGCTGGGAAGTTATTTGATTCTGGATCTACTAGTGAGAAGGGGTCCCGAAGTGGCTTCATTCTAAGGCCAGAGGCTGGAAGCCAATTGTGTAAAGACCAATAAGTCAGCTGGATTTGACCTCCAGGCTTTGTGCACTATTCATGGGGTCTGATCGACCCACGGGGTGCTGGTGGGCAGAGGGCTGACTTAGAAAGACCTGCCTTGGAAGATGAATCTATTGTGCCTGGGAGACCAGCCTTGAAAATGCTCTGCTATGCTCTTAGACAGTTAAAAATGTAAAATAGAGGTTTCTGGGGTTATCTGGACAATGACGGTTTAAGGAGATGCATGACGTAGGGAAATATACCCTACAGAAGGCCAGTGAGCCATTTGCCTTATGTTATCAGCAAAGCAGGAAGTATGCAAAGCATTGAGGCTCTTTTTATTTATTAGAGTCTGGACTGTGCAAAATTACTGTGATAATTTTTTTTTTTTTTTTTTTTGAGACAGAATGTCTCTGTGGCCTGGCCAGATAGAGTGCAGTGGCATTTTAGCTCACAGCAACCTCAAACTCCCAGGCTCATGTTATCTCCCATCCTGGCCTTCTGAGTGGCTGAGACTACAGATACAAGCCACTGTACTCGGCTAAGTTTTCCATGTTTAATAGAGACAGGGTCTTGCTTTTGCTCAGGCTAGTCTCAAACTCCTGTCCTTAAGTGATCCGCCTACCTCGGCCTCTCAGAATGCTAAGATTCCAGGTGTGAGCCAGCGTGCCCAATCTGAATTGGCTTGCTTTTTAAAAGGCCCAAAGAAGTCACTATTAATCTTTATCTGACTGCTTTCCATAAAGGCTTCTTGGCGTAAGAAGTTAATTTGTATTCACACTTGATAAAATTAGATGCGTGTGGAAAAAAAAATAAAGAAATGGGGAAAGTTGCAAAGGTTTTCATTTAGTTCAGGCTCAGTCTCAACAGATCCACACTCGGTAGCATTTAGGTGAAATTTGGCATGTTGCACTTACATACACCAAACAACCAGACACACGACTGAATAGAAGATGACTGAGTCTGACCAGCCGTGGCTTCGGAAGAGAGAAGATGACAGCCCTGGGATTCTGGAATAGGACAAGTGAACCACAGCTGTGCGTTCCCCACAGGGGAAAGTTTCCTGGGATGTGAAATTTTAAGTCTGTGCATCCTAGAAAGTAGTTCTTATAAGGCACCTCGGGGCCAGGGGAATGGGGAAAGGCATGGGGTGAGTGTGCTCCATGGAATCAAGATACAAGAGCAGAGGCATCCAGAGTAAGAACGTAGAGACAGCAGAACACAGTGGCTAAGGCTGCAGCCAGGGAGAGCTGATGAGGACCCTTCCTCCTTTCCTCTTCACTCTCTCGTTCTGTTGCTGCGCTCCAAGACTTCTGTGTTGTTCTTGTACCAAATGTGCTCTAAGTATACAAAGGGGGTTGTTCACAGGGCTTCTATCCCCATATAAAATATTACTAAAATAGACCAAATGGTTGTGTTTCACTTTTCTTATCTTCCCTATAAAACTGGGAAAATTTCCCCTTTACCTCAAAGATCTTCTTCCATGGTGCCTGCAGCATCTATGGAGTCCTACAATATAAGGAAGCATGCCCTCAAGTGCTGGTATGTAAGAAGTGACATCTTATTCTTAATCTTTCCAAACATGTTTTCTTAATCATTGGCTGGAATGATCCTATACCCTGGCTTCCGTCACCTCTCCCAGATCTGTGGTTCATCCGAAGGCTCTGGCCATCATCCATGGGAAGAGGCTCCTATCCAGGAAGGCCAAGCTGGCTGGGGGAGGACAACAGTGGCCCCTGTGGTCAAAGAGAAACATTGGGACCAGGTGATTCTAACAGAGGAAAACAGGTGGGCCTGGTGGTGATGGGAGAGACTGTTTGTTTCCATTTTCACCTTTCTAACCTTTGGGGATTAAAGATGATCATGTGAAAAGATGATGTAGAAATAATAGCATGGTGGATTAACCATGGGTTTGAAACGATGAAAATGAAGCAGTAAAGATGTGACGAAGAAACAGGGAGACAGAACCAGGAACGCTTCAAAATCAGTCTGCAGGTGTGGACTGAGATGTGAGGCTTTCCGTCTGTTTTTATCTTCCTGGTAACTTTTATCTTCCAGGTCACTTCAGAAGTTGCTGGGTTTTATTATCATCTGTGGGAGAAGAAAATCCAGGTGTTCTTTATAAAATGATGGCTGCTGTTTCTCTTTATGTTGCTCGATCGTGAAGAAACATGTAATCACTGCAAATTCTCATTATGCTTAACCTTGTTCTTATTTGCTTGCTACATGACTGTGACTGAGATGAAATAAAACATCACCGGTGATAAATTACACGTGTGGGAAACATGTGACAAGAACATCTCAGGAGATGCACAGGGAACAGGATGTCCAGGGCAGTAGCAAAAGTTGCTGACTGGTGACATTAGCTAAGCATGTGACTGAAACAAAGTTTCAGCCACCTGCTCAGGGAGAAATAGGGCATGTGTGTTAGAAGCAACAGTTGCAACCATATGCACAACAAATGAATCACTTAGCAAGACAGAAATAGAGAAGGTAGATCTAGTCAGAGCAATACACAGCAGGTGTCAAAGCTGGTGTTTCCCTACTAGACACATCAACACAGAAAAACAGCCAGGTCCACACATTCTGCACATCCTGCTGCACCTTGAAAGATTTTCTGTAACTTTTTCCTTGTAACTTTTTCTTTACACTTCTCTGTTTGAACATTAGTAAATATATTTTGGAACCTGGAGTCAGTGGTGCACTACCATGCTAGGACCCTAGCTTGTATAATTCTGCGTCTTCTTTCTGCCGTGTTTCCAGAAACATAGAGACCCTGTCCCCCTGGGGCTCACCTCAGTTATCATTTTCTTAAATTGTTATCAATTATTGATAATGGTAATGTCATGCCATGGCAACCCTGGAATGACATAAACATTTTCAGTCTAGCATCTCTGCTTCCAATAATACCAAACAATTTGGACAAATCCTCCTGAGGATGGCTGGAACAACTGCATAAATTATTTAAAAATATCTGTTGGAAGGCAGTAGAGAGCTAAGAAGGTAGTAAAGAATTATGGGCCAAGATCTGAGCATGATAGAAACTCAAGAGGGACAAGTCTGGAGTTAAGGGTTGCTTTTTTCCTTGTAATATGAGCGCATCCTTCAAGTGGTTGCTGAGAGGCTCACTGTGAATTCTGACAATCTCTCAGAGTTAGGGGGATAGGCTTTGGAGCCCAGGGCCTGCTGAGATGAGTGAGCCGGGGCATTGCTGCTGGAAATGTCTTCTTACTTTGGGTTATATTCTAAGAATAAGGGTAAAACAGAAGTAGACGGGCCCTAATAGGATCTCAAATAGCTTCAAATTATTCCACATTTTGAAAATAGACAAGACTCAAGGAATTTTTTATTTTATTTTACATTTTTGAGATAGAGTCTCACTTTGTCACCCTGGGTTGACTGGCAGGGCATCATAGCTCACAGCAACTTCAAACTGTTGGGCTCTAGTGATTCTCTTGCCTCGGCCTCTCAGGAAGCTAAGACTACAGGCTCCTGTCACAACACCCAGCTATTTTTAGACACACAGTCTCATTGTTGCTCAGGCTGGTCTTGAACTCATGAGCTTAAGCAATCCACCTGCCTTGGCCTTCCAGAGTGCTGGGATTACAGGAATGAGCCACCATGACTTTTAAATGCCTGACAAAATAAATGTAAAATCCTCTCTAGAAAAAATCAGCATTATAATAGGCCTCAAGTTATTTCCATAAACAATTTTACAAATAAAATCTGTCACACAAGCAAAAGGAACCAAGAAACAAGACAACAGAAGCAAACAGAAACAATAGATAATAGAAATAGACCCCTGGGAGCTCCCAAATTTGGTGTTATCAGACATAGACTTTAAAATAACTTTGCTTCTATGTTAGTGGGTGAAAATAAGATTGAAAAATTTAGCAAAAAATGGAAACTATTTTCGGGGGAAGAGGAAATGGATAAATTCACAACTCTGGGTGCAATGCCTATTATCTGGATCAAGGGTATACTTACGTGTGTAACTTTGACAAAAACAAAGTATATGAACAAAACATGTGTACCCTCTAGCACACATTTTAAATGGCAACTATTTTTAAAAGAACAAAAGTAAATCCTGGAAAGTTATAAGTTTACAATACTCAACTCAATAACTAGAACTTGATAGAATAAAAATTACTCTAGAATAACAAGAACTTAACAGCACCATGGACACAGTTGAGGAGAGAATAATAAACTGGAAGACAGCCCCCAAAATCTCAGAGTCAGATAAAAAAGATGAGACGTACAGAAGATATAAGTATAAAGCAGTGGTTCCCAATCTTCCTAATGCCGTGAGCCTATAATACAGTTCCTGTGGGTCACGACCCACAGGTTGAGAACCACTGGTATAAAGTGAAAAAGTCTAATATAGACGGAACTGAAGTCTCAGAGGAGAGTAAAAAATAAGGTGGAAGCAATATTTAAAGTGCTAATGGCTGAGACTTTTCTAAAATGATGAAAAAAATCCTATAAAAAAACAAAACTAAAAACTAAAAAAAAAATCAGTAACTCAGGCCAGGTGTGGTGGCTCACACCTGTAATCCTAGCACTCCAGGAGACCAAGGTGGTGGTTTGCTTGAACTTAGGAGTTGAAGACCAGCCTGAGCAAGAGCAAGACAAAAAATAGCCAGGCATCGTGGCAGGCGCCTGCCTATAGTCCCAGCTACTCGAGAAACTGAGGCCAGATGATCACTTGACCCCAAGAGTTTAAGGTTGCTGTGAGCTATGACTCCACAGCACTCTACCCAGGGTGACAAAGTGAAAACTCTGTCTTGAAAAATAAAAATAGAAATAGAAAAAATATACGGCTACAGTGAGTGGCCCTCCCCTGTAATCCCAGATAGTTGAGAGGCTGAGGTGAGAGGATTGCTCAAGTCCAAGAGTTTGAGGTTGCTGTGAGCTACCCAGGGTGACAGGGTGAGACTCTGTCTCAAAAAAACAACAACAACAAAAATCAACCAACCAACAAAAAAATCCCCCAGTAACTCACACCTAGCAAAATCTTAAACTTCTGAAAATAAACAAACAGAAAATTTTAAAAGAAATCAGAGAAGAAAAGGATAGGAGTACTAGTTAGACTACTAGCTGAGTTATCTTTACTAAAAATAGAACCTAGAGACAATGGCATAATACTAGCTGTAGGTAATACAACTTTTTAAAAATACAAACTTGGAGTTTTATGTCCAGGGAAAATATTCTGGATGAAGGTATATTTTTAAACAAACTAATTGAAATTATTTATGAGTGGTAGCCCTGAATTAAAGGAAATATTAAATGTATTCTACAGATAGAAATAGAAGTTTCCCAATGGAAGTTCAAAACTGCAACAAAATGGTAATTCAATAAACACTGACTGCAGAAAACATTATTTTTTGTTGATAAAATTACAAGGGGACTTCAAACATATGACAACAAGGACATGTAAATTATAAGGGAATAAATAATGTGAAAAATAAGTAATATGTCCTATCTGGACAGAGTATATTCATAATGTTAGAATTGATAAGCCAAGGATGAATGTTACAATTTCTACAGTAACCACTAGATTAGAGTAACATAGGATAAACAAGTCTAGAGATCGACTTTTACTATAGTTAGTAAAACAGTATTGTATCGGGGATTTTTGTTAAATAAGTCGATTTTAGCTGCTCTTGTTATGATGAAAAGTGACTATGTGAGATGTAGCTATGTTACTTTGTTTTGCTACAGTAACCATTTACCCCCATATCATGTTGTAAACCTCAAAGATATATGATAAAATTTATTTTTTAAAAAGATTAAAGTAAGATTAATAAAGTAATAATATTAAAATATATAGGGGGCAGGAAAAGAATAACCAAAACCAAAGAAGGAAGAAAGAAGAGAAAAGGGTACAAAAGACATGGAAATAGAATGTTCTCTGAGAGATATAAATTGATACCAAATACGTATAGGATATTCTGCTATCCACTGTCCTTGAGAGTCTGTCTCCAAGTAGAGCTTCACTAGAACCAGGGAATGTGTTGACCAACCAGCTCCATGTGCAACTGGCCTTCTCAGCATAGTTCCCAAGGACCATTTGATCAGAATTGTCTTTCTGAAGATCCCATAATTTCTTTTCTTTTTTTTTTTTTTTGAGACAGCGTCTCACTCTGTCGTCCTTAGTAGAGTGCCTAACATCATAGCTCACAACAACCTCAAACTCCTGGGATCAAGCAATCCTCTTGACTCAGCCTCCCAGGTAGCTGGGACTACAGGCACCTGCCACAACACCTGGCTATTTTCAGAGACAGGGTCTCACTCTTGCTCAGGCTGTCTTGAACTCCTGGGCTCAAGCAATCCACCCACCTAGGCCTCCCAGAGTGCTGGGATTACAGGTGTGAGCCACTGCGCTCGGCCCAATTTCTTTATTTTTTAAAAAAAGAACTGTAAGTAGATATGTGGGCTTTCTAAACTTCAATATATGATAATTAAGTATATGTATAGGGCGTGTTTAAATTAGAAGCACATTTACAACTGACCTATTGTCCCTGTCCCCCATGTGTCTCAAGCCAACCACCGGCATCCCAAGGATGTATGACGGAGGGAGGGAAATGAAACTGGGACTCCAGTATTTGTTGGTTTATAGTAAGAATTAGGACGTATGGATGCACAAAGAGATTTGGATTAAGGGAACTATTAGTCTCCCTGGACACTTTGACCTACAATGGAGCAATGACATGTTCATGGGAATAGCTGGTGGTCTGTGATGACCAAAGTTCAGCTCTGTAACTAACCCAAACTCAGCTATTTGTTATGGGAGTACACTCCTAAGTTAGTTTCTCTGAGCACAAGTGACTCTGCATTGATTCGATCTGTTGGGCCAGTACAAAAATCTAGTCCAAACCAACAGCCTCCTACGCATTTTATTTAACAAAAGGATTTACTGATTCCTCGTATGTTCATATATGTATTTATAGCTACCCAAACACTGCGTTTAATTGTAATTGAGTTAATAAAGATCTTTTTTTTTTTAATGTAAGTACTTTCAAGAAGTCCAAGGACATCATCATCTGTGACAAAATGAACTGACTCAAGTTCTTCTAGGATCCAGTTGGATGTAGATGTGGGGTAGAAGAGGGAACTGGGTGGTAAGAGACAGAAGTTGGGTTAGATGTTCTGGTTCCCTGGGAGCAGCACCTGAGCTGGGACTCCAGTGCGAGGAATCTGCAGGGTGTGGCTCTCCAGTGAGACTCGTAAGGCACTGGAGGAGTAGGGGAAGGGAAGGTGCTGGAAACCATGCAGCTTCTGCTGACAGCCACCCTCAGCCTGATCCCACGTTTAGTTCAGTTCTTCAAAAATGCTTATCACAGGGCTGGGTACAAGACAGACAGTCATCAAATGTTTATTATAATGAGAGCCTATTAATACTGAAGTCCAGCATCTGAAAAGTGTGAATAGAGGACTATGGCCTTCCAGATAATTTATTAAAAATAATTTCTAGGTGGCACCTGTAGCTCAGTGGGTAGGTCGCTGGCCATGTACACTGAGACTGGTGGGTTTGAACCCGGCCTGGGCCAGCTAAAACAACACTGACAACCGCAACAACAACAACAAAAATAGCCGGGTGTTGTGGCGGGCACCTGTAGTCCCAGCTATTTGGAAGGCTGAGGTAACAAAATCACTTTAGCCCAAGAGATTGAGGTTGCTGTGATGCCACGGCACTCTACCAAGAGTGACATAGTGAGACTCTGTCTCCAAAATAAATAAATAAAAATAAAAATAATTTCTACCTATGCCAAAAAAATCTCTTATCATGAGGATAGTGAATTACATGAATTATATCATTTAATCATCTAACAGAGGTTAAATATAACCATCCCCATTTAACAATTAATAAAATGGAGGCTCACACAGGTGAGGGAATGTGTCCAAACGCTCATACCTGGTGTGAACTGAAGCTGAAATCAGATTTCAGGACTATGTGATAATAAGCAGGTGTTTTTATTCACCAGCTTACATTCTATCAGTTTAAAATGTGGTAAAACCAAACAGGTTGGTATAATGCCTAGTCTCAAATAGAAAAAAATCCAAGTCTTAGAAAGATCACCTTGTTATTTTCTGTCAACAAAAATAAAATTGATGTCTGAGAATACTGGTATCTTATTTCTGGCTGCTAACACTTGTGGGGACTGGTAGATTTCCCTGCAGATCCTGGTAGGGCTTATAACTGCCTGAACTTGAGTTTGTTGATGCTGTTGCTAAGGTCAATAAGTTCTAGGGGTTTCCAAGTATGGCACTGCGATTTCAGAGATTCTGAACAGGCTGAAAAATATAGGCCAAGATCAGAAAGGACTCATTAACAGGACAATGTTAACAACACGTAACATCAAGAAAGAACACCAATAAGTAAATTAGTACATTGTGTGATGCTGACCATAAGCAAAAAGAAAAAAAGAGTGAATTTCAAAGGAGGCAGGAACTCCTACAGTCTTGACAGTCCGTGCCTCACAATTTGCCAATTATTTTTATTGCCTTGGCTTCTCAACTAGTCGGTGAGCTCTATGAAGGGGGAGGCACTTACTCATCAGGGTCTCCCTGCCGTTCAACCAAGCACGTAGATATTTATTGTATATTTTCGGTTGATTGTCCCAGGGTAAGAGACAAAGATGAAATTCTATAATGATACCCTGCCAACCTCTGGTCCTCTTTTGACCTAGAACAGCAGTTCTCATAGTGTGGTCTGCAGGCCCCTCCGTGACCCCAGGACCCTTTCCAAAAGCTTCTTAATGTGGTTTCCAGTTCCACACTGCAAGTAACCTTAAAGCCTACACTTGTTGCGTTTTGGTGCAGAATCAAAGCATCCTTTCCACTTTATCAGAAAGACGAATAAAATACTATTCTCTATTTTCTAACAAACTATCTTGAGATCCCCACCCCCACCATCCTCAAGGACAAAACTGTTTTTTATGGTAATACTAAAATGTTATTACAAAAACAATGGTAGATTACACTGCTAGCCTTTTAGCATAAATCAAGGCAGCGGCATCTGGTTATGCTGGAGGTCATTCTGTTCTTCACTGCTAGTCACATATTCCATTTGCACTCCCTGGAAAAATAGTTTCACTTAAGAATATTTTCCTTAAGCACTAATTATTAGTTTCACTGAGCATTTTTTATATTTCGTCACTAGGCTGGGCACGGTAGCACTCTGGCAGGCCAAGGTGGGTGGATTGCTTGAGCTCACGGGTTTGAGACCAGCCTGAGCAAGAGTGAGACCCCATCTCTAAAAAATAGTCAGGTGTTGTGGCAGGTGTCTGTAGTCTCAGCTGAGACTTAGCTGGAGACTGAGACCTCAGTCTCTGGAGGCTGAGACCAGAGAACCACTTCAGCTCAAGAGTTTGAGGTTGCTGTGAGCTGTGACATAGCACTCTACTGAGGGTGACAAACTGAGACTCTGTCTCAAAAAAAAAAAATTGTAAGTATAGAAAGCACTCTCAATGGTGGCCGCACCACTCAGCATACTGGGTGATTTTTCCACACCAAATGACTTCAACTACATTGTCAGAGGCCTGACATTCTCTTTGTTTGGAGTCTCTCCAATTTCTGCACCATCCTCACTTGCTCTGCACTTCATCAGCTGCCTTGTGCACTTTTACACTGGTCTGTACTTTAGTCAATTTCATTTCCAAAAATTGCCTCTGGGTCGGGTTCATTCCAGGTTGCCGCTTCATCATCCATTGCTATAAAAACTTGCAAATCTACTCCTTCAAATTCAAATTCCGTCATGGGAGCGGGACTGTCTGGTAGGGTCAAAACATTGTGCTTTGGGTTGTGACGAATGAAACTTTCTTGAAACACTTCTCTATTGTTTCTGGCTGAAGTGGATTCCAAGTAGAACTGATCCATCCGGAATGTTAACTGATGCAGTAGATGAAGTTGGTTCCACAGGTGAACCACAGGCTTATGTTTTAGTAATGACCCTCTGCAGGAGCTGGGCTCTGTAGTGCATTTTAAATGTCTTGATGATGTCTTGGCCAAGAGGTTGGATTTTTGAGGTTGTTTGGAGGCAGACATTTCATTGTCATTTGTGAGATGATTTACTTGTAGGTGGGACGGAGGGTTGTCGACTGTCAGTAGAACAGATTATTTCTTCTTCTTCATTTCTTTGTCAATACCTATTACCCACCCCTCAGATAGAGCACCATTTATGCACATTTGTTTGATCTCAAGTGATAGAGAGGTCTTGAGGCTTTAGGTTCTTAAATGCATGCAGCTTTGCCAATTTACCAATCACCAAGGGCTTTAGTTTGTCTCTAGTTGAGCTACTGCAAAGCAGAACTGTGAAATGTTCTTTGGAAAGTTTTCCACTGTTACATTTGTCATCCTTCGTGACAAGGCTTCTATCAGGCATTGCCCTGAAAGGAGTCCTCACTCTTCCGGGTTATAGATGTCGCCTATGGCAAAGTCCAGGAACTTTTTGATGAACTTTTTCACAACATCTCTTGGAATTTCACTGGATTCAGCACACAAGACTTTCTGGAGATCTCGTGTTGCAGTTTAAATTTCTCGTATCCATCACTTGATGCTTGGAAATCTGCCACCCTAAATTCTGTGAGCACTTTTTAGTAACTTTTTGGATTATCTATCAGCCTGGAGATTCGGGTGTTAACGGCCTGAATTTGTTTGAACCAGCTTAATGTGACTCCATGGAGGGAAGGTTTCCCCTTTTTCCACTGTAGGTCTCTGCTTTCCTTACATATCACTCCAAGTACTCATGTTTACATTTTTGGATGTTGCTAACTCTGGTCTCTCTGACACCAAATGTTCTGCTGTCTTTCTTTGGATGCTGCTTTCCAGAAAATACAGAAAGATCAACTTTTTCCCTCGGCAGCTCTTTGAGTTCTGTCCTTTGGGCCATCATGTCTTAATTAACAGTAAAATATTTCACTAATTGTAGGATGTGCCTGCAATTCAAACCATTTCTTCATGTTGAAAAAATCTTTCACAACCCATGATTAACAATAGGATGTTGAGCCTAATCCAACATGTGGTAATAATAAAACATGAAAAAATAACTTATACTAAGAAAAAATAGGGCAACTAAGGGGCAAAGTCCACACCTTCTACCCCTTGGTAGGTGAACTGATGAACTTATAGAGCAGTTTTTCTCAATCTTCCTAATGCCACAACCCTTTCATATAGTTCCTCATGCTGTGGTGACCCCAACCATAAAATTATTTTCTTTCTTTTTTTTTTTTTATTACTTCTTCCTCCTGTAGTGTTTTCTTGCCCCCCATGGAGCTGGAATCACAAGGTCCAGCTGTCTCATTGTCTTGTTGTTGTTGTAGAGACAGGGTCTCACTCTGGCTCTTTTGGCTCAGGGGGGTCTTGGCTGGTCTCGAACCTCTGAGCACAGGTGATCCACCCGCCTCGACCTCCCATAGCGCTGGGACTACAGGCGTGTGCCACCACGCCCGGCCCATAAAATTATTTTCGTTACTACTTCATAACTATAATTTTGCTACTGCTATGAATTGTAATGTAAATATTTGATATGCAGGGTGTATTTTCAAGGGTAACCCACAGATTGAGAACCGCTGTTATAGAAGCTAAATTAATATTGCATGTCACCATCCAAGTGGTCAAGATACGATGTACAGAGGTGGTCAGTAATATACAGAGGGTGCCAAAAAATTATGCACACGTTAAGAAAGAAAAAAAACTGTATTAAAATTGTAATGATATATACCAATAACAAAAGATGAATACTAGTCACGTTGAGTACCTCTTGTAATTGCAGAGGTCAAATGTGACTTGAACATTATAATTTTAGTACAGTTTTTCTCTAGCTTAAAATATATGTTTTTTTTTGTTTTTTTTTTTTTTTTGGCACCTTCTGGAGAGGTCAGTCTTCCATTGAGTACATGTGGTGCGTATCTGGTTCATGAAGATTGCGTGTCTGGTTAACTTAAAGATGTGGTCAGTGTAGAGAGGTGGTTAAGTAGGGTGGTTCTATTGTATTTTATATATCTTCATAGTGCAGCAAACCAATATTTTTCCAAATGATCAAAGCATAAAGTTATGAAATCTTGCATGGGCTCGGCACCTGTAGCTCACGTGGTAATATGGACATTTTAATAATGTTGATTCTTCCCAGCAATGAGCATGGTATGTTTTTCCATTTGTTAACATCTTCAGCTATTTCTTTTCTCAGAGTTTAATAATTCTCTTTATAGAGATCTTTCATGTCCTTTGTTAGGTAAATTCCTAAATATTTCATCTTTTTTGGCACAACTGGAAAAGGAATAGAGTCCTTGAATGTTTTTTTGGCCTGACTATTATTGGTATATATAAAAGGTACTGATTTGTGAGTATTGATTTTGTATCCTGAGATGCTACTGTATTCCTTGATCACTTCTAAGAGTTTTGTGGTTGAGTCCCTGGGGTTTTCCAGGTATAAAATTGTATCATCTGCAAAGAGTGAAAGTTTGATCTCCTCTAACCCTATTTGTATACCCTTGATTGCCTTCTCTTGCCTAATAGTGATGGCTAAGACTTCCATTACAATGTTAAAAAGCAGTGGAGACAATGGGCAACCTTTCCTGGTTCCTGATATGAATGGAAATGTTTTCAACTTTACTCCATTCAATATGATATTGGCTATGAGTTTGCTGTAGATGGCCTCTATCAGTTTAAGAAAAGTCCCTTCTATACCTATTTTCTTAAGTGTTCTGATCATGAAAGGATGCTGGATATTGTCAAAAACTTTTTCTGCATCTATTGAGAGAATCATATGGCCTTTGCTTTTTAGTTTGTTTATGTGATAGTATTATATTTATAGGTTTACGTATATTGAAGCAACCTTGAGACGTGGGGTAAAACCCAAGTACTTGGTCATGGTGTATAATTTGTTTGATGTGTTGCTGGATTCGGTTAGATAGGATCTTATTGAATATTTTTGCATCTATGTTCATTAAAGATATTGGTCTATAGTTTTCTTTTCTTGTTGGGTCTTTTCCTCGTTTTGGGAATCAGGGTGATATCTGCTTCATAGAATGTGTTAGGAAGCATTCCTTCTTTTTCAATGTTTTGGAAGAGGATAAGTAATATAGGTACTAGTTCCTCTTTAAAGGTTTGGTAGAATTCTGATGTGAAGCCACTTGATCCTAGACTCTTCTTTTTGGGAGATTTTGTATAGTTGATTCCTTCTTTTTGAGATGGAGCCTCAAGCATTCACCCTGGGTAGAGTGCTGTGGCATCACAGCTCACAGCAACCCCCAATTTCTGGAGTGATTCTCCTGCCTCTGCCTCTCAAGCAGCTGGGACTACAGGTTCTGTCACAAAACGTGGCTATTTTTTGGTTGCAGCCACCATTATTGTTTGGTGGGCCTGAGCTGGATTTGAACCCACCAGCTCAGGTGCATGTGGCTGGCACCTTAGCCATTTGAGCCACAGGCACTGAGCCAAGTATAGTTGATTCTGTTTTAGTACTTGAGATAGGTCTGTTCAGCATTTCCAGTTCTTTCTGATTAAGTCTAGGAAGTTGGCATGCTTCCAAGTATTGCTCAATTTCTTTCAGATTTTCATATTTCTGAGAATAAAGTTTTTTATAATATTCACTAAGAATTTTTTGAATTTCTGAGGTGTCTGTTGTTATTTCGCCTTTGTCATTTCTGATTGATGATACTATGGACTTTAATTTTCTATTTTTGGTTAGGTTGGCCAAAGGTTTATCAATTTTGTTGAATTTTTCAAAAAACCAATTTTTTGATTCATTGATCTTTTAAATAATTCTTTTGTTTTTAATTTCATTTAATTCTTCTCTCATTGTAGTTATTTCTTTTCTTCTGCTGGGTTTGGGGTTGGAATGCTCTTCCTTTTCCAGTTGCTTAAGATGTCCCATTAAGTTATTGACTTCCTCTCTTTCTGTTCTCTTGAGGAAGGCTTACAATGCTATAAATTTCTCTTAGCATTCTCATAGCCTTTGCAGTATCCCACAGGCTCTGATAATTCATGTCTTCATTATTGTTTTGTTCCAAAAATTTGGCAATTTCCTTCTTAATCTCATCTATGATCCAGCTATCATTCAGCATACTGAATATTTAGTTTCCATGTCTTTGTATGAGTATGCAGATACCTGTTATTGGTGAGTTCAACTTTTATTGCATGATGATCCAAGAAAATACAAGGAATAATTTCTATACTTTTAAATTGTTGAGGTTAGACTTGTGACCTAAGATGTGATCAATTTTGGAGGATGTTCCATGGGCTGATGAGAAGAATGTGTATTCAGTTTTGTTAGGATGAAATGTTCTACAGATGTCTGCTAAATTCAATTGTTGTATGGTGAAGTTTAAGTCCAAAATATATTCACTTAGTTTCTTATTGGAAGATCTATCCAATACTGCCAAAGGGGTGTTAAAATCTCCAACTATTATGGTGCTGGAAGATATTAAATTGCTCGTGTCTGTCAGGGTCTCCTTTATAAATTGAGGAGCATTCAGGTTGGGCACATAAATGTTAATAATTGACATCTCATCATGTTGAGTGTTCCCCTTAACAAATATAAAATGACCATCCTTTCTTTCCTTACTTTTGTTGGTTTAAAGCCTAGTGTATCTGCAAATAAAATTGCCACCCCTGCTTTTTTCTGATTTCTGTTTGCCTGGATTAAAGATGCCCATCCCTTCACCCTGAGTCTATATTTATCCTTTAAGGTAAAATGAGATTCTAGTATGCAGCAGATATCTGGCCTGAGTTTTTGTATCTAGTCAGCCAACCTGTGCCTCTTAAGAGGATAGTTTAAGCCGTTCACATTAATTGAGAGTATTGGTAAGCCTGGTAGTATTTTGGGTGTCAAGTTTTTCAAAAGTCCAGTGGCCATTTTGAATTTTTTCACCACTTTGGAAGTTGGGTTTTGGTCAAGAATTTCAGAGTGAGTTTACTTTGGTAGTAGAGCATTGTACTGGTCATTATAGGGGATGGGTCTGAGGATCTACTGAAGAGCTGCTTTGGTTATGGCAAATTTCTTCAACATGTGTATATCATTAAAGTATTTAACATCTCTGTCACAAATGAAGCTCAATTTAGCTGGATACAGGATCCTGGGCTGAAAGTTGTTTTGTTTTAGAAGAGATTGATGACCATCCTCTTCTGACTTGAAAAGTTTCAGCAGAAAGATCTGCAGTCATTCTAATGTTCTTCCTCTTGTAGGTTATGATTTTCTTATGTCTGGCTGCTTTCAGGATTTTCTCCTTCATATTAACTTTGGTGAAGTTAATTACAATGTCTAGAAGGTGCTTTATTTGTGTTGAGTCATGCTGGGGTTCTGAAACTGTCTGCTATCTGAATTTCAGTGTCTCTTTTCATGGTTGGGAAGTTCTCCTCAATTATCTCTTGGAGTAGAGTATCTGTGCCTTTTGGACCATCCTCTTCTCCTTCAGGGATTCCTATGAGGCAAATGTTTGCTCTCTTGGAGTGGTCCCACAATTGTCTCAGGGAATGATCCATTTTTGCTCTCCACTTCTCTTCATCTTCAAGCGTTTGGGATCATTCAAAAGCTTTATCTTCAACGTCAGAGATCCTTTCTTCTACCTGCTCCATTCTGTTACTGAGGCATTCTACTGTAATTCTGTATTTCTCAGATCTTTGAGGGCTGCGATTTCTTGCCTCAATGTTTCAAAATCTTTGGTTATTTTGTTTTTGAATTCATTGAATTCTTGAGACAACTTTGGACTTGCTCCTTGAATTTCTAATTGCATCTTTGCCTTCATTCTGTTGATTTTATTTGCAATCTAAATTCTGAATTTAATTTCTGACATCTCAGCCATTTGTTTATGAATGGAATCTTCTGTTGTGTCTCCTTTGTCATTCCTTGGGGGAGTTGATCGACTGATTTTTCATGTTGCCAGAGTTTTTTTGCTGATTCTGCCCATGATTATTTTTCACTGTTTGGCTAGAGAAGCTGGCAAGGTGAAATTGAATTGAGGGCTCCTGGAGTAGTAATTGACAAACCCTTTACCAAAGAACTGGGACTGGCAGTCATGGCTTTTCCCCTAGGGCTTTACAAAGGTCCCATTCAGAACTAGTTTGATTCTATTATAGTCTGAGTACATATTCAATGTGATTGTTTTAAAGTTAGTAGGTTTATTTTAGGGCTCCGAATATGGTTTATCTTGGTGTATTTTCCCTAGATTATTTTAAAAATACAGAGTGCAAAAAAGATAGGCAAGAACTGTATTTTAAGACAGGGAAGGACTGTATTAAAATTCTAACACTCAATATATACTGATAATATCAGAGGAATATAAGTCATGTTTGACTTCTGCAATTAAAGAGGTATTCAAAGTATTTACATAATATATAATACATAGACTACATCTCTTATACTGTGTATACTTTTCCAGTAACCATCGTTTATACTGTTATTGTTGGGTAGAGTGTTCTGTAAATGTCAAATAAATACTTTTGTTTCATGATATTGTTCTATTCTTCTGTGTCTGTGCTGGTTTTCTATCTAGTTGTTGAGAATTGATGCCAAAGTCTCCAACTGTAATTGTGGATTTCTCTGTTTCTCTTTTCAGTTCTATCTGTTTTTGCTTCACATATTTCACAGCTTTGTTGTTTGGTGCATGCACACCTAAGATTACTAGGTCTTCCTGGTGGACTGACCCTTTTATCTTCTGGTCTCTTAAAATTTTCTCTGCTCTTAAATCTACATTATCTAATGTTAATATAGTCACTTTTGCTTCTTTTAAATTGATGTTTGCATTGAATATCTTTTTCCTCTTTTTGCTTTGCTAGGCTGCCCCTTTCTTTGTTCTTTCACTATAGAAAGCAGACTTTTCTTGGAGTTTTTGCAGTCACCCAAGAGTGTTTCTGAATTGGCAGTTTCTCCAACACCTACTTTGGGATCTGTGAGATAAAAAGAAAATTCATGAAATCTCTACTATGTTGTTCCTTAATTCCTAACATCCCTGGAGCTGAGGTAAAGCTGAGTCATCCAGAAATATCACTAGGCCCTATCTAAGGAACAGGCCACAAGTTACAATGTTACTGTAGGCCAAACATCTGTTAACACCCACAGGCATGCAGCATTCAGGTGAAGAAGATACTTCCCCAGAAAGCAGAAAACAGTACAAGAGCACTCAGAGATTCCAATACCCTGGGTCCACCAACACCATGAGCTTGCTGCAGAAGGCACTGACATCCCTATGGAGAAGCAGAAGAAGAAGGAGAAGCCATTAGAGAGAATGTGAACTTTACAAAGAGAGATTAAAAACTTCCTAAATGAATGGATTAAAAAATTGGATCAGCCAAGCTATTAACTCACTCTGATTTTTAATGGGTCTCACTAACTGTGGGTGAGAGTGCAGAAAAAAGCCAGATGTAATGTAACAAATTAAAGACATTACATTTTTTGGCACATCCCAGTCAGAATTATGCTTTCTATGTGTTTGGCATCAGGGAGAACATGGGAATCTAGGTAGTGGTGTAACTTCTGTCTTCTAGAATTCCTATGATAGAGGAGACAGTTTGGGGGCTTTATTTACACTTGGCTTTCTCATGATCAGCTCCCATTCTTGTCTTTTTATTTTATTCTTCTCATGGTTAGTTCCAAGCTCTCAGATTTTTTAACTATAGCAGGATGAAGATGATATTTTGCAATCAGTTTCATATATTAGATCACAGGATCCAATATTATGAAAATGTCTCTTATTTCCAAACAAAGATGACTCTACAACTTCCAGTGTTTCAATTGTTTCAAGGAGTAGAGGCAAGTGTTATTCTGATTGAACTTTGATTCAACAAGTCTGTAAGGACCTGGGCATTAGGCACTGCACCAAACACTTTCCAGATGATCTCATTTCAGTACGTGTATGATAGCCCTATGACAACTGTATTGTCACCCCAACTTTCAAAAGTGCATGGCAAACTCTAGGCCACTCCATCAGTGTGTAGCAGAGCTGGACACCTCACAAGTCCAGGCCTCTTCCAACACTCCAAACAATCTTCTTTGGACAATCCAGAGAAGTCCTTCACTGTCTCCAGATACCATGTCTTCCCTTCTGTTTCCATTTCAGAACTCTCAAGAGTACTGAATTGACAAGAAAAGTGCCTCCCAGGACAGGGGCCAACAGCTGTTCTTTTGGCCAGGCTGTGGCAGGAGTGTCTACACGCTCCTATCTCCCTGGACTGGGGCCAAAGTGAAGGACACTACCTTTGAGATGCTCTTTTGGAATCCTCAATGACCTGGTTTAATTAGTTATTTTTCCATGTTATTCACCTGATACTTATTCCACCTATTTTCTACGCAAAAAAATTGGAAAAAACGTTTTCTATGCCCAAACTATTTTATACTAAAACATAAATTTATTCATAATGTAAGAGATGAAATTGAACTATTTAATATGTTTGATAATCTCATTGCTGATTTTGCTTTAGGTTACTACCAATAGGTATAGGGATTTTTTTTTTCCTTTTTAATGTATCTAAATGAAGAAATGGGATTATTCTTATTGTGATCTCTAAGATCTCCTATTAATATTTGGATTTGAGGCTCAGCGCCTATAGCTCAACCGGCTAAGGCGCCAGCCACGTACACCTAAGGTGGCGGGTTCGAATCCCCAGCCTGGACCCGCCAAACAACAATGACGGCTGCAACCAAAAAATAGCCAAGCGTTGTGGTGGGCACCTGTGGTCCCAGCTACTTGGGAGGCAGAGGCAAGAGACTCGCTTGAGCCCAGGAGTTGGAGGTTGCTGTGAGCTGTAATGCCACGGCACTCTACCCAGGGGGACAGTTTGAGGCTCTGTCTCAAAAAAAGAAAAGAAAAAAAAAATTTGGATTTGAGGATATTTATCACTTGAGAGGGAAGGAAATGGACAAGTGGGAATGGTGATTAAATTATTGAGATTCAAAAGAATTTTCTGATGTTTATTTGAGATAAATTCTTAGAAATATTATTCCCCAGGAAAAGAGCTCAGGCAAGGAGTGGTGTGCATGTTTGTGATATCTGAAATAGGAGATTGAAAGGAAGATCCTGAAATGGTGCAACCACGTGACAAAATCATTAGGTTGAAGTGCATCAGGTTTCCAGTATTCTACTGTGTTGACCTTCAGACATGGCAATTTTATATGACTCAGGTGAATGACATTAAAAGGGAAATATGTGGGAAAGGCATGGAAGGAGAAAGCAGGCAGTGGCGTCCAGGAAGACCGGAACTGTGGAGTTGTAAGTATGGGTGGCCACTCCCATCAGGCAGCTAGCTTTGGGGCTGGGCAGGGGACTAGGTGCTCCTAATAACAGTAAAGACAGTTCAGAACTTTTCTGGGGACCCATTCCTGAAAATACTAGGAAAATAAAGAAGCAAAGAAACTGCAGAAGATTCATTTATTTCTGATATTAAAGGACAGATCTGAGGCCCAGTAGGAAAATGTCCCTAAGTATCCTGTCACTTTGGGGTCATCAAGGATGGAAGTATGATGAAAAAAGAACACTGTTCCCAAGGGGATCAAACAGGCAATGAGGATAAGCAGTGCCTCTGAAACCAAACACGCACACACACAGGCATGCAGCTGGAGCTGTATTGCTTACTCATTATATCATAAACTAAATCTCAAGATCCCCTCCCTTTAGTAAAAGGTCTGACTGTGTATGCCGGGTGTCAGTGGACAGGATCGTTTTGACAAAAGGGCAAGTGAGTGAAAAGTGACTGAGCATCAAGCCAGGGCTGTGAGCCTGGGGAGAGATATTCTTATCCCTTCTCCTCACAACCCCATAGCTGCAATAGCAGCAGAGAATTTCATGCCTGAGAAGAGGCTGTGGAAAGTTCCACATCTTGGGATTCCGTTCCCCACCTGACACAAAGTTAGATGGCTGACAGATATTGATCAACCCTGCCAATTGGATCCTCACTCACCACTCCTGAGAGTTAGCTGGAGAGTACTTCAAACTGTGAGCACAGACAGTACAGACAGACAGCCCCAGACTTGCTCAAAATATCTTCCCTAGGGTCCCTCATTAGGTAGCAGGCTGTCCTTTCCAAGAATGTGTTTATCAAAAAGGCAACTGGAAACTTTGCTTTCCCTAGAACTCTGTTAACATGCAACTTGAGATAGCCTCCCATGCCTCTATTTGGAGAACTGAAGTTGACTATTTATAATAATAATGGCTGGGGCCATCACCTTCCCCCTGGGGCCTGCTCTGCTGGAAAGGTTAGGACACATTGTTAGCCCCTCCATGCCAGAGTGAGAGTTCTTTGGCAGAATGAGGAGACTGCAGATTCTAACTGCAAACCCTTCTTTGCAACTGTGGGTTTGGTTGCTCACGTTAGAAAAACACAGTCTAATGAATCCCAGAGAGGCAACTATCGATCTCTACCCTCCCAGGGAATCCAGCCATGTAAATTCCTGATGCTTTCAAGGTCTTTCTACCCCTAAAGAGAACAGAAGGGAACTTGGCTGATTTCTAGTCCAAGATGCTGGCAGCACACAAGAGAACAACAGAGATGCTTCCATCCTGGAATTTTAAAACTTCAAAATAAGGCTTAGTTGTGTATTTAAATTTTCTAGCACAAGAAATAGGATCTTAACATTTATTGAAACAAAAGAAATGGGAAGAAAATGGTTCTCTTCTTTTCCAGAGGATTGCCTGCCATTTATAATTTAGAAATGTTTATCTCAGTTCAGTGTGCAATTAGTCACCAAGGCTGAGTTTGTAAAATATTGATACCAGAGAAAATAATACCACCTGGTAATTCAAAAGTATAGAGCAACTGAAAACTGTGAAAGCTTGTCTTTCTCCTCCCAATATTGCCAAAAGCACAACACCAAAGTGTTAAAAATGGATTTCCATTTTCATACTTTGCTTCTTTGAGTAGAGCTTGAAATCCTTGATGTTTCTAATCTCTGCATACATGCCCTGGTGTGTGATGCCTTCCTCACACACAGCTTATCACCTCTGAAGAACCATCAGCAAACCAACTGAGAACTCCCAGCCTCCTGTGAAAGGGCCCCAAGGGTGTGGATTTGTGAAAGCAACACCCCAGATAATAGGCATCGAAAGTGCTGTCTTAGGAGAGAGCTCAGCATAATTGTAATTAAACCTGCATCTCAAAATAGGAAAAGTGTGATGTTTTAGGAGATTCTACAAAGAACTGACATTGCCTTTCCTGGGCCAAAAGTCCAAAAGTAAAAAGTATTGAAAACACACCTTTCTGAGTCAGGAATCACACTTAAAACCACAGCTCCATTTCTAGCTCTTCTTTCTGTAGCCATCAGTATAGAAGCCCACTTTCTCATCCTTGGGACAAGCTCCAGAATCCAGTCTGGAGGCTATATAGTTTAAGAACATGGGTTTTGGAGTTAGGCACAACCAGCACTAAATTCCAATTCTATTGCTTACTCCTCCTTATGTAGAAGTCAGTATTTTACTTCACCTCTCTGAGCCTATTTACTCACCTGAAAAACAAGAAAACTATATGATAAAATTGTAATGACTAAATAAGATAACTATGTAAAGAGTACATCACACATGGTAAGGGCACATAGTAAGTGCTTCATGATGCCAGCTATTATTTCCAGTCCCGATTGGGATAAGCCTTCCAATTTAGGTTAGCTACCTCCCTCTCCTCATCTCCAGAGCTAATTTCTAACATTCCTATCACCCCAATCTCATTCTCTTCTCTCTCATTTACCATTATATGTTTTTTCCATAAGAATCAACATCAAGATTTCTGGCAATAGGGACTATAATTTTATACAAAGTTCCACCAGGAACATTTATTTTTAAGAACATATTACAATCTAGTCTTAGAATAGGCTTATGTATTTCAGACTTTAGAAATACTTAGTTCAGATTTTAGAAAATGGCAGTTCTGACTCTTAAAATACTTCTCAGGTGTAGGATTAGACATTTAAAATGCAGTTAAAATTGAATTAAAATGAACCAAAAATGGAACTTTCTTTTCTTTTTTTTTTTTTTTTTTTACAGTTTTTGGCTGGGGCTGGGTTTGAACCCACCACCTCCAGCATATGGGGCTGGTGCTCTACTCCTTTGAGCCACAGGCACCACCCAAAACTTCATTTTCTTTTTAAAGGCAATTTTTGCCTATACAAAATGATTAACAGCTGCTTGTGTGGTGAAGAACCAAGGGCATTTACCCAAGGCTTCTGAAACTTTAATGTTTATGAGTGTATAGCCAAAGATCAAGGATTTAAGAAAAATCTCTAACATGAAAGTCAGTAAGCAAATCAATGGGAAAACAAGCTCATGAGAAACAGAGAAAATGCAGAAGTGGACAGATATTTTTGAAAAATAACTGAAGTGGCTCAGTGCCTGTGGCTCAAGTGAATAAGGCACCAGCCACATACACCTAAGGTGGCGGGTTCGAATCCAGCCCAGGCCCGCCAAACAACAATGATGGCTGCAACCAAAAA
>NW_003852474.1:2491517-2524658 GCF_000181295.1 Otolemur garnettii
GAGGTTGCTGTGAACTGTGATGCCACAGCACTTTTCCCAGGGGGACAGCTTGAGGCTCTGTCTCAAAAAAGAAAAATAACTGAAGTTAATAGGCTGGCAGGTGAGGGAATATATTATATTCATGAAACAAATAGGGGGAGGATTCAACAAAAGAATCATTGAAAGATCAAAATAGAGTTCTAAAAAAATAAAATTATGATAGCAGAAATAAAAATTCAGTTAGAAGAGTTGAAACTTAAAAACTGCAGAAATTTCCTAGAAAGTAAAGACAAAAAGGAGGGAAAATATGAAAGAAAATAAAGAAAATTGGTGGATCTATTCAAGACAATAGAAGTTCCAGAAAGAACAAAAAGAGAAAATCGAGATCAGAAAATAATCAAAGATATAACACAAGAAAATGTCCCAGAACTAAAAAAGACATATTTCAAGACTGAAAGAACTAGCCAGGCATAGGGGTTCACGCCTGTAATCCTAGCACTCTGGGAGGCAGAAGCAAGAGTTTGAAATGAGCCTGAGCAAGAGCAAGACTCATATCTCTACTAAAAATAGAAAATTTAGCCAGGCATGGTAGTATGTGCCTATAGTCCCAGCCACTTGGGGAACTGAGGCAGGTGGATCACTTGAGCCTAGGAGTTTGAGGTTGCTGTGAACTAATCTGAGGCCATGACACTCTAGCCTGGGCCATAGAGCCAAGACTCTGCCTAAAAAAAAAAAAAAAAGACTGAAAGAACCCTAAATGATTCAAACCAAGACTCATCATGGCAAACTTTCAGAATGCTGGGATGAGAAAATTTCTAAATTCATCCAGAAGGATAAAAGCTAAATGAACCAGGCAACATTTAATGAGTGCAAATGAGAACAGCATTGATTTTCTCAGTAAAAAACTGGAACTTAAAGACAATGGAGAAATATCATCAAAATCCAGAGGGGAAATGATTTCCATCTTAGAATTCCATACCCATTCAAATGACAATTATATGTATAAAGTACTCTGACATTCATAGTTCCAAAGATTGTATTGCCTATACTCTCTTTCTCAAGAAGGTATGTAAGAATGTGTTCCACCAAAAGGAGCCAGTCTTCTAAAGTAGAGGAAGGAGGGGGATCCAGGAAGCAAGAGATCTAACCCCCCAAAAAGGAAAAGGAATGCTGACAAGAAAAGTGAACAGAAATCCTTCTGCAGCTAGGATGTATCTATACTGTAGTTAGGAACTGGGAGACAGAGGGAAGTTTTAGGGGGGAAGTGGAAATTGAACTGAATACAAGTTTGCCAGGAAGTACATATTCCCAATGGAGAATTTGAGAATGAATTAACAATAGTAATAAAAAAAAATAAGCAAACGGAAGACTAAATGAGGCAATTGTAAAATTTATGAAAAGCAAAAAGAAAGGAAATACACTCAGGGCAAAAGAAACAAAAAATAAACCTAGCTCAGGGTGTATAATAGAGGGTGTTGATAAAGTTCATCAACTCTGTATTTATAGAGTCGGAGTGATAGTTACTATATATTGATGCACTTAAAATGTTTGATAGCATTATATGGAAAAGATGGGAAGGCAAAATAAGGAGGTAAATGTGAGAAAGAAACTGAGGTTTGAATTAATTGATACCCTACATGAAAAACAGGAATAAGAAAATAAGTAAGATCTGAACAAAATTTAAAAATTGAGAAACATTTAAAAAGCAAGAAATAGCAATATAAACAAGTTATTTGATAAAATGGAGCTAAATACCAGAAGAACCTAATGAAGCATTTGCCTCTGGGAAGTAGGGTTTAGGAGAAGTGAAGCAGGATTGTTCTTTTTCATTATAAACCAGGTAAAATTATGTAATTTCCAGATGTATGTTACCTTGTGAAAAAGAAAAACATTGATGTAAGTTTATGCAAATAAGGGGCATAATTAGTAAATTACAATGAATGTAAGTTTTAGGTGGGAAAGGTCTTAAAATATATATTTTTAAAAATCACATCAAAACAAACCTATTTCTCTTTCCAACAGTATTACACTTAGATCAGGGACTATAATATATATAGGCTCTATCAGATCCAGGAATAATTTGGCCTGTGACTCATGCAGGGGTCCTCATGATAACAGTCAAAGGAAGGAGAACAGAGGTTAAAGTCCTAAAGGCACTTCGACACTTCCCTGGCAAGTACTGACAGGAGTGAGACGGATCTCAGTCCACTAGAATGCAGCACAAAGTGCCAAGCATAGATAGGTAATTGGGTCATTCTTTTTTTGCTTTTTGTTTTTTTGTTTTTTGAGAGAGAGTCTCATTCTGTTGCCCTGGGTAGAGTGCTATGGCATCTTAGCTCACAGCAACCTCAAACCCTTGGGCTTGAGCAATCAATCCTCTTGCCTCAGCCTACCAAGTAGCTGGTACTGTAGGCATGCCCCATAATGCCTGGCTACTTTTTCTATTTTTAGTAGAGATGGGACTTCACTCTTGCACAGGCTGATCTTGAATTCCTAAGCTCTAGCAATTTACCCACCTCAGCCTCCCAGAGTGCCAGGATTACAGGCGTGAGCCACTGTGCCCAGCCAATTGGGTCATGCTAAGCTGATTTGGTGTAAAAAGTAAATAGAGTCCCTGAATGGGCAGCTGCTTAACCAGAAAAGATTTGGACAGGAGAGGATTGGGTTGTAACCATCAAATGATAACCTTTAAAACAGTGTTCTCCAACGTTTTTGGCACCAGGGACCGGTTTCATGGAAGACAATTTTTCCACAGACAAGATGGGGATGTCTTTGGAGTGATTGAAGTGCATTACATCTCCACCACAGATCATCAGGCATTAGATTCTCACAAGGAGTGCACAACCTAGACCCCTCGTCTGTGCAATTTACAGTAAGCTTCACACTTCTATGAGAATCTAGTGCTGTAGCTGATCTGACAAGAGGCAGAGGTCAGGCAATGATGCGAGTGATGGGGAGTGGCTATAACAGATGACGCTTTGCTCGCTCACCAGCTACTCACCTTCCACTGTGCAGCCTGGTTCCTAGCAGGCTATGGACTGCTACAGCTACCAGTCTGTGGCCCAGGGCTTGGAGGCCACTGCTCTAAAATACAAGAATGTATTCATCAGCCACATTATTAACGTCATGAGAAATTATAGTTTCCCACACACTGCCCCAACTGGATACCACAGGGAATACTGTGCTCAATTCACATATAAATTTAGATGGGAACATTAGATGGGAAACACCCCCCATGATAAAATAATTCATGTGCTACTAGACATGGTTGAAGGCAATAAAGATGTGGAACTTGGAGACAGGAAGATGAGGTGTAATGCAATCATTATACTAAAACATCATGGAGATCTTATATAGGCAAAGAATAACTTGTCATAAGTGTTTCCAGAAACAAAATGTTCAAAACCTAGTCCAGTCACTTGTAGAACTCTAGGCTGAGTTTGGGGCTTTGCTGGGTGCTTCCCTAGTGTTCTGCCTGGGTCATGTGGTCATCCTTTCATGTAAAAATCGCTAACTGTGATCTCCTTGGAAGCAGTGTATATGTCTCAGTCACCTTCATGTCCCCAGCCGCCAGTGCCATGTTAGACACATGGTAGCCACTTGAAGTCAAAAAGCCAGGAGATTGTGGCACAGTATAATTTTGGCGCAAAGAACATCCAAGATGAAGTCAACGACGTCCTGGACTATCTGTGAGATGAGTGCTTCGTCACTAGAGTAATGAAGAGAAATTGGGACTTCTTTCATTGGGGGAAGGCTTAGTGTGGATGACCTCTCAGATCTCTTTCACCATAAGGCACTTCCCACTAATGTTGATGTCAGCCCTGTCGTTGCTGGAATCTTGGGCGTCTCTGACAGTGGATGCCCTCCACATCATTATCTTTCTCAAGTAGAAGGACAGAAGGTAATGATCCTGGGGAAAACCTTTGTGAGTTCTCAAACTTCCTAGAGCAAGACCAATTACCGCTCATATGAAAGAGATTTTAGGAATTAAAAAATTATTTAAAAGGAAATATTTAAAAAGAAAGCAGAGAAATGATGTGAGTGACAAACACAACTTTACATAGGACAGAAAGAAGGAAGAACAGGAGCTCCTTTTAGTTCAGACTCCCCATATCTTGAAGTTCTCACATTCCTACTTATTGAATCACAAGATCAGGATTTATAGAGCAGGAAGAACTGGGGAGGAGGGAGTGAGGAAATCATGGGTGATAGGGCTAGAACACTGCACAAGACCAGGGTGGACACCATTAAGCCCACAGTTGATGGGAATGGGATTGTGCTCTCTGGCCTTGAGCAGTGCACAACCTGCACAGCAGAACATGGTGGCCCTAGTGAGACAGGAAAGCTGGCCAAATAAAGGTTTCTTTTATACTTAGGAATGAGGAGGGAGAGATCACTGTTAAAAGTCCCAGGGGAAAAAAATAGCAGTAGCAACAACCAGAGGCTTCAAAACTTTATCAAGTTTAAGTCTCTCAACTTTAAGTCATCTTTACTAACCTAAGCTTAGGGTTGGTTGTTCACATTGACCCAGCCTAAATATCCCCCCCAACCCGATATCATTTCTCTGAAGAACAGTGATCTAACTGATGTGCCACAATTTCTCAAATGTTAGTCACTGGGAAACCTGCAGGGCAGGTCTCATGGTCCCTTGTCCAGGAATGATTCAGTGGTTCTGCTAGAGGAGAGCAAGTGGGAGTTGAGAAGGGGGTGGATAACAGGGAGTAGATAGGGGCGCCGAGGACAGAGGTGCTGACAGATCAGAGGAGGCAGTGAGCATGCGTCAGGGGCAAGGGCAGCCCGCTCACACCCTGCTATTTTTACGTGAGCTCTCTGAGCTGCTGTGTCACCGAGCTTTGAGGGCTTTGGTACTCAGAGTCCCAAAAGCCTATTTTAAGAGGCTTCACTTCAGTGACTGATAACCAACGACAGACATGCAATTTCTGCCAAATGACTTAATGAAAAGGGGATCTGCAGCTGCCTTCATGATTGGAAAAACAGAAACATGGCCTCTCTCCAAGTGCACAGACTTCCAGAGGAGCTAGTGAAAGGGTCAGAGAAGAGAAGCAGCCCCAGGGAGCAGGCTCGCTGTGCCCTGTGAAACATGTACACTCCCGGCCCGCCATCCCTTGCACGGGTGTGGATTGGAAGCCGTTCATTTCCTGTTACTTTTTAAGCCTTTCTTTACAAGTGATCTGCTTTGGGGGCAAAGGTTTTATATTCACAAGAAAAGGTAAAGGAGGAGGAAAGAGCCTTACTCTCCCTCCTAACCCCTCAGATGGGTGATGAGAGGTCACAGCTGGTGAGATCTGGGGGTGCAGGCAGTTGGAGGGTAACTTGGTCAGCTTAAGCGAGAGCACGCTGGATTCTCGCCCTGGCACCAGCCACTCACCAAAATGTTCCTCTGCTCATTAATAGTTTTCCATGGTCTGTGCACTTCTAATCACAAAACAGAGTTTGCCAGGATCACTTTAGACTTGGAAACTGCATCTTATCAAAGCACAGATGGAGCTCAAGGGCGTCCCTGCACTGTCCTCGTGGCAGGTGCTGCCTGAAGGGTTCTGCCAACAGGACTCCTGCCATGCACAGTAAAAGGGAGGGCGTGGGGAGGGATCCCTGAGCATCTCAGGGACCAACTTCACTGAAGGACCCTGGGGAGATGGGACGGTCTGCTTTCTCCCTCCAGTCTTCCCCACATCCTGCCTATCCCTGGGACAAGATCTGGGATAAGGTGCCTCCAGCAGGTGGCCTGGTAGTGGTAATTACAGCCACGCACTGATCTCTTCTCCCACCAGATGACCTCCTGACCACAGCCAAGGAAAATACCCCTGACCCCACCTGCCCCAAACTACGTGATGTCCACTGAATACTTGGAAAGAAAAGGAAAAACAAAACAGGATTAGGGTAATTGTGGTTAGAAAAACAACCTGAGGATTGTTTGGCCTGAGTGTTTAGAAGACCCAAAAGGCCTGAGGAATGCATTGGACGACACAAAGATGGACATAAACAGTCGCCCAGTTACTGAGTTTGTGCTTGGTCATCCTCTTTGAGGCTGGAGGGCAGAGATGTGCTCTCAGGTCACAGTCAGACAAGACGAGGGAATGGAAGAGTAGGTGATGCCCAGAAGACTGTTGTTTCTAACAAAACCTAATTCTTACTCTGAGGCAGGTAATGAATAGTCTCTCGAGGGAGTCCTCACAGGATGTCACAGGACCTCTGCCCCATGAAGGAACTTGGAGGCACCACAAGTGGTCTGACCGGCAGTGTCAATCAGTGAAGCCAGGTAGAGTGGAATAGGGAGTGGGGGGCTGGAGTAAGCTGCCAAGTGCACACCCTTGAGGGCAGTCCCTCCTCTGCACTGGTGTCTGCAGCGCACTAAAAACAGAGCCAAGGTGCCGAGATCTGTGGTCTCAAGAGAGACTGTAAGCCTGCCTTCTAATGTGAAATCTCATACTGTGGGCAACACATTGTTTTGAGAACTATTATTATTCAAACTAAAAGGAAAAAGGCTACTGGCTGGATTCTGTTCATGGACCTCCTCCACTTTACAACTGCTGAACTATAAAAACAGTCTATAATTTTGTAAGACAAGATTGATATCCAAGAAATAAGATATAAATTGTTCAATTAGAGCCTGTGGGAAAGGAAGAATACTTACAGATCAAATTAGTCACATTTTTTAATAAGAAACTGAGGCCCAGAGAATGGAGCTAGTGACTTACAAGCTAGTCAGGGTTGGAATGAAAACAAGAAACTCTGCCTTCCAGCGTCCAGTCCAGAGCTCCTTACTCCATCATAGCCCCCAGGCCAGACACTCACACCTGAAACCTTACAGCCATTCCTTTCTCCAAATCAGCAGGAAGCTAAGTCCATGATTTTATCCTTCATACCTTTATAGCTTCTTTACAAGAGGGAACCAATAGGTTTTCACTAACTATGAAAGAATAAGAATGTTGGGGAGGAAAGAGGATGCTGTGAGCACCCTTCCCAGCCAGAGGATTGTAGCCTGCAGCTAGCTCTTCAGCCCACATGCCTGGAACACTGTTACATGGCGCACTGGACTTCCACCCACAAACTCTTATCAGGGTTCACCTCTCCTACAAAAGCCCTCTGACCACCCAGGAAAAGTGGCCCCTCCATCCTCTAAGCCAGCAGTTCTCAACCTGTGGGTCACGACCCACAGGAACTGTATTAAAGGGTCACAGCATTAGGAAGGTTGAGAACCACTGCTCTAAGCCCTCCAGATGTTTTGTAAACCACCCATTTGGCCTGACCTCTCCAACTGGATCCATGGTTCACAGCCTGGGCTGATGCAATCAGCTTAACAACTCCCCATGGCTAGGGTTCACCCACATCCAATTAATGCTGCATTTCTGGGATTCAGGCTATTCTAACGAGCAGGCAAAGTTAAAAACCTGAACCTGATCCACAATTCATTTGAAGATGGAAATGCCTAAGTTCAGGGTCAGTTACATAATTTGCAGGGCCCTGTGCAAGCTGAAAATGGAGGCTCCTGTTCAAAAGTTAAGCATTTCAAGATGACAATAGCAGAGTATTACACACTTCTGGGTGCAGAGTCCTGTACAACAGCCCTGCCACACACTTGTACCTAATAGTGGCCTCTTGGCCTGGAAAGATTTCAGCAAACAGGATGTTGACTGATTAGGGTGGAAGGAATGCAGTTGGTCTAAAATTTAATCAGAGTAAAACTGAGCGGTAAAGCACAGGCAAGAGCTTGAAGATTGGGATCAAAAAAGAAAGTTTGGATAAAAAATGGGAGCAAGAATTTCAGCGAGGAAGACTCCTTTATAAACAATTTTTAATAATTGGCTCGGCATCTGTAGCTCAAGCAGCTAAGGCGCCTCCCGCATACACCTGAGCTGGCAGGTTTGAATCCAGCCCAAGCCTGCCAAAACAACAATGACAATTACAACCAAAAAATAGCCAGGCATTGTGGCGGATGCCTGTAGTCCCAGCTACTTGGCAGGCTGAGGCAAGAGAATCACTTCTAAGGTGACCAGATTTTAACATTGGTAAAGTGGGACACTATTGACGGGGGGGGGGAGGAGTCTTAATTAAAAATTTGGTCTATATGGAGCAACAAAAATTTTCATAGAATGCAAAAATAGTATTGAAATATATATTTTTTAATTTCAACATAAGTATAATTTACAAATATAATACCTTAAAAATATGTATAGTATTACTTGATTCTTTGGCGTGTTTCTCATTTGAGTGAACTTTTTTTAGTAGATTGCTGTCGTTGTTTAAAAGGTTCTGAAATTTTTCATAAGAATTTGTTAAATTATATTTCACACATAAAATGGCTTTCAAAGTCTCAACACTTAATTGTGATTTTTCTGATGTCCACACTTTATTTACCGTAGAAAAAACACGTTCAGTCACAGCATTAGTTCCTGGTAAGGACAGCGTGTATGCCACAATTTTTAGTGCATTATTGTATGGAACATGGTTTGTTTCAAAATGATGAAATATTTCTAACCATTTGTTCTCCATTGTGATTTTTGCTGATGCCGAAGATTTAACCTTTTCCTTATCAATATATATTTTTTAATAATAATACCTCGTAAGTCGTGTCACTTTCAAGGCTGGCGCTAGACTTTTTGCTGCCACTATAAAATATAAATAATACGAATACTGTCTGCTAAATTCATGAAATAAATAAATTACTTACTTAAATTATCTGAATAGCTGATTTGTTGACATCACTTGTTTAACTCGCACTAGCACACAGTACGATGTGTGTCGTCTGAGAGACAGTTACAAAATGTTTTCGTCGTTGCCAATGCCAAAAAATGCCATTGTTCATAAAGTTCAAACAATGGTGGTCAAATTCTAACAACTGATCAACAGTGTGAACTTTGATAAGCGGTTCTCAATAATCAGTTCTCCACAATTATTTGTTATTATTAAAGTTTAACATTATAAAATTAACAAAAATAATATAAAACTAACATCCTGGTGAAATAGCCACATGGCAGCCAAAAACTGTATATTCCCTTCCTGTTCTCCCACAGTTCCCTAGCTTGTTGTGCATTCTTTCTAAAAATTGAGACTTTTTAAAAATGCTGCAGGATGTGGGATAAATTGTTAAAAATCGGGACCGTCCCACTAAAAGCGGGACATCTGGTCACCTTACATTAATCTCCAAAGTTAGGGGTTGCTGTGAGCTGTGACTCTACAGCACTCTACCCGGAGTGACAGCTTGAGACTCTGTCTCAAAAAAAAAACCAAACCCACAATTTCTAATAATTGAGATTTAACATATATGCAGTAAAGGGCCCAAGCCTTATGTGTACATTTGGTAAAATTCCAGATCAAAGTATATGTCTCCAGCCCCTGCACACAATCAAACATGGGATGATGCTGACTCCTATTACCATAAAGAGATTTTTGCCTATTCTCAAACTGCATGTATCATGTTGCTGACACTCGCTCACTCAATGTGTCCTGAGACTCGTGCACATGTAGCTGTGATTTGTTCTCTTTCATTTCATTCTATGCCATCAGTTAGCTATTCCATTTTAGCAGACATTCAAGTTGTGGACAATATTAAGCAATTCTGGGCAAAGTTGCTATGAACATGTTTATACACATCTTTTAGTAAAAAAACACAGTCATTTAATATACGAATGGTTGTACCAATTTATGCACCCACTAATATGACACGAGAGTTTGGCCTTTCTAATTTTAGCCATTTTGCTGAGTGTGTAGAGGCATTGCCTATGGTTCTAGTATAAGGGTAATGAATTTTTGGATATCCTCTTTTTTGAAGCATCTGTTCTAATCTTTCCAAGTCTTAAAAGTTGATCTGTTCCATCCATATTTACTTGTAGGAATTTTTAAAAATATATGTTTAATATTTATCTTTGTCTTTAATACATTATCTTAGTGTGTGACCAGACTTTTTAATCTCCAAATAGTGTCCATACTTGTTAATTTTAATGAAACCAATTTCTCAATCTTTTTTCATGGTTAGTGGTTTACATGTCCCATTTAAGAAACTCTTTTGTCTATCCCAGGGGTCATAGAGATATCTACTTTTGTAGAAGCATTTTCTAGAAGTACTGTATTACTCTTTTCATTTAGACTCACAATCCATCTTGAATTGTTTTTTTCTTTATCTATCATGTGGATAGAGGTTGAGGCTCATATTTTCTCATAGATAGCCAATTAACCCAGCATAAAGTAACATCTTTATTTTTTTTTAATTATTTGGGATTCACTGAGGGTACAAAGAATTAGGTTACTTTGATTGCATTTGTTAGATAAAGTCCCTAATATAATTTTGTCCTGTCCCCAAGAGATGCGCCATACCCCATGATCCCCATCTTCCCTCTCTCTGCGTGCCTCCACTGTGTACTAGGTCATCAATTGTCCTCAAATCAGAATTGAGTACATAGGATTATTGCTTCTCCATTCTTGTGATGCTTTACTAAGAATAATGTGTTCCACTTTCATCCAGTTTAATACAAAAGATGTAAAGTCTCCATCTTTTTTAATGGCTGAATAGTAGTCCATGGTATACATGTACCACAGCTTGTTAATCCATTTCTGGGTTGGTGGGCATTTAGGCCATTCCCACATTTTGGTGATTGTAAATTGAGCTACGATAAGCAGTTTATCATAAAAGGATCTTTTTTCTTCTGGGTAGATGCTCAGTAATGGGATTGCAGGATCAAATGGGAGGTCTAGTTTGAGTTCTTTGAGGATTCTCCATTCTGCCCTCTAAAAAGGTCGTATTAATTTGCAGTCCCACTGGCAGTCTAAAAGTGTTCCCTTCTCTCCACATCCACACCAGAAAGTAACATCTTTATTGTAAATCATGTGGTGGCCTTTTGTATGTGTGCTTCTGAACTCTTCCTGTCCCATTGGTTTATTTGTCTAGTGCTAATACCACACTCTCTTAATTACTATGGCCTTATAAGAAACTTTAGTACTGGGCAAAGAAAGATGACTGGCATTTTTTAGATTTTGTTTTTCTTGTGTTGGGTTTTTTCTCCGCAAATTGTTTTAGGTCCTCTCGGACCTTTGCAATTTCATATGAAATTTAATATCACCTTATCAGTTTCAATAAACAATCTGTTGGATTTTGTATGGGATTGTGTTGAATTTACAGATGAATTTTGAAAGAACTGTCATCTTAACATTGTACCTTCCAATTCATGAACATAAATTTAAGTCTTAATTCTGCTCAGCAATGTTTTATAAAATTTGGTATAAAAGAATTATACATTTTGAATTACATTATTAATATGTATTTTTAAAATGTAAATGGTATTGTTCTTTTATTTCATTTTCTTTTTCTTTCTTTCTTTTTTCTTTCTTGAGACAGAGTCTCACTCTGTCACCCTAGGGAGTAGTGCCAGGGCATTGTAGCTCTCAGCAACCTTAAATTCTTGGGCTCAAGAGAACCTCTTGCCTAAGTCTCCTAAGTAGCTGGGACTACAGCCACCCACAACACCACCTGGCTAGTTTTTCTATTTTTATTTATTTCTTTGAGACAGAGTCTTACTCAGTTGCCCTGAATAGAGGGCCACGGCATCATCATAGCTCATAGCAACCTCAAACTGTTGGGACTAGTGATCCTCTTTCCTCAGTTTTTGTATTTTTAGTAAAGATGGGGTCTTGCTGTTGCTCAGGTTGATCTCAAACTCCTGAGCTCAATCAATCCACCCTCCTTGGCCTCTCAGAGTTTTAATTTCATTTTCTAATTGTTTATTGTTATACATTTTGTATATTGAGTTTATATTTAGTGACCTTGATAAACAGATTCTGTGATTTTATCTATAGACCCTTAGATTTTCTACATACATAATCATATCATCTGAGAGAACTGATAGCTGTATTTTCTTTTTCCCAGTATTTACATGGATAATTTTTATTTCTCGGTCTTGCTTATCACTCTGTCTAGGCCTTCTAGTTCAATGTCAAGTGAAGAGGTGTTAGTGAACATTCGTATTTTATTCAGAATGAAAGCATTCAGTATTTTACTATTATTGGAGAAATATTTTACTATAGATATTTTACTGTATTAATATTTACTATGTACTGTTTACTATTTTTATAAATATTTACTGTAGGTGTTTTATAGATTTAGTATTTTATAAGGAAATTCTATTCTTTTGCCAATTTTTTTTTTATCATGATTAGGGGATGAATTTTACAAATGCTTTTCTGGACATCATTTAAGATGATTGTATGGTTTTTATCCTTTATTCAATTAACATAGTGAATTAAATAATATTTATTTTGAATAAGTTGTTGAATTTTTTATTTTTGGAATAAACCCTGCTTGGTCTTCTGCTTCATCGTCTTTTTAAAGAAAAATCACTATATTAAATTTGCTAATATTTTGTGCAGGATTTTTATATCTGAGTTCATAAGAGATATGGTCTATAATTTTACTTTTTATAATGCCCATGTGGGGTTGTGGCATCAGGATCCTGCTGACTTCATGACATGAGTTGATAAAAGTTCCTTTCTCTTATAGTTTCTGAAAAGCTTTGAGTAAGATTACTATGATTTCTTCCTTATACATGATATGTGTGGAAGAATTCAGGGCCTATAATTTTCCTTTGGGGTCAAGATTTTATTTGTATATTTAACTTCTTTGCAGGGGTTATACATATTTTTTAATTTCTTCTGTCAATTTTTATAAATTGTGTTCTTCAGAAATTTGTCCATTTTATTTAAAATTGTCAAGTTTGGTTACATTATTTGCAATTTCTTCCTTATGTTTGTAGTATCTGTAGAATCTGTATTTATATTTATTCTCTCTGTGTTTTATTTTATTTATTTATTTATTTATTTATTTTTGCAGTTTTTGGCTGGGGCTGGGTTTGAACTGGGCACCTCTGGCATATGGGGCAAGCACCCTACTCCTTTGCGTCACAGGCGCCGCCTGCCAATCTGTTTTTATTTATTTTATTTCTTATCAATAGGGTCAGGAGGTTATTAATTTTATGTCTTTAAAATAATCAACTTTTGATTTTGGTGATTCACTTTATTGCATGCTTGTTTTTCACTTCCTTGGTTTTTCTTATTTTATATTTTTTTCTCCTAATAGAAGCATTAATTTTTCAACATTTCTGCCTTACATGTGTTTAATCCCAGGCATTTTTGGTTCACGTTTGATGTTCATTTGCTAGCTTCTTGAGGCAGAGTTTACGTTGTTGATTTTCACCCATTCTTCCTTTTCAATATACGCCATTAAAGCTACATATTATTTACCTTCAAACATTGCTTTAACTTCAATCCATAGTTTTGATATCATATATTTTCATTCTGAGCCAATTCACAATTTTTCCAATTTCATTTCTAGTTTTTATTCTACCTATAGTTTATTTAGAAATGTGTTTCTCATTTTTCAAATATATTTAGATCTTCCAGTTGTCTTTCTCTTTTTGATTTCTAGTTCAATTCCATCATCATTAGAAAATATACTGCTCGTGATTTCGGTGTTTTGAAATTTGTTGAGCTTACTGTATAGCCCAGTATATGGTCTACGTTGGTACATGTTCCTTGTGCCCATAAAAAAGCTGCAGTCTATCATCGTTGTTTTCATTATTTTATGTATATCAAATAAGTCAAGTTGATTTCTTGTATTATGCAATCTCTTACTTCCTTAGTAATTTTTTATCTACTTGCAACAGTCCCAGAGAGAGCTGTAACTGTGTCTTTCTCTATTTCTCCTTTTAGCTCTGTCGTCTTTACATATTATAAGCTATGTTACTCAGTGCGTAGCAGTTGAGGATTGTTGTACCTTCTGTTTGACTCGGTGTTTTTATCATTATGAAATGACCCTCTTCATCCCTAACAATTCTTTTTTTTTTCTTAATGTTTACTTTAAATGTTGATAATTCACCTGTACTAGCTTCACTTTGGCTAATGTTTGGTATCTATTCTATCCATTTACTTTTATGCTACCTGTGTCTTTACATTTAAGATGCATCTTTTATAATCAGTATATAATTATGCTTTTAAAATTCAATTTGACGTTTTTCTCTTTTAACCTCAGTTGTAGCCTATTCACCTTTAATGCAATTACACATGTGTTTAGATTTAAGTTTATCGTCTTATTAAATTTTTTTCTATTTATCCCCTCTCTTCTTTGCCCCTTTATTTTTTCCTTGTTGCCTTATTTACTGATCTAGTGTTTTCATTATTTCATATTTTTAATTCATCAGCCTATTGCTTATACATTCTTATAATATTTTAGTGTTTAACCATGAGATCAAAAATGCAAATTTGACTTAGTGCTGCCTGTCTTAAATTAATAATTAATTTAAGAAATTGATGCATTTATTTCTTCCTGAATTAAACAGTTTAAATAAATAAGTTTATTTATTTTTTCCTGAACTAAACTTAAAACAGTTTAACTTCATTTACACCCCTCCTGCTTTTGTATATGTACTCTTTTTGTGCATGTTACCTATATTTCAAACCCATAAGCCATTATTATTGATTTTTATTTGCATTTATATTTACCCTCCAGATACTCTTCAATCCTTTTCTTCATTTCTCTACTTCCTTCTGAAATCATTTTCTTTCTGCCTAAAAAATTCCCTTTAGTACTTTTTTTAAGTCAGGGTATTATGTTTGTTTGAAAATTTCTTTGGGGGAGTTTGTTTCTTTCAAAACCATATAGATGTCATACCACTACTCTCTGTCCACCTATCTAGCCAGACTTGTATTGAAAAGTCAGTCCTTAGTCTTACCACTGCTGCTTTGACAACTTTGCTCTTAAAATATTTCTTTATCTTTCAACCATTGAACTATGATGTTACTAAGTGTGGTTATTTTTATATTTATTTGCTGCCATTCCCCTAAGAGATGGTGAAGCTATAGTTTTCTTCCTTTCATGAATTTTGTAGACAATATTTTTTAAAACAGTGTCTTTTTTTAAATATTGTTTCTGTTCCATTTAAAATATTGGTTCCTTGCTGGGCATGGTGGATCATGCCTGTAATCCTTGCACTCTGGGAGGCCAAAGTGGGTAGATTACCTGAGCTCATGAGTTTGAGACTAGCCTCAGCAAGAAGAGTGAGACCCTGTCTCTAAAAATAGCCAGGCGTTGGGATGGGCACCTGTAGTCTGAGCTACTTGGGAGGCTGAGGAAAGGGGATTGCTTGAGCCCAAGAGTTTGAGGTTGCTGTGAGTTATGACACCATGGCATTCTACCAAGGGCAACAAAGTGAGACTGTGTTTCAAATAAAATTAAATTAAAATAAAACACTGCTTCCTCTTCTTCCCCAGGTATCAATTATCCACATATTCTACATTTCCACCATGCCCCCTGTTTTTGGTTTTTTCTTTTTGTTTTTTCCTCTCTATACTGCAATCTGGATATTTTTATTACCCCGTCTTTCTTTCTTTTTTTTTTTTCTTGTACGAAAGGTCTTTATTGGTGGGGAGGGAGGCTGCAGAGCAGCACCAAGGAGGAGAAAAAAGAGAAGGGAGGAGAGAGAAGAAGGGAGAGAGATGAGGAGAGAGTGAAGAGAAGAGAGAGAGGGAGAGTAGAGAATAGTGAGAGGGAAGAGGGGAAAAAGAGAGTCCTGTCTTTATTTCATTAGTCCTTTCCTATGCTGAGTCTAATCTTCTATTAAAACCATTTGTTTAACTACACCATATTGGCCACAGCTATATGTAAATTTATCTGGTAAGTCACTATCTAAATTACTTGTAATACTTTGTATTTTCACCACTTTTCTTAATTTTAATTCATTTAGTGTTAATTTTATTATGACTTATACTTATTTTGAATTCCAGACATTGCACATGAAAATCCATAAAGGACCTAAAAGCTGTTGTCTTCCTGAAAGTTGGATTAATTTTCCACCTGCAAGCAGAGAACATACCCACTGATCCTCATGACCCCCTCACAGTTAATTTTGTACAACTAGGCTTGGTCTATTGCAGTTTTGCTCTTTCTTTAGGTGTAGCCCCCTTTCCAAAGACAAGTCCCTTTGGGGCCCACTAAGATTCTGTATCACCAGTGTCTCTCCCCATTCCTGGCCTTCCCAACACCCTGTGGCTCCTGGGATCCCCGCTCATCTCTTTAATCCCCAAGCTGAAACTTTCTGCTGGTTTCTTAGGTTTGCCCGATACACTTTAAGAGTGAGCAAATGATTCAAGGGAAAGTGTGTGTAGAATGTGTGTTCATTCCTCTGCAGTTCTGTTGTGTGGGGTGGCAGATGCTTTTGCAGCCTTGAACTTCAACCTCTAGTTTTTTCAGTCCAGTGGGACTCTGAATGCCCTATTCACCCAGGCAGATGTTCACTCAGGCAGAGAACACAAATGTTGTCAAGGGTAGAGCAGCTGGTTGCCAAACTCCTCCCAATGTGCCCCTCCCCCCAGGGGTTGTCTCATATCTAGCTCGTCTGTTCATTGCATTCTGATACCTTCAAACAGGTTATGATGTGGGCTTCTCTCCAGCTTCTGTTATTTCTAGCAACACCATCTAGCCCATCATGCTTGGAAATAGTATTTTCTCCCTGTCCTCAAACCTCCCTTCATTTCTATTTCCATA
The DNA here is from genome assembly GCF_000181295.1 of Otolemur garnettii. Lineage (NCBI taxonomy): Eukaryota > Metazoa > Chordata > Mammalia > Primates > Galagidae > Otolemur > Otolemur garnettii. Next base: position 2,508,046 of record NW_003852474.1, read on the forward strand.
GATATATATCATCAGTTATATTAATTATTTTGCCTCCCTCTGGAGTAATTCAGCTGCACATTCACAGAGAGCAAAAACGGGATTCTTTTCTTACAGATGACTTCTGATTTTTTAATTTAAGGAAACTCAAAAAATTCATAGCCATAATTTGCATGCCAAGAAGCACTAATGTCTCTGGATTCAGTGTGCAATGCTATGTTTTCCAGTGATGGTGGAAATGACAGAATCTTTCTGACCCTCCTTTCTTCTGAGAACACCAGAAAAGTTGAGTTGTGCTTCTTTTAAAAGACACAAGTGAAGAGATATCAGTTCACCTCCATCAGGATAGCCATTGTCAAAAAAGCTGGATAGCAAATGTTAGCACAGACATGGAGTAACTGGATCCCTTATACACTGCTGGTGTAGGTGTAAAATGTTGAAAAATAGTATGGCAGTTTCTCAGAAAGTTAAACATAGAATTACCATATCATCTAGCAATTTCACTTCTGGGTATATACTCATAAGTTTTTAAAGCAAGGACTAAAACAGATTATTTGTGGATTCATATTCATAGCAGTTTTATTCACAAGGGCCAAAAGCAGAAATGACTTCCACTAATGGATAAAGATCAACAAAATGTGGTCTAGCCATGCAATGGAATATTATACAGCCTTGAAAGGGGAAGAGATTGTGTTACAAACCACGACATGGATGAACCTTGAGAATATTCCAAGTGAAATACACCAGACACAAAAAGACAAATACTGTGCAATTTCAGTCAGACTAGAGAAGTTGATTCACAGAGACAGGAAGTAGAGTGGCGGGTCACCAGGGCCTGGAGGGAGAAAGAAATAGGAGTTAGTGTTTAACAGGGACAGATTTTCTATTTGAGAAGATGAAAAGCTCTGCAGATGGATGGTGGTGATGACTGTATGACATTGTAGAGGAACTTAATGGCACCGAACTGTACACTCTACAAGGGTCAACGGGGCAACTTTATGTTATGTGTATTTTACCCCAGTAAAAAGAAGCCACGAGTGAGAGACAGACTAGGGCTTTCCCCCTTCCTGGCATCCAATTGATCAGACTCAGAGTCCAGGAGATGTTCTTGTGGCCCTCACAGGTGGATTGTGCGTGCAGTATGGAGAAGCTATCACAAATGTATCTAATGGAAAACGTGTCTTTCTCTAAGAATGCTCTTTACACCAACCAAGCAAAGAAAACAGGGCCATATATATTCCTTCCACTCAGTTAAAAATAGTCAATTGAACCCAAGCTGATGTTCTGATAGCTTTGTTTATTTTCCACCTCAAAGAATTCCTTTCTGTTCTGGGGAAAATTAAAGAACATTTTTGGGTGTATTTCTGTTTTCTGAATCGGAGGAATGTGATTGATGGTGGCCAGAATTTAAATTGCCAACAATTTCTTAGAAAAGGTATGTTTTTAAACTACATCCCACAACCAAAAGTCCTTTTCCCTGGACTCTCTTGTAACCAAATTTAAGTAAACTTAACTAGGGCATCGTGTGTGTAACATTGTGCTTCTTCCCGCCCCAGGTCATGATTTCTAAGCTTGCTTTTTTCAATGACAGAGAATATCAAAAACAGATCACTCTAAGCATGTTCTTATAAAAATTCAAATCTCAGGACCACCTCATTGAACTTGAAGTCAGACTTTGCATTCCCAGGCTTCAGAAGAAATGACCAAATATTTTAAATTGTTTCGGGGTCCAGATCCTACCCACACAGCCTAAGTGCAATTTTCATCTCAGTTTATTGACCCAAGTGTGAACACTGGGTGGCCAAACCCACACAGGCACAGAGTGGGAACTGCTTCAGAGTTTCTCCGAGTGGACGTTAAAAGAACCTTCTAAACCACAGAAATGCACTTGAGCTGCTTGGCCAAAATGCACAGCGTACAGAATTTTTTAGTCACTTATCTTTCTGTTTAATTCTCAGATTGGGAGTTCAAAAGAACTTCCATCAGTTTCCAGCTGTGGATGAGCACAGCAGAGGCCCCTGAGAAAATGTCACGGCCCCTCTAAGCTCAAGCCAGCTGTTCTGAGGATGAGGTGGGGCAAGTGTATGTAGGTGTGAACTCACTTGAGGGAAGCCTAGTGTCAGGTAGGACTGTTGAATGAGACCTGCTACTCCCTTACAGGTGTAGACATGTGTGCACTCAGATTCTCTCAATCTCATTGAAGTAGCCGGTTAAAGTGCAGTCACCCCCATCTCAATTTCACTGAAATTGTCATCACGTTATTATGGAGGGGTAAGCATGGTCACTGCACCCTGGGCTTTAATCTGTGTCAATTATGACTGTGTGACTATTATTACATTTCTAAATTTTTCTAGGCCAAATTCCAGGATCTATAAAGTGCTGATGGGGACACCACCTAGTTCATGGGATATTTATAAGGACTCAGTTTGGTAACCAATGCAAACACAGCACAGTGGCTAGTACAAGGTAAAGCCTGTGCTGGTTATTATGTCGGGGTGTTATTTCTACTCCACATGGGCCACAGACAGATCACCTGTCTGTTGATCAGCTGGGGTCTATGGAGCACCTGTTTGCACCCAGCACCTTGGCAAGTGCTAAGAGGTACAACGTTGTAAGGTAAGTGATCTTGGAGTTTACAGACTGATTAAGGTAAGAGAGAATAGATACAGTTAAAAACTCATGTTATAATGAATTGTATCCAAGTTCAGAGAAGAGCTGGGTCCTCAAAGATGCAGTGACTCTGAGGTGCACCTCAAAGAGCAGATAGAACTGGGGCAGAGCTTCTGAGCTGTGTTCCAAGCCACTCCAGTATGCCCACCTCCATGCCCACCTATGCTTACCCTCACATTCCCCATACAGACATGTCAGAGCAACTTTGACATCAGGACAGACTGGGTGCTCTTTAGGATGAAGACTCCAGGTTAAGAGGGGAGGGCGGTGAGGCCCTGAGGAAAATGTAACCTCAGCTTGATGTTAGGTCACCCCCAGGGGTATGAACATAAGGAAGGAAGAAGGTCTGAGGGCTGCTCTTTTTTCATTTTATTCATTTGTTGCCATAGAAATGATGCCTGAAAAAGGTCACCTATTCCTTCTGCTCTTGCGTTTTGCTGCTCATCATGACTGTGAATTCAGGTGGAATACAAATGTTTACCCCAAAAGGAAATACAGCTTTCTTCTTGGGCCTCTTTGCCTGTGTGATTTTTTTTTTCTTTTGCAGCGTTCAGTTTCACGTGTGGTAGAAGTGCTTTTCCTGTCTGCAGAGCATGTGGCTTGGTTTACTTAATTCAAACTCCAGAGAATCACTGACAGAAAGGCTGGAGGTTGAGCACAGGCAGTAACTGAGCCAGTTGGAGTCCAGGCAGGAAACAGATGGCCCCTGAACAAGGGCGATTTGCAGCAAGTTAATAAGAGAGCAGTTTTAACAAGGGGTATAGTGATGCTCCTTAGGTAAGGTGACCAGAAGTCCCACTTTTGGCAGGACAGTCCCAATTTTTAACAATTTTTCCCGTGTCCCATGGTGTTTTTAAAAAGTCCTGATTTTTGGAAAGAATGCATGACAAGCTAGGGAACAGCAGGAGAATGGGGCTGAAAAGGTTAATGTAACTCCATTTGGGAATGAAGAGGTTAATGTAATTTCATTTGGAAATGAAAAGGTTAATGTAAACTCCCTACTCCCCTCCTGGGCAAGGTATCAGAAGGAGACTGGCTCCCTCCCTTGCTTCTAGGCAAGGACAATTAGCTCAGAAGGAGCCAAACTGTCTGGAACTAACAAGTAGCCCCCCATTCTCTAGAGTAAGGTGACCAGATGTCTCGCTTTTGGCGGGACAGTCCCAATTTTTAACAATTTGCCTTGTGTCCTATGGCATTTTTAAAAAGCCCCAATTTTTGGAAAGAATGCACGAGAAGCTAGGGAACATGGGAGAACAGGAAGGGAATATACAGTTTTCAGCTGCCATGTGGCTATTTCACCAGGATATGTGTTTTATATTATTTTTGTTAATTTTATAATGTTAAACTTTAATAATAACAAATAATTGTTGAGAACTGATTGTCGAGAACTGCTTATCAAAGTTTGCATTGTTATCAGGCCCCCCCCCCATAGTGTCCTGCTTTACCAATGTTAAAATCTGGTCACCTTATCCTTAGGGCTAGCAACAAGGGAAAGTGTGTACCAGCTCAGGACTTGAAGGCACATGGGAAGAAATGACCACCAGGAGCCAGAGAGAGCCAATCATTGCAAAAAGGGCCAACTGGGCAGGGCGGGGTAGCTCATGCCTATATTCTAGCACTATGGGAGGCCGAGGGAGGGTGAATTGCCTGAGTTCACAAGTATGAGACCAGCCAGAGCCAGAGGAAGACCTTGTCTCTAAAAAAATAACCAGACATTGTGGTGGGCACCTGTAGTCCCAGCTACTTGGCAGGTTGAGGCAAGAGGATTGCTTGAGCCTAAGAGTTTGAGGTTGCTGTGAGCTATGATGCAATGGCACTCTACAAATGGTGACAAAGTGCGACTCTATCTCAAAAAAAGGTGGGGGGTCTGGATACAGAACAAACAATAGCAATCTGGCAAAGAGGGAGCCAGGGACATTGTAAAACACCTCAACCACTCTCTCTCTCTTCTCTGGCTAGGAATTCCCATTGGCCAAAGCCAAGTGGCAGCCAAGTCCCAGAGCCCAGTGATGGAGTCCACACAGCCACCCTGAACCACAGACACAAAGCAGGTTACAGCACAAGAAAGGATGCTCTGCAGGTAAGAGGGGAAATACCCCATACAGCGAGAGCTCATGGTCCCTTCATTCCATTAGCATGACACTGGCTTCCACCTTCTAATTCATATTAAACACTTGCCTCAAGCAATATTCATTATGGAATAGAATTCAGCATGTAATGGTGAATGTTAAGTACTGTTTTCACTGGCAGTAAAGAAAAAGTGATGAATAGATATATACTGAAACATCTAGGCTCGGCACCTGTGGCTGAAATAGTTAAGGCACCAGCCACATACACCTGAGCTGGCAGGTTCAAATCTAGCCCAGGCCTGCCAAACAACAATGATGGCTGTAATCAAAAAATTGCCAGGCATTGTGGCAGGCACCTGTAGTCCCAGCTACTTGGGAGGCAGAGGCAGGAGAATGGTTTAAGCCCAAGAGTTTGAGGTTACTGTAAGCTGTGACGCCATGGCACTCTACCCAGGGCAATAGTTTGAGGCTCTGGCTCAAAAAAAAAAATCTACCATGTGGTACCCCATAAATATATGCAATTATTACTTATCAGTTAAAAATAACATTTTTTAAAACAACAGATGAATGATGCAATGGTCAGGTACAGTGACACCAACCTATAGTCCTAGCACTTGGAGAGACCAAGGCAGGTGGATCACTTAAGGCCAGGAGTTCAAGACCAGTCTGAGCAAGAGTAAGACCCCATTTTACAAAAAGTAGAAAAATCAGCCAGGTGTGGTGGCACACACCTATAGTCTCAGATATTTGGGAAGTTGAGACAGAAGGATGGCTTGAGCCCATGAGTTTAAGGATATAGTGAGCTATGATGATCCAACTGCACTCAAGCCTGGGAGACAGAGCAAGACCCTGTCTTGTTAAAAAAAAAAAAAAAAGATAAAATGTTCCTGAAATTCTTTAGCTATTCCTATTGGTCAACTTTCATGTCTGGTTATGATGGCTCACACCTATAATGCTTGCATTCTGGGAGGCCAAGATGGGTGGATCGCCTGAGCTCAGGAGTTCAAGACTTTCATGCAAAATGTATGTAATAAAAATTCACACATACACTTTAATAATAAATATTTAATGAATTATTATTGAAGAAGGGAAACCAGAGAAAGCCATCAAGAAAAAATAAAAATTACCTACCATCTTGTCATTCAAAGATGACATTTTTAACACTTGGTCTCTTTTCTGTGCTCACATGTAGTTTGTTTAGATGACCAAAGTGGGATTGAGCTTCTTATCCAGTTTTATATCCAACTTTTTTCAGCTAATACAACAAGTGAGCATTTTTGTTTGTGGCTGGGTACATGGGGACTGTCTGATGGGTGTATCATAATTTATCAGACATCTCCTGTTATTGGACATTTAAGATGTTTCCAGCTTTTTATTATTATAATTACACCACCATGAAAGTATGTGCTTCTTTGAATAGATGTATCTGGCTTCCTGCACTTGCTGCCTGAGCTCTCTGAACCAAGGAAAGGCAGCAGCGTTTGAGATACATCTTCAAAGTAGGTAAAGTGCACAAACACAGCCCACTTATGCATGGGTAAGGCCACACTCCTGTCACCTACAGGTCACTGTGAGTGTCCTACTAACTCCCCTAGAGTTTCTGTTCTCAGTGGTCCACTGACATTCAGCAGGAGGAAAGATGCATTGAGAGGCAAGCTGGTGACGCCCTTCCCAAGCCTTTTGGGGGAAATGTTGCTTGATGTGGCATTATCTCTCTACCACCCATGGTAACAAGTAAGCAGACAGCACACGCAGGCAGGCTGTTCAGCCTAGAAGCCTTTGGGCACATCGAGCTCTATGTTTCTACTTCCTGTTGGTGTTAGAGCATCACCACTGCTTTTCAAAGTAAGGGGGCTGGAATAGGGTCAACTTCCAGATGTAAGCACCAACCGCACCTCCCAACCAGTGTGCAGGGCACTTTCTGAATGACCTGACCCATCCTGCTCCTCAGTCCTGCAGACTCTCCCACCCAGCTGCGGCTCAGCACACCCTGCCTCTGTCCAGTGAAGGTTGCCCTCCTGGCAAAGTTTAGATGGAATGTGTTTGCAAAACGGGGAGGGGGCAAAGGGGCACAAACCCAAAATAGAACAGCACACAAATGTTTTCCTGCTGCTGAATGTTGTCTAGCATAGGGTTATCCAGAGTCCATCTGCTCCCAAAAGAATTGTGGAAATATTAGGAAATTCTATTTGTAAGAAGAGATAAGTTGGAAAAGTCTTACAAGTCCAACCCATAGGACCAGAAACTGCCCCAAAGTACAGTCAAGGGGTTTAGGAGAACAGCACTGAAAAAAATAATAATGACAGCTCGTCTGTGGAGTCGAGAAAGCCCGTCTGACATCACCCAACATTGCAGATTTGTCTGGAAAAATGGGAAGCCTTGGCAACACGGGCCTGTGTATCCTGGGAGAGGACCCCACAGTGGGTAGAAGTTGCCCCTCTGCGGCCTCCTCCCCGACCCGGCTCACTGCCCCTGCGCTGCTGCCCGAGGGCCCCACCTAATTCACTGCGCGTGCGCAGCTGACAACAGTGGGCGGTGAGGCCTACGGTTTCCGCGGCGGGGTTCCTCACCCAAGCCGAGAATTTAGCCCTTGTCTTTGCAGACAACAGGGAGTTATTGGAGGGTTTTAAAACAGTGGAGAGACAGACCCAGAAGGCAGCGCTGTGAGAACGACTAAGGGTGACCCAGCCCAGCTCTCAGTGACCCGACTGAAGGCCGGATTCCGAGACACCCCTCGGCGTCCAGCAGCGGGTGTGAGCCCCTGTGGGCCAGACATGCCTTCTCTGCACTTGTCCCTCCCACACCTCCCTCTCCTCATTCTCAGCGGGTCACCTTGGTTTTTATTTCACCAAGAGAAGCAAAGCAATCAGGAAGAGAGTGGCCTCACCTCCCGCCACCAAGACTCTGCTCACCTTGTGCTCGTGTGGACCCTGCTCCCACCCCAGGCCAACCCTTCTCTCGTGTCTCAGTCTCGTCCCCTCCCTCCTACCCAAGGGCTGTTTTCCACCTCTCCTTTTCTCTTACCACCTTGGCCTTTCCTTCTGTGATTCTTCCCGTCCACATACATACTGTACTATTTTCTGTCTTAAATATAAAATCAAGCTGCTGAAAAAATGCCCCCTCAAATCACTTCTCCATTTTTCTGCTCCCCTTTACAGCACAACCCTTGGAAGGAAGGAGTCTACCACTTGTTTTTACTTCCTCACCATGTCTAACAAGCGAAATGACATCAGAAGGATGAGGCCTTAATCCAATAAAGCTGGTGTCCTGCTAATAAAAGGAAGAGACACAAGGGATGTGTATGCACAGAGAAACGGCCACGTGGGGACAGAGAGAAAAGGTGTAGGGGAAGAAAAAACTTTACTGTCTTATGGTCAGTACTTAGGAGCTGCAAATTAAACTTACATAAGATGGATTATCAGAAGAAAAGGTCCGTGAGTTTTATAATGTTTACATGCACAGGAGTTCACGGAAAAAATATCAGAACTCTAAAGAGCTGTTAGACTTGGGGATTTGTATACCATTTTAACAAAGGAAAAGGGGGGTTAGGCTTCAGGGACTGATAGATTGGTAAAAGGATTGATATAAGAATTGATGTCAGTGTGTCTGTCACTGGAGTGAATGGGGCAGGCAGTCTTGGTTCTGGTGTGACCCACAAAGACTGTCCCCTTTTGTCCAAAGAGCTTCTAGGAGACTCTAGGCTCTCATACCAGAAGACTGAAATGGACCAAAAGTCACCCATGGGTGGGCCTGCGTGGTCAAGTAAACCTGGACTTACCATGAATTATAAAGTCAAGGCTGTGTGCACAAAAAGACTGCCTGCCAGGTGCTGATGAGACATACTGGGCCAAGGTATTTTCCTGTCCCAAGGTTTGTGTCCCCATTTACTAAGAATAAATTCATATTCATGACTGAGTCTGCAGCCTTTCCAAGGGGGTCCAAGGATTGAAACCTCATGTGTTTATAGCAACCAGGTAGGTTCATGAGTGTGGGTCACAGGCTACTTGGGGCAAGAGGGGATGATGGAGCGATACTGAGCAGGACTTGGCCCCCAGCTGCAGGTGTACAGCCCTGGAGGAGAACCCAAGGCCAGTCTAGTCAATTCAGATCATAATACCCCTACAAAATCACATGAGTGTCGGCAGCCACCGCCCCAGCAGTGCCGGCCAGGGAATTCCAGACAGAACCTGGGGCAGAAACCCAGCTTCCCCCAATCTGGGGAGGCTCATCCGGCTTTTGCTTAATTGTTTGCTCCACTTCTTCATCTTCCCCCCACCCCACCCCCCGACACACACACATTTTTCTTTTTAATTTAAGCAACACAGACCTTGAGTTTCTTGCTCCTGGAATGTTACTGGAAACAGTTTACCCAGAAAAGCTAACTTTCCATAAATATCCCAATTTATGAAGGAGAGAACATGATAACTGGGAAGCTGCAGACGTCCCTACTTGGTTTCTGTTTGTTTGGCTTCCTTGGGGACACCGTCGTCCAAGGCACACATTCTTTTCAGATGTGCACATTAGCTCTGGAGTCATGACCAGAATTCCTTAAGCCAAAGGCATTTACAATCAGTGAATCTTCAGAACCCCTGGACAGAGGTAAGAGGAAATTTATTACTGCATAAGGAACGTGTAATTAAAGACATTCAGGGTTAAAATTCCTCAGTCTAGTTATGCCTTAATATGTCAAAACAAGAGATCAAAGCAGAAGAAAAAGTATTCACCTTGATACTTTCACTCACCCATTCATAATGTGCTAGCACAGTTGGAAAATTAGAGTAACTCCTAAACTCTCTAGAATAAAGTACTACCTGAGTATCATGAGGTAAGGAGTGTGGTTTGATGCCAAATACTTGAGGTCCCTTTTCCCTGAGTTAGTTGAGTTTTCCATACTGAAATCCAAAGCCCTTGGACATGATCTTTGATCTACCTTACTCAGGCTCCCTAACCACTGGCTACCTCACTGTTTTTTGGAGAGGTTGGTTTTCGAACGAAGGAAATAAGACATTTTTGTTTTGTTGTTGTATTCTGCTTTGAACATCTGACCTTCTTCTACTTCCTACCCACCGTAAGAGTTTTAAAATCAAGGAATATCTTCACAGTAGAAAACAAATTTTATCTCCTTACAGACAGCCCTCTCTGTTTGATTCCTGTCCCAGATAGAATAGAAATTTGAGATCTCTTTTCCTTCACGATTCTTTTAGGACAGGAATAGATGATTGTGGGAAAACAGGGTAGATATTGTGCATATTAGGAATGGAAGTATCATGGTCGGTGATAATTACTTGTTAAATATACCTATCCCTTTTATTGAGACAGCACTAAACCTGTATTATAATCCAAATGTTTGTATCCCTCAAAATGTATGTGTTGAAATCCTCACCCCCAGTGATAGAGTTAAGAGGTGGGGCCTTTGGGAGGTGATTATGTCTACAGGGGAGAACCCTCGTGAATGAGATTAGTACCAAGGAGGCCCCATGGGGCTCCCTTGCCCCTTCTACCGTGTGAGGGCACCACTGAAGGTGCTGTCTGTGAACCAGGAAATAGGCCCTCACCAGACACCCTATGTGCCAGTAACTTGATTTTGGACTTCCCAGCCTCCAAAACTGTGAGAAATAAGTTTCTGCCATTTATAAGCCTTGCAGTCTATGGTAGCTTATAATAGCAGCTGGAACAGACTAAGATAACCTGCAGGGGAGGGAAAAAGTGCAAATGGAGGAGAAAAGACATCCCCTTCAGTTACTTCCTCATGATATGCTCGGGAAGGTTTTTTCTATGCTATCTTTTTGACATTTTCTATGAGGAGCTGCCCCACCCCCTTGCCAAGTCAATTTGGGAGGGTTTCAGTAGCATTTTCATCAGACATTTTCTGGATCTCCTCTCAATCAGGAAGAAATTGCTCCAGTCATAGTTGGTCCTGCTGGGGCATCTTCCATTTTTTTTTCTCATCCTCCAGCCCCTCTCAGCCTTCTCCCCATCCGCCATTCCAGCACTCCTGTGTCCTTCCTGCCCTTATCCCTTCCTTTGCACTCCTCTGCCCCCATTTTACACCTGAAGCCCCTATTTCCAGCTGGAAGGTAGAAATCCAGCTTGAAATGATTGCTGAAAAGATCTCAACCACCTTTCATCTCTCCTGGGTAAGGGGTAGTTCTTTGTGCCTCTGTTAAAACATCTTCACTGTAGGACCAAGGAGGCAGCAGAGAATCAGTTCATGCCACCAGGGCTCCCCAAGTGTCTGGAGAGCTTTATGGGTCAATCTATGTTGCCTTGAACCCTTCCATGTTTTTATCAATTGTAATGGCCCAGTACATGAAGTGAATTAGAGAGCAAAGCCTCTTGCTTCACACAGGGAAGGAAGAGTTCATTTCAAGGGGCGGTAGACAAAAAATGGGGACATCTTGATTTTGTCAAATGTCATTATTTATTTTTTCAACTATTTTAGTTCAGGAAAACCAAATCTCTCCCTTCCTGGACTTTTTGTAACTTTACTGCAACTGTTAAACTTCATGTGTACTTTAGATGAAATATAATCCCCATGTTTCTACTACATTCGTACTTAATAGAGCCCACTATTGTCATCTTGATGTCCCAAACACTTTTAAGAGATTTCAGTGAGCCCTTTTTAAAAGGCTTCCTTCTTCCCAGGCTCCCTGAACAGGAAATTGTACTTTACTAAGGGCAAACAAGTTTTTACCATTTCCAAAGTTCAAGTGCAGGCTATACACAAAGTTACCCAACAAGAGTAAAGAAATTGACAGATTTCTCCCAAATTTGACGAAGTATGTTCTGTTCCCACTGGTTCAAAAGTGTGAATATGTGAGATTCCCAAACAAGTTTAGAACCACTAGGTACATAAATATATATACAAACAAATGAGAAATATGTATCAATCTCTGACTTAATGATTTCATTTGAGTTCTACTGCTAAGCCCTGAGTGGTCATTCAATCTGCATACAAGCACCATCAGTGACGAGTTTTCTATTTCATTCAAGACATGCCCAGAAGCCCGCACACCTTGTTTCTAGACCACACTGCTATCTACAGCCCCTCCTTCCTGAATGCCATCCTGAGCTTTCATAGCCAATTACCTCATTGTTTACCTAAATCAGTTTCCAAGCTGTGCACGAAGTTGCCAGAGCTCATTTGCAGTGTGTCAGCCATCCTACTGACACTGGTAAGTACCACCATGACTTTCTCTCCAGCGAGCTATGCTTTTTAGCGGAAGGTAAGCATTAGATGTGTGTGGGTTTGATGGGGACCACTCCTTTAGACGTCGCATGCTAAAAGCTCAATGCTGCCTCTGCCTAATGATTTTTTTGTTTGTTTGTTTGAGACAGAGTCTTACTAGGTCACCCTCGGTAGAGTGCTATAGCATCACAGCTCACAGCAACCTCAAACTCTTGGGCTTAAGCGATTCTCTTGCCTTAGCCTCCCATAGCTGGGACTATAGAAGCCCACCACAATGCCTGGCTAGTTTTTTGTTGTCATTGTTGTTTAGTAGGCCCAGGCTGGATTCCAATCTACCAGCCTCAGTGTATGTGGCTGACGCCCTAACCACTGAGCTACAGGCACTGAGCCTTCTGCCTAATGATTTCAGAATTTCAGTTACACATGTTAAAATTATGCAGGATTCATACACTTCAAAATCAAATTAACTGTCTCCATGTATAGAGATGCAGACATTTGTCAAAAGAAGTCAACCTCCGTTCTGGCATTCATGGTGTCTCTGAAGAATATTCAAAGCACAGTCAGAAAGGGAAAGATATATTCTCAAAGATGCAGACCTCGAAAAATTCCTGAAGCATTGGGGCTGAGACTATCCTCAGTGTGTCTTTGCTCCCTTACTTGTGCGATCTAATTGAAACTTTTCTGTGCAGCTACCTCGAGTGCAGGTGGGTGTCACCCTGTGCTCAAAAGCCTGAATCCAACCTTTTCCCTTTTTTAATGACTCAGTGACTGAGTGGCTTATTGTTTCACAGTTAAGCTTCCTACTAAGACAGGATAGAGAGTCCTCAAGCTGGGTCAGAAGATTCTGGGGCTACTTCAGCAATTTACTTTTCTACCATGATCACCCAGGCATCAGGTGTGTGGAAAGTGATTCTGGTCAAAAGTTCTCTTTTTATGTGTGCCTACAACACACTTAGGAAACAGTTCACACTTGATTCTTGAGTATTAGTTGGTACTCAGAAAGTAGATTTGAGTGTGCCTGAGCATAGACATGCACACACAGAACTTTATTCATTTCCACATATCCCTGAACCCAACAAGACTTCCACTCCCATCCCAAAAAGGGACTCAAAGCCAACTTTAAAATGCAGTTTTTAGCACAGTTGTTCCTATTTTAAGAAAGAGAAATTTTACTGTGTGATGTGAGCCTAGGTGGTTTTTACCTGGTAACACCAGAAGGATTCTGCCTTGTGCTATGGCCAATAACCTCTGAAGGAAACAATTCTTAAGAAAGCCCAGGAGGGGCAGAGGCTGGAGGGGGTGGTATTTGTTCACCTATTCAAGGGCAAATCATTCATGCTTACGCCTCTTTATTGGCATTTGTTTTCTGAATGCGCTGATAGCCAACTTTCCTGTCTCCTGTGTCTCATGCCCCGTGGGACACAAATAAATAGTATTAGAGGAGGGTGAATGGTCCTGATGACAGTTGTCTAAGGAAGGAAGAATCCAAATGAAGTGCAGATTCACAATTTACCAAGGAAGTGAGCAGAACAGGAAACTCTAACATGGACGGTAAAAGTAGCCAATTAAGTTAAACTATTTTTAAATAAAAATGTCTTTGGTGCAGCCCGTTGGGGTTGTTGGAGATCCACTAACACATAATTCCAGGGCTGTAGATGCTGGGTTCAGTTTTCTTTAAAAGACTTCCTTGCCTGCAGACTTCTTCCAGTCCCAGCCTAACGTCTGTCATTCAGCGTATTGGTTATTGGGTATTGGCACTTGAAGCACCTGTGATGTGTGTTTAGATCAGTGACAGGATCAGGGCTGGGTCCAGCATCTGGAATTGATGATTCACGTGGCTGGTTCTGCTTGGTTAGCATCTCCATGAGTGCTCAGTGAGAAATCTGAATAAGAAAACAGTTCTCACCTTTGAAATACAAGCCTGATGACAGGACAACAATGAAAAGAACACAGGAAGCATTAAACAAACACAAAAGCACATCTTACCATCAATGGTTAAAATATTGAAATACCTCCTTAGCTGCTGGTAACAGCACCTTCACAAAGCTCCCCAGGTGTCCCCACAGTTGCCTTGAGATGCCTGCCCCCCCCCCAAACATCTTCAGACCGCCACACGCTCAAGCCTCCCAGGTGCTAACACCTGGTACCCGGCACAAGGGGAGGACTATGCACCCACCTCCACTCCAGCTGGTCAGCTATTCCCTCCTTTGGTGCAATTCTTATTAATGTCATCCCTGCACAAATTATCAGGCATTTTTCTCTTTGGGAAGTCTGGTTGCCACCATTTTAAAAAGACTCAATGGAACCAAAGTTAAGCAAATGAGAGGATGTCGCATAAAGGCACAAAACAACAATCAAGAATTTTTATTGGGAGAGGTAAAAGCCTTGAGAAAGAGGATGCTTGAGTAATAGGTTCCACTGAACCAGGATTCGAGCTCACACCCTGAAGAGCGCCCCCTACCTGACATGTGAAATAGGTGCCGTTAGGGCAAATACAAGCAAGTACAGCCTGTAATAAAATTAGGAAAGCTGCATCAGAGAAAAGGGTGTTGGAGGCTGAAGATGTAAACAGGTTAAAAAGTGATACTTTTGTAAATGTTAGCATTTGGCGGCTTGAATATGGATTCTTAAGGGGAACCTGGACTCTTTGCTATTTGATTATAACCATTGGAGGCTGATGTCAAGACGGATGGCCATACCTCCAGTTATTACTTTAAAAATAGAATTTCAAACTGGGAACGATATGTCCATTTGGATAGCAGACACCTTTGTTGCTATTGTCATTGAGACAGTGGTGCTCAGAGGACGAAGCCGGAAATTCTCTACAAACAGATGAAGGAGGAACCTGGAAACCTCCCTATTTCTTTTGCCAGGGAGGTCTCAGAAGTTTCTATTGGAGCCTCCCCTGCCTCCTGCCACATGCACCAGCCACAGATGGAACCTGAGATTTGGTGTGGAGGTGGAAGGTGAAACAGCTACACAGCAAGGCAGGAGAGAAAAGATTGCACAGAGATATGGGAGGTGGAGTTGAGTTCTAGCTGGGCCTTTGAACCCTTGGGAAAATTGATTATTTGATTAAGCATAACCTTCCTTTATTCTGATTAAAAATATACATATTATATAAATAATTATAAAACATAACATAGAAAAGTAGGAAGCATAAAATAAAAACTACTCAATCTCCCACCACCTATAAACGACCCACTGGGTTAAACATTAACCCACTATTGTTAACAAATTTCTGGAAAGCTGTCTCTATAGTAGCTGTATAAACACACAACAGATAACCTGCTATTTGCATCAGTGGAATCCTACAATACATTATAATTTATAATATGCTTTTTTTTTGCAGTTTTTGGCCGGGACTGGGTTTGAACCCGCCACCTCCGGCATATGAGGTCAGCGCCCTACTCTTTTGAACCACAGGCACTGCCCTATAATATGCTTTTTTTACTCAATATATGTTGCAGATTTTTTTCTTTTTTTTGAGACAGACTTTCATCCAGTCACCGAGGGTAGAGTGCCATGATGTTATAGCTCACAGCAACTACAAACTCCTGGGCTCAAAAGATCCTCTTGCCTCAGCTTCCTGAGTAGCTGGGACTACAGGTGGCCACCTGCCATGATTCCAGCTACTTTTTCTATTTTTAGTGGAGACAGATTCTTGTTTTGTTCACTCTGGGCTCGAACTCCTGAACTCAGATAATCCACCTACTTCAGCCTCCCAAAAAGCTAAGATTACTGGCATAAGACACAGTGCCTGGCCTGTTGCAAACATTTTACTAAATCAATAACTATAGCCCTGTTGCATCTTACTCATTGAATGGTGTCAAATTGTTTTGATGTGTAGTAATTAAGCCAGATTCTGTAGGTAAGCATTTAGTTTGTTTCCATTTTTTTCTACCATAAATACATGTGTGATGAAAATCCTTGCATCTATATCTTTTCATGATTATCAAACATCTTAGAACAAAGTTCTAAATATGAAATGTCTACATCAAGTAGCATGCTCATTGTAAATTTTAACAAATATCATTAAACTGCTGCATTAGTGTTCTCTAGATATATAAACATATATATGGAGAGAAAGAAGACAACATACACATAGAAAGATTTTCATTATAAGGAATTTGTTCATGTGATTATGAAGGTTATCAAGTTCAACATTTGCAGAGCTGATAACCAATTCAAGTTCAAAGACAGGCAGGCTCCAGTAGAACCAAGAAGGGGCAGTGCTCCAGTTTGAAGACTAGCGGGTAGAATTGCCTCTAGCTTGGGGTACGGCAGCCTTCAGTTGATTGGATAAGGTCCACCTGCATTAGAAAGGGCATCTTCCTTTGCTCCATCTACCAATTCAAATACTAATCTCATCCAAAAACTCCCTCACAGACCACCCAGAATACCGCTGGACCAAATCCCTAGGCACTTTATGGCTCAAAAAAGTTAACACATAAAATTAGCCATTGCACTCGCCTTCTAGAAATCTGACCTGATTTATACTCCCATCAACAGTCCACAGGAGTTGCTCTTTGCCCACAGAGTCACCAGCGTTGAGTACCAGGACCTCTAATTTTTACCGACATGAGAGGAAAAAGTTACACCTCAATATTGTTATTTTTTTTATTTACTTTTATAACAGATGTGGTTAGGCACATTTTAATAAGGTCATTAACATCTTTGTTGTTGCTTGGTCAATTACCAGCTTT
>NW_003852474.1:2524867-2547887 GCF_000181295.1 Otolemur garnettii
GTTGTTTGGCGGGTCCGGGCTGGGGATTCAAACCCGCCACCTTAGGTGTACGTGGCTGGCGCCTTAGCCGGTTGAGCTATAGGCGCCGAGCCCAGCTTTATGTTCTTGACCTAATTTTCTATTTGATTGTTTATCTTTGTTGTGTTAATCTATAAAAACTCTATATTAATGATAATAATACTGTCATATATATTATAAATATTTTCTGCAGTGTGCATTTGCCTTTTAGCCCTTGAATATGATATTTAGTGCCATTTACTTTTTATGTGGTCCAATTTGATGTTTTCCAACATGGTTTAACTTTTCCACATCTTCCATTGTATCAAGATTCTAAAAATATCTCACTGGATAAGTTTGAGCATCTGATAGTCAGGGGGACATCTAGTTTCCAAGGACAGAAATTCTGTGTGTTTTCCTTGTTAACACTCACCCTACTCTCTGTTTGCATAACCCGTTTCCACCCCCACTCCTAAATTCTCTTCATAGTGCTAAAGAGATCAAAATGCACCCATCCCTCTCACCGTAGTTGAAGAAGCTCCATCAGCACTTGGCCAGGCCAGTGCCAGGGCTTGGGATACCAGTTGGGTGCCAGGAGCAACTTTAACACGATCACAGAAAATAAACATCAGTTATCACAGCAACAGCTGTGTGCCTGTGCTTCCCAGACACCTTTCCCACTTGGGTCCATAGGTCTCCAAATGTGCCCAGAGACCGTAGACTAAAAGTTAACCCCTTCTGGACTTTAAAGCTGCTAGTAGGTTTTGTTTGTTTGTAATAATTTCAACTACTGTGAAGTTGAAACTGAGTTTCAACTGTGCTAGACCCAAACTTTTAATTCTACTACACAAAGCTAAAGACTGACATAAAATGAAACGGGAGTAATTAAAGGTCAGGTGGAATGGATCACTGAGCTCATGGGTTTCATCTGTAAATCTTTCCTTAATATGGCAAGAGGAATGGATTTTTAAGGTAACCGGAGGCCTCTGTGAGAACCGAGTACATAGCCCTGTGTGCAATAGCATAGCACCTCTCACGTAAAAGGCAGCCTGTAAGGCTCTGTTGAATGAACAAACAAATGAAACTCAAAGTACATTATAGTAGGACAAAGTCAGGCTTAAATAATCTTCCTGTGGCAAGTCATGATCAAAGAATGAACAAAGAATGAGCACATTGCCTGAACTCAGGAGTTGGAGACCAGCCTGAGCCAGAGTGAGATCTCATCTCTAAAAATAGCCAGGCATTGTGTTGGGCACCTATAGTCCCAGCTACTTAGGAGGCTGAGGCAAGAGAAGTCGCTTAAGCACAAGAGTTAGAAGTTGCTATGAGCTGTGATGCTATGGCACTCTACCAGGGCGACAAAGTGAGACTGTCTCAAAAAAAAAAGAATGAACACAAAGGATTTTCATCTCTAGTTTCTTCATGTGCCATGATGAGAAGGTTGTTGCAAATGCCTTTGAGGGTAGTTCTCAGACAGAGAGGTTGGCAGTGGAGGCAGGGACTCATTAGACCCACCTGAGCAGCTTTTCTAAACTGAACACACCCCTCTTCCTCCAGCAATAAAGGTGAGCACGACCCACCTCCCCATTCTTCTGCTTGCTCGAAGTTTCGATCCTGTGAGTGGGACTCACTTCTTTGGCCTAATTGGCCCCATTTACAACCCAGGACCTCCCCATGAGAGCTCATGAAGTATTTCTGCAGATGTTCTGACCCACCATCTGCTATTCCTCCCCTTGTCAACATCTACCTCCTTTTCTGGATAACCTCATTGTGATACCACAGAGGGTGGGGCAGCAGAAAATACACCAAGCCTGTGTGCTCAGGGAGTCTTGGGTGCCCCACGTGGGTCGGATCTGTGACTCAGATGAGTGATGGTGCCATAAATCCATAGATGATATGAGTCGACCTTGCCCCACTGGGTACCTAGGAACCTGGGTATGTGGAAGGAAGCTCTGGGGACAGGCCTAAGTGCTAGAGTCCTACCTGAGTAGGTGCCTGGGCAGCATTCAGTTTCACCCTCAGCTCTGGGCTCTCCCGCTGACAGATGCATCGTCCCCTGAGCTCACTGACATAACCCATTTTATTCCACTAAGCAATACACTTTCTCCTCCAGTACAATGGATTTTTTAAAATTAGTGATTAATTAACTGAATGGCGGGTATATTCATACTCCAATTTCCATGTCCTCTTTGCTGCTATCCCCTTGCAGTCTGGGCTCTCCCAATTTCTCACTGTCAAAACCCCTTCTTCCCTAATTTAGAACACATTTACCTAATTCCTGCTGCAAAATCCTGTTCCCTCATTTTGGCTCAGTAAGAAATTCCCCTTCTCTAAGCATTCCTCTCCTGGTCTCAGACAACATCAACGTGGCTGGGGTGTGGTGGCTCATGCCTGTCATCCTACCACTCTGGGAGGCCAAGGTGGGTGAATTGCTTGAGCTCGGGAGTTCAAAACCAGACTGAGCAAGTGCAAGACCCCCGTTTCTGCTAAATAGAAAAAACTAGCCAGGCCTTGTGGCAAGTGCCTGTAGTCCCAGCTACCAGGGAGGGTGAAGCAAGAGGATTGCTTGAGCCTAAGAGTTTGAGGTTGCTTTGAGCTACGATGATACCACTTCACTCTACCCAGGACAGATGACAGACTGAGACTATGTCTCAAAGACAGAAACAAACCAAAAAAAAAAAAAAAAAAGTGAAAATATAAAGTAGGCCAACTCAGAGGTTTATAATCTTAATTTGTCAGAACTTTATATATTAATATAATGAGACTTTATATACAAATCTGTCAACTTCTGGAAACAGTTTTAGAGGCCTAAATAGGAAAACATTATCTGCCTCCAGTAACTTCACTAGAGGGAATTTAATGCAAGGAACTGGGTATAACTGTGGGGAAGAAGGTGAGAGGCCACCCTAGGAGGGTGAGGCAGGAGCCACTACCGGTGTTCCAGGAGCTGGGGTCACCTACGCGAGAAACCGGAACTGCAGTGGTGGCCTCGGCTGCCCCAGGCACCACCCTGGGCAGAGGGAGGAACGCCTGCCTTCCTGCTTCTCCCGTCCCTCCAGCCCAGCCTCAGCCACTACAAAAGGGGCCTGTAGGTGACATGCCATGGCCATGGGGGCCTAGCAGGCAAGGGCTGAGATGGGGACCCCAGGGCCAGGAAGTCCCAGCCAGTGTCCCAGCCTTCCTTCTTCTCGGCGTAATGACACAGGAGCTGCAGCCACTTCAGGAGCTCCCTGAGAAGGGGACGTGTGCTTCTCCCCACTGGGCCTGGGAGCCGCTCCACCTCCCAGGGGTTTAATAAATAACTATCTCAACTCCCCTCCTTGTGCTCACTGAGGCAGCATCTTTAGAGAGAATGCTTCCCCTGTGGTGACTTTAAATAGACTGGTTTATGTTCCCTAAATGGTGTTGGACACAAAGAAATAGTGACATTTCCCGAATGCACACATCTCTAGACTGGGGTACACATCTGCTTCATGAAAACACCCACTCTGCTGACATTTCTTCTAACTGAGCCACACCGGCTGACTTTTTAAATTTCCTTTTGATCCCTACATTATGTTTATGTATAACCTATCTTAAAGAGCAGGTGGCGATTTAATGAAGAAAGCAGATATTTTACCTTGTACAAAGCAAAGGTCCATCCATGGGTAAAACAATAAACAAAATGTGGTCTATCCATACAATGAAATGAAATTCAGCCTTACAATGGAAGGAAATTCTGACTCATGCTCCAACGGGGATAAACCTTAGCACATTATAAGTACTGAAATAAACCAGTCAATAAAGGGAAAATACCGTGTGAGTCCATTCTTTTGAGGAACCTGGAGCAGTTAAGTTCATAGAGACAAAGTTGAAGAGGTGTTGCCGGGGGCTGGGGCAAGGGGAGAAATGGAGAGCTGCTGCTTAATGGGGACAGAGTTTTAGTTTGGGAAGATGAAAAGAGCTCTAGAGATGGTCAGTGGTGATGGCTTCACATACTGGTGAACATACTTAAACCAACAAATTGTACAATTTAAATGGCTAAGATGGGCCAGGTGCAGTGGCTTATACCTGTAATCCCAGCACTCTGGGAGGCCAAGGTAGGTCGATTGCCTGAGTTCCGGAGTTTGAGACCAGCCTGAGCTAGAAGGAGATCCCATCTTTAAAAAAAAAAAATTGCCAGGCATTGTGGTGGGCCCCTGTTGTCCCAGCTACTCAGGAGGCTGAGGCAAGAGAATTGTTTGAGCCAGAGAGTTTGAAGTTCCCGTGAGCTATGACACTAGAGCACTCTACCATGGGTGACAAAGTAAGACTCTGTCTCAAAAATAAATAAATAAATAAATAAAATGGCTAAGATGGTTGCTTTTCTGTTAAGTATACTTTACCACAATAAAACCACTTAATTTTAAAAAATACATGTTTTTGCAAAGGTATGCCCTTTGCAACCCAAGTGCCCATCCATTCATGAGTGGCTTAACAAAATGTGGTATAGATACACCATGGAGTACTACTCAGCCATTAAAAAGAATGGGTTAAGGCCTTTTGCAACAACTGGAGATAATTATCTCAAGTGAAGTGTCTAAAAAAATGGAAAAAAAACCAGTGTATTTGCTATTATCCCATAACTAATGATGAGCACACATGTGCACAGAAAGAAGTAAAACTCAGTGGAAATCAAGCAGGGGGGGTGAGGGAGGAGAGGATAGGTGAAAACCTACCTCACAGGTACAGTGAACACTCTCCGTGATGGCACCCTTATACCCCTGAGTCAAGCATAACAAAATCAATGCATGTAACCACAAACACTTGTAAACACGCACCCCTCTCCTTAATATATTCAAATCTAAAAAATACATATTTACCTTGTGGCTTCCCCCTACACTTGTGTCCATAAGTTTCAGCATCTAGGACATTATGCAAATACAATATGAGTCAGGAAGACTGTGCTTTCAATGACTCATAAAACAATCGTGCTTTACGATCAGTTGCGTGCTTGGATCTTTGGGAATCAGGTGATGCTTCTCCTGGCCCCGGGAAAGTCCCGGTTATGTTAGTCCACCCTGGCAGAGCTGCAAAAAGAGAAGCTGCCTCTCGCTGTCACTGCCATCAGCGCAGAAGCCATTAGCACCTCAGTCATCTGGGAAAGGAGTGAGGATCCCAGCTCATCTGAAGCAGGAAAAGGACAACCCAGAGTCCTTTCCTCTCTGTCTTTGTGCTCTTCACTTTCTGTGTAGGAATATGAGAGTGAGCAGAAGTGAAGCCTAGGCTTGCTAAAGTTCACCCCGGCAGGAGCACAGCTATCTGTCCCATCCCTCTATTCTGCCTTTTCATGAGCCCAGCTTTAGACACTGTGTCCTTGAGGACACCAACTGGCACTCACAGGAAACAAGAGAATCTTGGGTGGCACACTGGCTAACCTTCTCTCACTTGAAGGATGGCTGAGTTTGCCTTCAGACTCTCAGTCTCACGCTGCCAAAAGTTCCCCTGGCTGTCCTCCTCAGGTCACCTCTGCAGGGACATGAGCAAACAAAGGAAGAGATATTCCATGGTAATAGCACAGAGCTGTTTATTTACCTGATGCTTCCTGAGGATTGTTTTACCATCAAAACTTGTCAGTGCTCTATATATCCACTCAGAGAAGGAGACAAGAGCATGGCATTGAAGAACGTGATTTGGTGGCTATTAACATGGGTTTGGAGGCCCGTCCTCCCACGTGCTAGCTGTACCTCCTGGAGCCGTCCCTTACATGTGGGAAGAGCTCGAAAAAATGGTGGCTAATGTTGTTATTAAAGCAGGCATGTATCTCAGTCTAGAAATACAAGAATGCAGGAAATATCAATTTCTCTATTCCCCTTAAAACCACTTACTTAGGACGCTGGGCACTCACTCCACAAGCCATGAAGACAATTCTCTTCCTGGGAGAGGAGGAGTCGGACAGATTCACGCCTAACTGGTGCAATGCACGTATTCTGAGTGAAGGGCACACTGATAACTTTGACTCCAAATGTACAAAGCAAATGATGTAACCAAAATGTGTGTACCCCTATAATATTCTGAAGTTTTTTTTAAATAAAAGAAAAAAAATGAAAATGCTCTTCATGTCTTTCCTGGGTTCTCTGCCACCCCAAAATGCACTGTAACAGAAGCCTGTAAAGGCTTACATGCCCACACAGCAGGTGCCAGACGATCCGACTCTCTAGGGCAATCTCCAGGCCACATTCACACAGCAGCAGCAGTGCAGGGGTCCCTATCCCTGGAAATCCACTCTCCTCCCCTCTCATCTGTAGCCAGGGTGCTGAGGGCTGGGGGGGAGGCAGTGGCAGGCAGGGAACAGATTCTCTGCCTCTAGCTGTTCCTAGCTACACTTGGTGTTTCCTCTCTGCATTAGTCCAGTTCTAAGCATGAAGCAGATGCCACACCCAATCTGAGTAATTGGAAAAGTAAAGGTACAGGCAGCATTTAGGGAACCAACAAGGGGCAGTGCAGAAGCCTAGAGCGGGCAGCGGTGATAGTCATCACACCCCTCGGCCTTATGGGCAAGGAGAGTGGCTCCAAATGGAGAGGGGCTTCTGGCCAGACCTGTGGCCTTCCCTGGGTGGGGGTGGGGGCACAGCCAGCCTGCAGCAGCCCTGTATGGAGGCCCTGGGTGCCTGAGGACTGACCACACTCTCTGCCTATGTCTGATCCTTGGCTGGGTCCTGCCGTTACTTGTGACGCTGGTTGCATTTAGCTACCTGGGCACACACCAAGGGCCACTGGGAAAAGCAAACAGAGATGTCCAGGGCCCTGTCCACTGCAAGAATTCTGCCATCACCTCTCCAGGGAGGGATAGGCTTTCCCAGTGACCCACTCCACGGTAGTCATAAATTATGGCTTTGTTGACCGGATCACAGCCATTATTTACAGTAACAGATGGGGCATATCTGGGAGTGGCTTCATGTGAAAACTCAGAGTCTAGCAAAGTCCACTCTAAATTCTCCCTCAGCTCCTAACGAGGCTTGACACGTCACCAGTTAATGTTTCATCCCCCTGACTGAAAATACTGTTTGCTAATGGAGTAAAAATAACTACTGGCAGGAAGTTACCGAGCTGTTATCGGTAATGTGAATTGATGTGGATGAAGACTCTAAGGGTAGATTTGATAGAGATTTAAGGGGAAATAAATAAGCTGTAGAGTAACCAGAATGAGGGGAGTGTTGCTGACCCGTTTGCATGCTATTGTGTTGCGTTTTTTGTGTCTATAATTTTAGCAGGTGACCCAATGCAGAGTGACATACTGAATCCAGGGGGTATTAACTGCAAAAAGCCAATCCCAAATCTCTGACACACCTTGCTTTCTTGCTCAAAGTGTGACAGCCAGACATGAGGTGCTGCATACACACGTAACTACAAAGTACGTTACAATCCCCAACCTCACAGTCCCAAATGTTGAGATCCCTAAAAATCAGAATCTCTAAAGCCTAAACTCCCAACATCTAAATTTTTGAGCATCTAAAATAAGACACTCTGTGCTCACTCTGGCAGCACATATGCTGAAGTAAGATGCGCAGGCACTGCCAGGTGCTGCCATCTGATCACCAGGATTGTTTCTGCCAGCGCTGTGGTCTGTACGTGGCTGCATGTGGAATGGATCGATTTCCACGTGCCCAAAACAAGACAGAGGCATGGCACAGAAGGTGGGAAAACTTCATCAGGAATGCACTTATCAGTGTATATTGAATCACAGACGAATTCCAAAAGAGCAATGCCACATAGAAATGAATGTGAATGCATTTTCCAGAGAGAGGCATGCCCTAAAAGAGAAAAAGCAGCTGCTCCTCACAACATACGACCTGAAAATGTGGTTAATGCTCATGTAAGTCCACCAGCTTTTATGGGCAAATGCTATGCAATTACCCATAATCTACAGAGTATGTATGTATAAAAATGTTGACACTTCTTTAATAAATGAAGGTATGTCCTTGTATATTTGTTTCTGTGGAGGATAAAATTTCCCAAGATCGCAACTGTCTGAGTGGGGGTGACCTATGGTAATTTTTGATCAATGTCATCAAAAGACTTTGCCTGTCACAGTACTGATATTTCAGATGATCACAGTTATAAATGCTATTTATTTATGAATACGTTCCACTGTTCATAACTGTCATACTTGTGCATCTGATATACCTGGGTGTTTATGCTTGCAAAAATATGTATGTCTTACTGCCTACCGTTTTGGGTAAAGTGGCCTATGAAATGTTCTGTCGTGTTTTTATATAATAAATCTCTTTTTGAAAACATAAATAAATGCCTTTTTAAAACTTGTAATTGTTTTTCCAGAATTGTATTTTTGAGATTTGGATCTTTCAGGATTGAGATTTTTGAGATTTCAGACCTTAGAGATTTGATCTTTAAGATTTCAATGGTCAGGGTTCTTATTGTGTCTGTCCCAATTACAGAAAGACCCGACCTTTACCATGGTACCGACACTTCAGTCATTATTGGGTTGGTTCCCTGACAGGGTAACTTGGTTCATTTCAACACCGAAACAAGTTCAGCTTAAGCCAAGTTCAAAAGGAAAAGGTGCCTGGACTCTGTACAGCAACGAATGGTGGTGCTATTTTTCAGGTTGAAACTTTCCAGAGCTGTTCACAGACATATTTACACTACTGGACGTTTATGCGGCTGTTCTTGCCTGTTCATTATTCGGGGAAGTGCGGAAAGAATGTTTATGCAGAGGCGCAGTGGTGACTAATAGAGTGGTCAGGCAGAAAAAGGTACTCACTTGCAAACTAGGCTAGGCTTGTCCTCCGGTTTCTGCGGACAGACACTTGGTGGGCGACACATTTCATAAACCACTCACTCTCTGCACCTTACACACACTGGTTCTGCACCTGAGGACATCCCCATCCAGAAAAACAGGGCTTTCCATGGTCCTCACTCTTAGCAGCTTAAAGGAAGTGATGCTTCCCATGCCTCTCCTTCCTGAGACTATTCTCTCCAGCTTTCCGGCCCCAGCACAGGGTGTGTCTCCTCCCACCTCCCTGCTGTCCTCTGGCTCCCTAGCTAGCTGTCTTCCTCTGTCATGCAATCTATTGCTGCAGTAAGGGAAAACCTGCCTGGGGGTGGGGGTGGGGGAAGACACCTTGCTCTCCCTGACTAAGGTCCCCCCAAAATGCTTTCTCAGCTCAGGGAGGGCAAGGAGGAAGAGGCAGCTCCAGCAGCAATCAAGCTAGACGGGACAATATGAAGGGGGAAAATGTTGGGCCTCGCTGCCCTCAGAACAGACGAGAAGCGGGAACTGAACAGAAGGCCAGGTCCACATGCAGGAGACCAGCTGGACAAGGTGTCCCATTCCACTAACTAAGCTCAGCTCTGGCTGGCTCCAGAAGCTGCAGAACCAAGTTCACATAAAAATTAAGGCTGCCCTCCCCAGAGCAAGAAGAGGCTGCAAGGGCAGTGACTCCCTTAAAGGTGCCCACGGTAGCAGCAATGGCAGATGGCATCTACAATGACCAGGTGAGGAAGGGGCTTCAGGTTCAAGGTCAGATCCCCAGGCTATGACTACAGCACACAACACCCTGCAGGCTCCTGCAGGTGAGGGTCTTTTGGTGTTGTGCAGGGCTGAGGCTCCAAGGTCTAGCATAATGCTTGACACACAGAAGAAGCTCAATGGATATTTATTTGGAAAAAATGAACAAACAGTACTGATAGATGAATATGGAGATTTCATGGCCTCACAAACAAAATGCCTGAGTGTGTGGGCCTTGAGGGCTGAGATTCTCTGGGAGGCACTGGTTGTGATGAGGGTGCCCTCACCCAAGCTGGCTGCTGGAGCTCACAGCCATCTGTGAGTGTCTGTCATCTGTTCTATCCTGTGTCTGCCAGTGTCTGGCTCCTAGTGGGGGCTCAGAGTATATTTCCCAAATTGAAGCAAAATGCTTGTTCCAGACCTATCTGTCTTTTAGGTTTTGTCTCCAGGTTTTTGAAAATGTGACCAAGAAGTGTCTGTCCTCCTTCCCGTGTGATACTGTGGAAGGCAGAGGATGCTAATCTATGTGTTCATCTCTCTGGCATGTCCCATCCTGACCACGTCCAGAGTCCTGGCCACAGCCTGCAGATGGTATCCCTTCACAGGTGGGGGGAGGGGAGTTGGGGAATATCCTCCTCCCAGCTCACCCATCCCCAACTTGTGCACATGAGCCAGCGTGGAGCAAGGACAGTGGCAAACAGGAATGCTTGGGACAGAAAGATGTGATTCCTTTCCTCCCCTTCGTGAGGATCACAGCCACGGGCTGTAACAAAAGGCAGATTAACAAGACAAAAATAAGGGGTACAGGTGAATCTTTCTAAGAGTAGAATGTGAACGTTTTAAAGCAATAACTGAGAAAATGCAATGAAGGCTGTGTTGAGCAGTTTGATGGAAGTATTTCAGATTGCATGTGAAAGCCCCACACTGTACCCCAGAAGTGCATTAATGTACATAGTTACCATTCAATAAAAAAAAAAAGAAAAAAAAAAACAAGACAAAAATATAACAAATTTAGTTCATCAAAGTTTTACATGACGCAGGAGCCTTCAGAAATAAAGACCAAACACCCAAGGGAAAATTGTCCATTTGGATACTTAAATTGGGTGGACGTGTGGAAATGTGATGAAAAGGGAATGATCTACTGCTAGTGACTGAGTGGGGAAACCCAGCCAGACCTGCGTGCTTGGAGTCTTAGTGGTCTCTGTATGGCATTCCTTCCTCTCTGCATAGGGCAGGACCCTCTGAAATGAAGTCTTATGATCCACTTCCAGGCAAGTAGGTCAGAGAAGTTCTTTATAGCCTACTCTTGCACAGAAAGCCAGGGAAAGGTTAGGTTCTATGACTGGTTTTGAGGGAAAGGACTTCTGATGTCTATGTCCTGCCTTGGAGAGAAGGAATTCTATGAATGCTTTGGGGAAGAAAGAGGGACCAGACACAGGACAAGGTCAGAGAAATTTGCTTCTGAGGCTGCTCCTGAGGGCTTCTGAGTCCTCAGAGTGTCAAAACACCATACTTAGGGCTATTGTTTTTGGAGTCCCCATAGCTGCTTCCAAGACTAGAATATGCCATCCAAAACTATGATTAAAAAGTTACCCAACCAAACTGCAACAAAAAATAGCCAGACATTGTGGCAGGTGCCTGTAGTCCCAGGGAGGCTGAGGCAAGAGAATCGCCTAAGCCCAAAAGCTGGAGGTTGCTGTGAGCTGTGATGCTACAGCACCCTACACAGGGTGACAAAGTGAGACTCTGTCTCTAAAAAAAAAAAAGTTACCCTTTTGTAAAAGGAATTTACATCTAGAAAGGAAATCTCCATCAGTGAGGGTGTCTTTCTTTCTTTTCTCTCTCTCTTTCTCTCTCTGCTTCAGGAAGAAGAGGACCAGAGGCAGGAACTTAAATTTGCATAATCAGACTTATCCTTCTGGTCTGTGCTTCCCTAGAGTATCTCCCCAAACAAAGTTTTCCCTGCACAATTCTTTGTTTCAGAAAATGATGGCATTTAACTCCAAAGTTTTGACTCTCTCTGTGAAATCCACTCTAGAGATGTACCCACGTCTCTGAAATCACTTCCATATGCACCAAAGGTATCTGTGCTACTAAACTTCTATGTTTTTCTCCTGTTAATATGTCTTTTGTTCCAGCATATTCCAGCTGAGACCTCATGAAGGGTAGACAGAAATTATTTTTCCTCTCCCTCACTTGAGGAGGCTATGCCCAGAGGTCAGGGAATAGCCCCACAAGCTGGTGAGCCCATCCAGAAACTCCCTGGTTTGGGGTGTAGGCACCCCAACTTGATACCCTCAGCCCCAGTTCTCTTTAAAAGAAGTCCTCTCATGGGGCTTCCCCGCACCGATCTCGTCCTTCTCTTTTTCTTTTTTTTTTGAGACAGAGTCACACTCTGTCACCCTGGGTAGACTGCCATGGCATCATATTAGCTCACAGCAACCCCAATATCTTGGGTTCAAGAGGTGATCCTCTTGCCTCAGCCTCCTGAATAGCTGGGATTACAGGTGCTCACCATAACTCCCAGCTAGTTTTCTGATTTTTAGTAGAGATGGGATCTCACTCTTGCTCAGGCTGGTCTTGAACTCCTGAGCTCAACCAATCTGCCTGTCTTGGCCTCCCAGAATGCTCAGGTCACAAGCGTGAGCCACTGTGCCAGCTGATCTCTTCCTCCTTTCAGGAAACTTCACCTCATCCCATGGGCTGACCTAAGGCTGGAAGTGCCCATCCTAGCAGACATCTGTAGAACACATCTCATGAATCAGCAGGCTGTGGTCCGAGGTAGGCAGCCAGAGCTAGTCCCCTAGCTCTCGGACAGTTCAAGAGCCTTGGCACTGAAAATTCAAAAGCAC
Source organism: Otolemur garnettii (assembly GCF_000181295.1). NCBI lineage: Eukaryota > Metazoa > Chordata > Mammalia > Primates > Galagidae > Otolemur > Otolemur garnettii. The sequence goes on from NW_003852474.1 coordinate 2,537,207, forward strand.
AGTCCGGGGGTGGTGGCCTCAGCCTCCAGGCTCTGACTCCTAGGGTGTATCTGTTACAGAGCTCCCACTTGTATCAAGACCCAAAACAACAGCTTCAAACTGCCCCATTCCAAGCCTCGGACCAGGCAGCAACCCCATGCTGGTCTCTGAACATAGAAGAGAGAAAACAAAAGGATTTAGGGTTTTCTGTGCCATGAACCCCAGGAGCCAGCTTGGAAGGAGGGTCCCCTCTTCTGATTATATATATCAACGAAAATGTGTTCTATATCACACAGTCAGGTTTGGAGGTCATTACCAAAATCAAAAACAATTTTACAAAATGAATTCATCATCAGAACATATATATCTTCTAAAGCTGCCATCCCCAACTCTCAAGTCATGGAGTGGTACTGATTCTATCTGTGGCCCATTAGGAACTGAGCACACAGCAGGAGGTGAGTGGTGTCCACCAAGCGAAGCTTCATCTATGTTTACCGCTGCCCCCCATCACTCCCATCACCAGCTGAGCTCTGCCTCCGGTCAGATCAGCTCCAGCATTAGATTCTCATTAGACTGTGAACCCTACTATAAACTGTACAAGGAGCAGATTGGGTGCTCCTTATGAGAATCTAATGCCCAGTGATCTAAGGAGGAGTTGAGGTGGTGACGCTAGCACCCGGTGCTGCTGCAAATACAAATTATTATTAGCAGAGAGTTTTGGTGCACAGAGACCATAGCAAATCAATTGCTTGCAGACGCATATCAAAGCCATCCTCCCCCACCTCCACACCCAGTCCATGGAAAAACTGTCTTCCATGAAACCAGTCCCTGGTGCCAAAAAAGGTGGAGACTGCAGCTCTAAATAAAAGGCACATACATCCCTCTGTTATGTCTTGGTCACAGCATAAATTGGGATGTGTTAGATCAGATAGAAGTGACCTGGGGTGATAAAAATAACCATGCACATATCATAGAAAGTTTCTTATTTTCTTCTTTCTCTTAATGTTTTTCTTTCTTCTTGACTCAACCTTTGCCTTAAGAGGAGCTCTTCAAGGCTTCTGCAGGCTCAGCCTCATCATATCATTGGCTTGGAAACAGCTTCTGACCCTTACATGGGTCCCTCCAAAAACTGGGAAGACCCCAGGAAACTTTATAATCCTAAAATAAATTCACATTTATTTATAGAGAAAAAGTTGTCTTCTGATTCTCAAAAACTTAGATTTTAAATGAAGTAATTTTCTTAGGAAAATAATGCAAGATTATTGTAAACAATTTAGAGATCGCATATAATAAACCAAAGAAGAAAATAAAATGAATCGTATTCTATCCTCCAGCCATTGCCATCCTCCACCCTTTGGGGTATCCCTACCTTTTAGGATATGTGGAGGGGAGAGGTGTCTGTGTATAGTAACTTCATATTATACCTATTCCATTTTTTCCCTTTTTTATTACCTGTATATCATATATATTCTCCTTATATTATTACATATTCTTCTGTGACATTTCTAAAGGCTGCTGAATGTTTTGCTTTTTGATGTATTATTTCTTGTTTAACCAGTTCCATCTTATTAGCCAATTAGTTTGTTTCCAACTTTTTCTCATTAAAAAAGAAAAAAAAAAAAGAGCTGCAAGAAATGTCCTTGTAGCTCTATCTCTGCTGGCATCCCTGATTCTTTCCTTGGGGTAAATCTTTAGGCCTGAAATTGCTTGCTATGGTAACACAGACAGCTGTTGCCAAATAGTCCTCGGAAGAGGCTGCCCCCCAGCTGTGGGTCAGATGTCTTCTTAGCAGACCCAGAAATGACAAATCTAAGATTAAGTCAGGAGCTATTACTTCCCCAAGTTGGTTTTCTCTTTCCTCTTCCAGCATATACTTTGAAAAAAGGTTTGGGTGAGATATTGCTGTTTTCATTCTATAGAGAAAAGGATTTGCTGCTCAGAAAAATTCTTAAGCTCATGCTCGAGTGAGGACAGGGACGGAGAGGGCTTTCTGGAAATGCTTTCCACTCCATGTCTTCACGCACGCCTGGCCTTTATTAAGCGGATCCTTTGGTCTTCTCTAGAATCCCTTCACCCATGCAAAGGCCCTGGTAAGCCAGGAGAGATGGTCAGGGAGCTCTTTCCAAGAGGCAGTGCTACAAATCCACATGTCAGGGGTTCCTTTCCCAGACCATAGAGGCTCAGTGTGGCCTGGGGAAAGTGCCCTCCCACTCATGTGCCCGTAATGCTGCTGCCCCAGAGCAGAGTGGTGCTGCCGGCAGCCTCCTGGGAGCCTCTGCCGCCTGTTTGACAAAGCAAGGTCCCTTCCTGGCGCTGGTGGCCTTCCCACTTCAGCAGCTATTTGGATGGCTGGAATGTGTAAGGCCTGGGGTGTCCTTGAAGCAAGCAGGACAAATAGGGACGCAACAGCCCCTTCCCATCTGGGAGCCGAGGCTCCTTTAATTTGGAGACCTTAAAAGGCGTGAGGACCAGGGCTGGTTCTTATCTCCCAGGCCTGGCTGGTGCTCCGGGCATGCCTTATTTATAGCTCCGCGGGCGAGAGCAGCGCAGCTGGCCAGCAGCTGCACACTTGATGCCATCAGCCAGGCAGTCTGCCTGCACTGTCCCTGCTGGTCCGGCGGGAAGGCAGAAGACAGGGCCCTGACACCACAGGTAAGAGCTGACAGTTCGTCCCTTCTCTCTCCCTCGCCATCCTTCGCAGCCTGTGTCTGCAGCCAGGCCTAGGCACCAGCTGAGTAGGCTTAGCGCTCTGAGCAGAGGGAATGTCCGGGTCCTAGGAGGGAGCTCTCGGGCACTGTGAGCTGGCCGCCCCTCCAGCAGCCTGGCAGCTGGCTTGCCCTGAGAACAAACCAGCTCTGCCCAGAGCTGCCTGAACAGAGAGACGCGGGCACCCCTTGTTCATCTCACCCTCTCTCAGCGGGAAGCAGTTTGGAACACCGGAAAACTATTTTTTGAAGGAGAAAGAAAAAGAAGATGAAAAATTACAAAATAAACATTGGAAAGGGGAAAAACCACAGTGCACTTGGGCTTTTTCTCCGTGACAGAATTTCCGGATGGCCTGGGGTGAAAAGGCAAATTACTGATGCGTCCGATTACTCTGGGAAAGTATGTTTATACAAGATGACTTGTTAGGGCTGATGGTTTGAAAGTCCAGAGAGCTATTGCATGCTTTAAAAAGGAAATGCATGAATATTTTACTAATTTCCAGAGCAAGGCGTCTGCCAAGACCCACAGTCCTGAGTAATGCTCTGGCCAATTGTGTAATGATCTCAATATTGATAGAATGCCACATACATTAACAATAGTTATCAAACACAGTATATAAACATCCTCTAGCCAGATTCCACGCAAGGCACTTTATCTCTTCAAACCTACAAAGAAAAAAGAAAGTTGCCAGGCCAGTTTCTAAGAAAAATAATTCTGAGGTCTAAAGATAGTATTACTACACCTCTGTTATAAGCTAATACTACTTTATCTTGTATTGGCTGCATGTCAGTTTGCTATTGTTTTATTTGTTCCTTGAGGATTACTCTTTGAATTTTGTTTTATTGCTAGACTTTTTTATTGTATTGATGTCAGGTGGCTACAAAGACCCCAGCCCTGGTTTGTTCGGGCTTTCCCTGGGCACCAGTAGCAAGTGATTCCCAGAAACTGAAAGCTCTTTGACTCAACCCACACAAAACCACAAAGCAAGCAAGAGCAAGCTAACAGTACAGTTTTCATTTCTTTTTAAGCAAAAAGTACACTCCAAACAGGGGAATGGGTCTCCCTCTCCCTCAAGAGTGAGAGGACCCCTTTACAAACTTTCTCCCTTGTATTGGTTCCCTAATCCTTAGCTTTGTTCCGCCTATTTCTAATGTTTATGCATTTCTTAACTTATAATTATGCATTAGCTATGTTATAAAACTTCTATCCTATAATAGTTCCCACAATTCCATTTTTAATTATATACAAGGATGGTGGCAAATGTAAATGATATTACAACGAAGGACATGACATTCAAAAAGGTCAACTTTAGGCTGCCCTACTCAGGACTGCGCCTGCTTGTAAACCACAGGTGCACTTACATTCTGACACCTAGCTCGCATGGTCTGCTAGGCACCCGTCTTGGGGGGCCTGTTGTCCAATGAGAGCTCTGTAAGCTGTACGGAAACATCTTAGAGTTAGGCAGTTTCCTATCTATCAGGAACTGCCGTTTGTTCTCCTTATTCTTGTTTCTATTTTATGTTTTACTTTTCCTTCTCTCACCCTGTTCTCTGTGGGTAACTATTGACACATAATATTTTATATATTTAGGGGGTAATGTGAGCATTACATGTGTAGAGTATATAATGATTGACGCAGGATATTTAGAGTAGCCAAGATGTGGTGTGGCAAAGTCCATGACATTTTGAGATCCATCCCACTGTACAAAAGTTTTTTAGCACAAAAGTGTAACCATTCAAATGGTTACATTTTGTATACTTTTCTAATATTAAAAAACTACTTTAATATATAACTTCCATGGAAAATTGCCTATTTTCCCACACAAGTTTTCCCTGCTACCCACTCACCATCTTGCCTACCTTTCAGCACATTTCACGCTCTTGGATTTCATTGTTCTGTTTCTGCTTCCAAAGTTCTCTACAAACATCAGATCCCCGAGGCCAGGCTGGGTCACATGAGGACCTACACTGATCTTGAAACTTTTCATATTTTCATTATATGAAATAAATTAAAAAAATTATTTATCAATAAGTTAGAGACTGATGTTAAGTCATCCTTTCCCCACCAAAGAAAGATGTGAAATAATATTAATAGCGTCTATGTTTCCATTTGTTTTCTCTTATGCTCACCATACATTAAAAAATACAGGCCATGGGGCGGCACCTGTGACTCAGTGAGTAGGGTGCTGGCCCCATATACCAAGGGTGACGGGTTCAAACATGGCCCCAGCCAAACTGCAACAAAAAAATAGCCAGGTGTTGTGGCAGGCACCTGTAGTCCCGGCTACTCTGGAGGCTGAGGCAGGAGAATCGCCTAAGCCCAGGAGTTAGAGGTTACTGTGAGCTGTGATGCCAGAGAACTCTAACGAGGGCAATAAAGTAAGACTCTTGTCTCTAAAAATAAATAAATAAATAAATAAATAAATAAATATAGACCAGAAGAGAGAAGAAAATGGAAAATCTCTTGTTGTCCTACTTTTCAAACCAATCTTCACAGTTTATTGTTTCTCTTAACTATTTATTGCTTCTAAGATGTCCTGGATTGAAAGGCCAATCCTCAATTTAGTAACAGGTTTCAAAAAGGAAAAAATCCCAATATGTTGTACAAATTGATGTATTTTAAGATGAAATCCAAAACATTACATCATGGGGAGAAGAAATATAAATTATATTTAAAGGATATAAAAATTAGGTCGTTTGGTAATGTATCTTTAGTTCAAATTATGGTCAATGTCTCTTATTGTCTATTCAAAATCTTATTCTTTGAAAATTGGTGATTTCTATATGACATTATAAAATATATGTATTAAAATAATAATAGTTGGATAATGGGGAGTAAAAAGGATAAAGGGAGATTAAATAATAATATATGTATTAAAATATTCATAATAGTTGGATAAATGGGGAGTAAAAAGGATAAAGGGAGATGGAGACAAGAAATTCTATTAGAACATACCAATATAACAACAGATCAGATCATGCTCTATTAACTGCTCCCTTTGAACCACAAAAAATTCAGCATCCTGTGCCTTAGTTTTCATGCACCCCCCAAAATGTGTTTTACTGATTGTTTTCCTCATTACTATTGAATTATCATCACTTCATCACTTAGTCTGCAATATACTGAAATACAGAGAAAATGGAAATAAACAAACATAAGTTCTGAGTGATTTGATGTGTAACAGATATATGTCACAAATATCATAATGTTGGGGGCTGGAAGTAATGGCTCACACCTGTAATCCAAGCACTCTGGGAGGCCAAGGTGGATGGGTTGCTTGAGCTCAGAAGTTCGAGACCAGCCTGAGCAAGAGTGAGACCCTGGCTCTACTAAAAATACAAAAACTGGGTGAGCATTGTGGCAGGTGCGTGTAGTCCTAACTACTACGGAATCTGAAGCAAGAGAATTGCTTGAGCCCAAGAGTTTGAGGATGCTGTGGGCTATGATGATACCAAGGCATTCTACCCAGGTAACAGAGTAAAACTCTGTCAAAAACAAAAACAAAAAATCATAATTTTTAAGTGTAAACTATATAAAAAGAAAACCAATTTTAACTTGGAGGCAGTTTTTATAAGTTGGGGATTCATTTGAATTTAAGAGATACATTTTAGATAGAGGAAGAAGAAAAATTCATTTTAACACAGGGATTTTGTTGCAGTTAAAAAGTAATGCTGAAAAACTAAGCTAACGTAAATCCAGATGAAGCCAACAACACATAAAATATGCTGGATATATTTCATTAAGGAGGATCATATAATCAGATATGTAGGAGAAAGTACAAGATATTCATTTTTTTTGTTTTGGTTTTTTTGCAGTTTTTAGCCAGGGCGGGTTTGAACCCACCACCTCTGGTATATGGGGCTGGTGCCCTACTCTTTTGCACCACAGGCGCAGCCCAATTTTTTTTTTTCATTTTGGTCTTTAAGAAGTAAGTGTTCAGAACAGAGGCAGGGTCTAATCAGTGTTAAGGGAAAACCACCATAGTGCTTTCTGCCTGGTCTCAATTCTGTGTAGATAACTCTAAAGTAAATATCAGTTCTGAAAGGTATAAGCAGCTGGCCAGGCGACCAGAGCAGTGAAGTTCAGCCTCGGTTTATTAAAAGGGACAGCCACCCTCCAGGGCAGTGCAAAGGTGGTAACTGCACCTGTGGGCAGTTAGAGATCCCTTTTATATGGGGCCATGGTGTGGGTGGTCAAATTCCACAGCTTGCCTGAGGGTTTTGGTGGGTAAAGGTCCTTTGGCATGAATGTCTTTGTGGGTAGATCTAACTAGATCGCTTGTGTTCTTTGTTGAGGGGGAGAAGGGTTTCTGTAGGGAAACGTTAAGCCCCCCACCAACAAGTTCATGGTTTAATATTGTTAGGGTGGAAAGTTTTGTGGGTGCCCCACGCAGGAGAAGAAAAAAATTCTCTAGAGCAAGATTAGGAGATAAGAGTATAGACTTCATTTTATCTTAGAAAGAGAAAGGGTGTGACAGATTGCAAGAGAGTGGGAAAGAGAGAGAGAGAGAAGAGGGAGATGGCATGACATCTCAAAGAAAGAAAGCATGCCCGTAGTTGAGATCTAGTGAATAGCTGAATATAAGGGGGGACAAAAAAGGTAATTGCGACCAAATCACAAGGTATTTTGGATGTGCATGCTGTGACCATTTTTCTTCTAGCAAGGTTGAAGCAGACGTTTTCCCAGCTGTTTCCAGTCTTGAGATCTGATGTTTATACGCCATTGTTCAGGACACTCAGGAACCACTTGACGCTAAAGGAACAAATTCCAAAAGGCAGATTTAGTCAATAGATCTAGAGATTGTGAAGAAAATTTATATTTCCTTTTGGTCTGTGAAAATTTATATTTCCTTTAATGGCTTGTGAAAACAGCAATCCACGGGGTACCCTGCAGGAGAATTTACAGGATTGATCTTTTAACGGTTACTAGCAAATTGCAGGATTAGGTCTGTTCATGTTATTTTTGTAATTTTCACAAGGACAACCTTTTCAATATGAATGCAAAATAAAAAATGACAAGATGAGATTATTTTACCCCAACTCATATCCTTTGTAGGAAGATAGAATGGATTAGATGAAAGCACATAGGGTTATATGACGTTACATATACGTAATACTATGTAATTATTAAAACTGACAAGCAGGGCAGTTGTTCAGAAGTTGAGTATAGTTAAATGAATTATGATGTAGCCATGGTATGGAATGCATGTAAACATCAATGATAAAGTTAGCATGGACTTTTTTAATTTTTAAAAGTCAAAATATAAAAAAAGTACAATAGGGTGGCATCTGTGGCTCAAAGAAGTAGGACATCGGCCGCATATGCCGGAGGCGGCGGGTTCAAACCCAGCCTCGGCCAAAACTTCCAAAATAAAAAGTACAATGATGATCTCAACTGAAAAAATATAGCAAATTGTTCCTGAGAGATAAGATTAGTAGTAATTTTACATTTTTCTCTGCATTTTAAATAATTTACTAAATTTTCTATGCTCAAACTAAGCATGGAAGTTTTGGAATTGCAAAATTCCATGCAAATTCTAAGTATTACCACCAGTGATAAAAATGGTAAGTAACCAACCAGAAAGATTCAATTCTTAAAAACAACAGAGAAAATAGGAGGGCATGGGAGGAGTATCGCTTGAACCTAGGAATTCTAGACTAGCCTGGGAAGTATATCAAGACCTTATCTCAAAAAAAAAAAGCCTCAAATTTTTCGAATGATCATTAAATCTATCCAGGAATTATATAGTAATGCATTTAACATAGTCTTACAAATAGGTGCTATTATTTATTTCTATTATTATTGCTATTTTCAGATAAGAAAACTGAGGCTTGGAACTCTGTTATTTACTGCAGAAGGTGGAACCAGGTTAAAGATAAGGTCTCCCTTGCTTCAAGGACTTTGCAATGTAGTTGGCCTTAGATTTGAATAGTCAAAGAGCAATCCTAAAGCCATATGCAATCGACAGTATGGTTTGAATGGCATAAGTGTACGTCCCGGGCATTGAGGGCAACAGAATGAAATGCTTGGGATAAAGTTTACATAAGCAGAGTCATGGAGTCTGGAGGAAAGGAAGAATTATGGAAGGCTCAAAACATTGCAGGTGGGGAAGACTGTGCATGATATGGAGATGGAAAGTGATAGGATTCATGTATTGGAAATACGCTAAATGTATTCCATGGGTAGAAGGTAATGACTTAGGGACAAGAGCTGCCTCACTTCTCTTTGGGACGTTTCTAAAGCCTGTGAACTAAAATACAATTTTAAGCACTCTTGGTTGACTGAATGGACCCCTCTTGGTCAAGGAGAACCTAGAAGGCCCCAAAGCTGAAGGAGATCAAACATGCCTCTTTCACCCCCTTCCCTTCTTGGAGATGTCCTTTGTAATTCATTAACAGGCCTAAAGCCATGCAAGACAAAGCTTACATCATACCAGCAAATCCTCATTTTTTTTTTTTCGAGACAGAGTCTTACTTTGTCACCCTTGGTAGAGTGCTGTGGCATCACAGCTCACAGCAACCTCAAACTCTTGGGCTCAAGTGATTCCCATACCTCAGCCTCCCAAGTAGCTGGGACTACAGGCGCCCACCATGATGTCCAGCTAATTTTTCTATTTTTAGTAGAAACAGATTCTTGCTCTTGCTTATGCTGGCTGATCTTGAACTCCTGAGCCCAAGGGATCCTCCCACCACAGCTTTCTGGAGTGCTGAGATTACCGGCATGAGTAACAGTGCCTGGCCTATACATTCCTTTTTGAAAAGCTGTCCTATTTTGTCCAGAAACTTTTAATTAACTTACTAGGAAGCAGAAACATTTTGCTCTCTTTAAATATCATTTAGGAAATAAAAAAAGCAAGTGAAAAAGAATAATTTCCTTGCTTCAAACCCCAACTTTAATTACAGAAGAACCTCTGTAGCTGACCACCTCCCTACATTGCCCACCTCCTTATGTTGACCTAATTTTCATAGATTGGACATGCACCATATCTACGTATTCAGTATAGTAAGCCTAGTGTCTTATGTTGACCACCTCTGTCATGTTGACCAGTTGGCTGCAGTTCCTTGACTGGTCAACTTACAGAGTTTCTATTATACATTGAATTGAGACCCAATGGCCAAGTATTATGCCTTTTCAGTCCCCAAATCAAGACTTTCAGATAAGTTAGGTTCAGTGAGTAAACAGTAACATATGTAAGACATAAAACTGAGACTTGGACACGTCGTGAGACAAATTACTTTCAGGTGCTGCTCTATCTACTGCAAATTAAAAATGCGAAAATCCTATGGGCAGGTGCACAGGGGATCATCCGACTGAGGGAAGAAATATTCACAGCCACAATTCCTTATGTATAAATACTCTCAGGGGGAGAACTCTGCAAGCAGCAAGGCTGAGTGGGGTGAGGACCATCTAATTAAAATGGGGCCCTCAACAAGTCAGATGTGTTTGGGGCGGAAATCTCAGTAGGTGCTCCATGTGAGACATGGAAAGAATTTCTCTGGGCTAAGATTAGGATATAAAAGTATGGACTTTATTTTATCTTAGAAAGAGACAGGGAGTGAGAGGGGAAAGAGAGAGAAAAAGCAGGGAGACGGCCTTGCATCCCAAAGAAAGTAAGGACGCCCACAGTTGAGGGCATGCAGTTGCTGGATTTCAGGGCGACCAAAAGTAACTGCAGCCAAATTCACAAGGTATCAGGATGCAAACGTGGTGTCTTTTTCCTCTGGCAAAGTTGAAGACAGACATTGTTCCAGATGTTTCCAGTCCTGAGCCCTGATAGTTCAAATCCTACTGTTCCTGTGGGAGTTTTTCAGGAATAAATTATAAATTCTGGTTAAGAGGTCTGGCAATTGTAAAGAAAATTTATGGGCTCGGCACCTATAGCTCAACCGGCTAAGGCGCCAGCCATGTACACCTAAGGTGGTGAGTTCGAATCCCCAGCCCGGACCCGCCAAACAACAATGACGGCTGCAACCAAAAAATAGCCGGGCGTTGTGGC
>NW_003852474.1:2548037-2639779 GCF_000181295.1 Otolemur garnettii
AAAATTTATGTTTCCTTTTCTTCAGCTGGGTTCCTGGGTCGTTTGTGAATGCAGACATCCCCTGGCGGGTGGGGATGGTGCCAGCAAGAGAAAGAGAAAGAACGTGGGCAGAGAGAGATGGAGCCAGTCCTTACCGAAAAACAACTATCAGTTAATAGTTTTTCTATTATTTCACTATAAAAACACACCATCTTTACAAGAAGGTTTGGAAATTCATAGAGGCAAGTTCAACACTTTAAATCATGAAATTTGGATGGAAGGACTGATAAACCCGTCAGCTGCCCTCACTGATCAGTGGCAGCGGCAAGCCCCCGCTCCAGCTGTGGATTAGCTCCGGCAGTGGCTGGCTCCCTGCCCCGGGCTGATTCTCCTCTCGCCTGCAGTGCCTCCCTCTTTTCTGGGAAGCACTCCACCACCACCAGCCCTCTGCAAACCACCACCAGCCTCAGGCACGAGATGTCAGGCCACCCCAGAAGCCAATGAGAGCTCACTTTAACCAGTGTCTTTTAAAAAATTTGTTCTTGTGGGGATGTGGGGAAACTTCCCCTTTACCCTGGGAAGTCCACTGAAAGATCAACTCAACAATAAGTCAGATTAAGGAGAGAAACAGACTTATTTATGGTGCTCAAAGAATCACAGAGTGATTACCCAGTATCACAATGGGGTCCAAGAATTTATATCCCTCACTTTAAAGGGGAAGAGGGAGGTGAGGAATACAGGTAATTCTGTGGAGTGACAGTAAATGCTTGCTAGGAAGGATGAATGGACACTTGGGGGGGATGAATGAATGGGAGCCGGGGACAGATAAGTTTGTAAATGATTCTTTCCGGAAACTAACCTGAGAGACAGGTACTATATCTAAAATGATTTGGTACAGGTCTGGTTACATTCTTGATCTTTCCTGCAGTTTATTGAGATAACAAGGAGGGGCAGGGAAGTCATTTGCTCTTTTTGATGGGTTTATGCAGGTAGAGGGAAAGCCCCTTCTAAGGCCTGTTCAAAATACTCTTTACAGAAAGGAGTCATACTTGGGGGTGGTATTTCCTGAGCTCCTTCTTTATCACATTTGTAACTTAAATTAGATGGTGTGTCTCCTTTGCCCAAAATTTTGCATTGGCTTCCCAAATCAAAATAAAGCCCTAACTCTAACCAGAACCTACAGTGGTCCAGACCCCAGGTATATTTGTCCCCGCTATCCCTCTCTAATGAAGGGGCTTCCGGCACACTGCCCTTCCCCAACTGAAGCACTGCCCTGCCCGGGGCCTTTGCACTTGCTCATGCCTCTATCAATCAGCCCCTTCCCCAAGATAATCACGGCCCTTACTCCTTCCTGGGTCCATTCAGTAAACTGGGGGGCTTTAGATTTTATTTTAGTTCACAGGAATAATAACAAAAACCTCTTCAGCCACTTGTAAGGATTCAAGGAAGCAATAGCTACCGTTAACTGAGTACAGACTAGGGCAGGAAGCACACTGTGTGTTTGACTGGCCTTGTGTTCTGGCTTCACAAGAACTCTATGGTACAGGTCGGATTACAATGTCTACGGTGCAGATCAGTAAACAAACTGAGATCCAGAAAAGCATCCTATCTAAGGAGATAGAGTTGCTGCATTAGTTTCCTATGGCTGCTGTCAAAAATCACCACCTGCATTGTCTTCAAGTAAGTCATATTTACTATCTTACATTTCTGGAGGTCAGGAGTCTGGAATGCGTCTCACTGGGCTAAGTCAAGGCGTCAACAGGACTGCATAGGTTCTGGAGGCTCCAGGGGAAGAGTCTGTTTCCTCACTTTTTCCAGCTTCTAGAGGCACGTATGTTCCTTGGTTCTTGGCCCATCTACCAAGCCAGTAACGCAGCGTTTTCTAATCTCTCTCTGACTCTCCTGCTCCATCTTTCACATATAAGTGGGAGGTCAAAGACCAAAAATAAAACATTGTTCTGAAAGGTGAATGAAAGGAAACTGTGTGGGCAACGTCGGCCTTTATTTCCACCCAGGTGCAGGTGAGCTGAGTTTGACAAGGAAGTCAGCGTGCGGGTTAAGGTGGATGGAAATTTAAAGGCTTGGAAGAGTAGTGGTCGGCACATTTCTTCTTTCCTGGGTGGGACATTCTACGCATTTCTTCCTGGGAGGGTTGGTTCTATTTGGGCCGGATGGTTCTATGGGGGGGTCCCTCCATTTGATTTCTATCAATAAGGAAGCTGGTGACTTCTGAAAAGTTTAAGGGATGGTGCCCAGAGATGATGCTGGAAGAGAATGGAAAGGTTCAGGTCAGGTTTATTGAAAGGGACAGCAACCCGCCTGGGCAGTGCAAAGATGGCATCCTCCCCCCACCCGCAGGAAGTTAGAGACCCTTTGGATATGGGGCCATAGGGTGCCGGCAGATTCCACAGCTTGCCTGGAAGTCTTTGGTGAGTTAGTGTCCTTTGGCACAAAGCTCCCAAGGGTGAGGCAACTAAGTCCTTTGTGTTCTGTGTCTTGAGGGGGAGGAAGAGGAAGAGGATGTAGGGGGAGGGGGAGGAAGAGGAGAAGGATGGAGGGGGAGAAGGACAGAGGGGGAGAAGGATGGAGGGGGAGAAGGATGGAGGGGGAGAAGGATGGAGGGGGAGAAGGATGGAGGGGGAGGAGGCAGAGGAAGAGGGGAAGAGTTGGTATGGGGCCACGTTAGGCCCCCCAACAAATATATTGGAAGCTTCCCAGATAATGCAGGATAATCTGTCCATCTTATCATTCTTACCTTAATCACATCTGTAAAGTCCCTTTTGCCATATACCATGACAGGTTCCAGGGATTAGGAAGTGCATATTTTGGGGGGTGGGGACATCATTCTACTACCAATTTAGTAAGAGGCAGAACTGAGGTTTGCGTCCCAGCTGACTTCTTGACCATCATACTGCACAGTCAAGTCTTTGTCGTTCAGTACATCCTTTCTCTGCTTTGTTGGAAAGAAGGGAGGATGGAAAGCTTTAAACAGGACACTTCATCCCCTTCTTCCTTGCTCAGCTGCCATCACATTTAAGCTGCCAAAGAGTCATAATTATCTTTAAAAAGTCCTTTTATCTTACTAAGGTACATTATAAAATAATCAGTCTCACTTCATTTCCAAATATATTATTGACTTCTAAGAAACCACAGACATTCGATAAAAGTAGGCTGCAAAACAAAAATGAAAGCCCTGCTTGGGGACAGGCAGGGACATGCCTCCTCCCATGCAAGCTGCCTTCAAAAGGTGCAGAGCTGCAGTCCAGGGCAGACCTGGAACCAGGATGTCCCATGGGAACAGGAGCGGAGGAAGGGCCCATTAACATGTGAGAGGCTGCAAGGAAAGCTATGGCGACCTCACTCAGGGTGCTCCAGGGAGGACCCTCCTTGAGGTACACAGACATGGGACCAGGGAGGGGCAGGTGATCCAGGCCACAATAGACAGAAGTGCCAAGAACCAGCCCTGCAAGGTGGCAAAACAAGCAGATCCACGTGGAACCAAGGACGGGACACACATGGTCATGTGTCAGCCACAGGTGGCCCTGTCCACAGGTGGCCGTGGTGGGAAGGCCTCAAAGGCAGGCAGGCAGGCAGTGTCAGAGGACCCCAGCCTCCCAGAGCCCAGAGGTGGTTCCGAGGCCCAGCAAAGGAGCAGTCTAGGGCGAGAGCTGTGGTTCACCAGGGAGGGAGGCCAGCAAATGGGACAGGAGAGGTGGAGTTGTGGGAGACCCTGAACTGGAGGTTAGCTGCAGGTGGGGGGAGCTGAGGTGTCTGGAACTAGGCAGGCGGCTGGCTTCCAAATCTGTGTCAGCTGATCAATGTCCAGACCTTGCCTTTGACCGCACCGGCTGCCCCTACGTGTTCACATGCATCTGTGCCTACTTGGGATGGCACCTAAAAGAGCCTTTGTTCCTCCAAGAGAAGGGCAGGGGGTAGGGGATGCCCTAAGCAGGCTCCTGGAGGGGCAGGTTATGACCATAGGCATCAGAACAGGAGGACTTACCTGGTTACCAGTTGCATTTTTAAATTTTTTTAGAGACATTATGACCTCTGCTAGAGTGCAGTGACTTCATCATAGCTTACTGCACCCTCCATATCCTGGACTGAAATGATCCTCCCACCTCAACATCCTGTGTAGCTGGAACTATAGTCATGCTCCACAATGCCCAGCTAATTTTATTTTATTGAAAGGCTGAGGTCTCTATGTTGCCCAGGCTGGTCTCGAACACCCAGCTGCAAACAATCCTCCCCACCATAGCTGTCCAAGCTGCTGGGATTACAGGCATGGACTGCCTGTTCCCAGTTGAGTTAATCTGATCTTTTCCTTAATATGAGCATGACAGTGTTAGAAGTCAGAAGGGTATACACATGTGGACTGTGTTTTTGTGGTGAAACACCAAGAGATTGTCTGCCGCACACAGACGTCCCTCAGTTACCCATACTTAGGGTGACCATTGAATTTGTGGTCCAGATTAAAACACTTTTAATCAATGTGTTAGGTCCACCAGTGTGACCGGCAGGTCCTTGGGGCCATCTCTGGCCCCAAAGACTCACCCTGGTAGAACTGCCTTGGCTGTGAACACAAGGGTTTGGATGGGATCATATTTGCAGGTTCTCTTTTTTCTTTCTCCTGGATCCTTACAGGGCCAAGGGTGGCTCACTTAACTCGTCGTGCCCCCTCAGGCATCCTCCTCTCTGCAGCTGGTCTCTTTTGGATTTTAGAGCCAATGAAATGTCTTCCTACTTGATCATTGTTATAAGCAAGAGACCCTTTATCAAAACAGAAAAGAAGGCTCGGGGCCTGTAGCTCAGCGGCTAGGGTGCCAGCCACATACATGGAGCTGGCAGGCTCAAATCCAGCCCTGGCCTGCCAAACTACAATGACAACTACAACAAAAAATAGCCAGGTGTTGTGGCAGGCACCTGTAGTTCCAGCTACTTGGGAGGCTGAGGCAAGAGAATTGCTTAAGCCCAAGAGTTTGAGGTAGCTGTGACACCACGGCGCTCTAGCTGAGGCAACATAGTGAGACTCTGTCTCAAAAAAAAACCCAGAAAACCCCAAACCTTCAACCTTCAAAAGCTTGCCTGCAGCCTCAAACATCAGTGTTCCTTTCATGAGAAAAGAAGACTTGCCAGAGGATGGTTTCTTGCAAGGCAGATTGACGATGTGACTCCCTAAACGTGTCTCTTTTTGAAAGTCAGGGACATGTTTCTCCAGCAGACCACTGACATCTGAAAGCTGTGGGCACCCCACATGTCGATTTGGGGACATTGTTCCTAGCCAGGATGCTTTTCTTCCCTGCTCTCCCCTCCACGAGTTCACAAGAAAATTCTCCCTTGGCTGAGTTTCACTGGGACAAAAGTTTTTCCAGCTGGGGGTCAGTTTCATGTGTCTAATAGGCTATAAAGTGAGTTTATGACTTGAGACCAGCAGATTTTTAACAATACAATAGAATCAACTAGAATAGAAAAATGATACAATGAAAAGGAACAGAATACTTTCCATATTCTTTCCAAAGTTCCTTCATGACAATTTATTTTTCTAGCACTATACGAGGGGATGTTCGAAGTGGCTGTGATGGAAAAATGCACTTCCTGGCGTGGGTCACCACCAAAGGGTGTACAATCCCCTGCTGTAAACCATATTTATAGGTTTCCTTTCCCTGGATCCTGAGAGCGCCAGGGACAGGTCACTCACTCCTGTGCCTGGTCAGCCAGATGACTTGGTTTGATCCTTCAGGGTAGGGCCAATGAAACGCCTTCCTACTTGATTCATTCTACAAACACGAGTCTTTATTTAAAAAGGAAAAGAAAAAAACCGCTACAATCCTGCATCATTCACTGAAGAGTGACAAGGCCTCCAGAGCTCTGAGAAGCAGCAAGGCAACTGCAACATTCTTAGCAACTCCACACCTGTCCCGTGCCATCTGCACCCAGTATTATTTGTGCCCAAGTGTGGGAGTCCTGGGTGTTTGTGGGCGTGTTCTCAGACACCTCCCTTCTGTGCATGGATTAAGTGGGAAATATCCTGGCCCCCTTCTGCATTGTTTCAAGGTCTCTGCCACGGTACAGGACTTCCAGCCTCTTCCCGTAGTTTGGCAGAAGGTAGATGTAGGTTGGCTGGGAGAGGAAGGGAGAGAAGGGGGGCCTGGTGCAGAGCAGAGGGGCAGACCCTAGGCAGGATGTCTGGAAGGAGAGATAAAGCAACTGCAAAGGTATTTTAATAGACATGCTGTTTCCATTCTTTCACATGTGTTTCTCATTCTGTTTTTAGTTACTTTTGACTTGAATTATGGAGCTGGTTTAAGGTAACTTAGATGCAGTTCGTTACTTTTATACATCAAAAATGAATACTGATTTTTTTCTGGGTGGGGCTGGGGGTGATGGGAAGTGGCTGAGACAGAAAGCACATTGCCTTTTAGAAAGCTGGAAAATTCTTTTCTTTTGCCTTCCTTATGGAAGTAGAGGTCCTGTTTCTTCAAGGGCCCAGAGCTCTTTGACAAATACAAATGGTATGACCCCCACCCCCTGCAGAAAGATAGCCCCCAGTGACAAAATGGGGGGGCCATGAGGAAGGAAATACTCTTTAGCTAGAAGGGCAAGATGTAAAGACAAGCATTCTTCCTGCGGCAGAAATGTGGTGGGTTCCTCAACAACTGTAGCCTATAAAAGGAAAAGCAAGTGTTGTCCATTCAATAGCTAAAAATAATGTCCGGAGTGTGACTGTGACCCTGATATTGTCAGGAGTTCCATTGAGGTCTCTGGCAAGTACAGTACTTCCTTCCCTTATACCCCAATCTCTACTCCTCTAAAATTTGGATAATTATACCAGTTAAGGGTATTGCTAGAATTTATGAAATAGGCTTTTGACATCTTCAAGTGGCTTCCAAGTTGCTGAGATTGAAACTGAAATTTCTAATCATTCTGAAAGCTGCACCTTGCTTTCGTTAGAGACAATATTGCTCGGCTTTTCCTAACATCTGGGTATTACTAACAGCTTCTGTTCTGTGGTAAAATCCAGAAGAATCCTCATTCCTTTGGGGGGTGGTGAGCAAAGATTAGTGCAGCCTGGGTCCAGCCCACTGCAAACACCCTCAGCATGTTCTCACTACCAAGGGACTCTGACGGCGTCCCATATCCACTGAACTGCAGGAAAAGGCAAAAAATGCAAGAGAAAGTCAGTGTTTTGACATTATGGACTGCAGCCTTCACTCTGGTTTCCTAGTTATCTATCTGAGAGACATGGTTGTCTATTGAGCGACAAACATCAGAATCAAAAATAGTGGTTCTGGAATGATTTTGGTATCTTGGTCAATGCGAGTCATGGTATAACTAATCCGGACAATCACTTCCTAAATCAGTCAATAAAGTAGAGACGATACAAAACTCAACCTAAAGATGAAACTTGGTGGCAGTATTAAACTACAGACAGTCTTTCATTTTGATTTCTTTCATCTGGAGCACTTCGTTGTCAAAGACAAGTGGCATCTGTCAGAACAAAAAAATTGGCAGAAAATTGATTCCCATCATCCTGATATCTCTAAGTGGCTTGTGGTTTGGTTCACAGAGCACGTCTCATCTAGAGCTATAACCCTGTAATGAAAAAGTAAATCAAACCAAGAGGAAACTATAAATCAAAAAGAAAATATTTGTCTTGTGTGTGACCCGTTGTTCCCGTCACAATCTTGCTTCCTTGGTAGTTTTGCCTCATCTGGGAGCCCTGAGGATCCATTCCCTTGGGCCCTTGCAGTTCCCCACCCCCTGCACCAGACGTTCACCTCCACACCCACCCTGCAGCCAGGAGCTAGTTACAGTGCACAGGGAATAGGACTCCTTGCCATTGTCACTAGTAAAATCAGCAACTTGAAAACCCAAAGCAAACAAGTCACATCTTTAAGTTAGACAGCTGTTTCTTTCTATGACTTCTCCTTTTTGATCCTCAACACAGTCCAGATCACCACTGGGCAGGTTTCATGCTGGGAGATCTGCAGGCGTCTGAGGGAGGATTGCCATCCACTCCCTCCCCTAAATTTCCTGGGCCACCTCCTATGGGCTACGTGGCTAATGACAGGAACAAAAAGACTTACTACTGAGCTCTGATCTAAATATGACAATAATGTGGTGAGGACATAGAAACATCATTTCTATTAAATCAAAGAAACAAACCTAGCAAACCAAATCCTGAGATACTGAGTCCCTAATGGCAGGGACTGTGCTTTGTGGTGGTTTTTGTATCTGGAAATGTGTTGATGTGGCAGTTACTATATCAGCATGATGAGGCCCGGATACCTGTGTCTCGTGGGTCAGGAGAACCAAGTTCATGGTCTTTATCTTGGGCATTGGGCTTTCTGTGGAGGAGTTGTGAATACTCTACCCAGCACCCATCCCTAGTAACCAGGCTTTGGATCCCTGGTCTTTAACCCTGGCCTGTAACCCCAAGCAGAGCAGACGGGACCACCACAAAGCCCCAGATCACTAGCACCTAATCAAATTTACAGTGACTGTGTCATAGGAACTCTGTTAGAGCAGCAGTTACCAAAATGATTGAAATAAGTAGGAGTCTAGCAAGAAAGAGAGTTTGTTATTAGCAGCTTGTAAAGCAAGCTGGCTTTGTCCTACTGACTGCAGGCACTAGGAAGACTGCCGTGCTTGGGTTTTATACACAACCTGGCCAGGCACAGGGGCTCACGCCTATAATCCCAACACTCTGGAGGCCGAGGCAGGCGGATTGAGTAGGCTCATGAGTTTGAGACCAGCCTGAGCAAGAACAAGACCCCATCTCTACCAAAAATGAAAAACTGAGGCAAGAGGATTGCTTGAGCTCAAGAGTTTGAGGTTGTTATGAGCTATGATGCCACAGCACTCTACCCAAGGCAATAAAGTGAAACTCTGTCTCAAAAAATAAATAAAACAGTGTGCAATTTTAAATTGCACATGAACTTTATGGCCACACTAGAGTTAGACAACAATCTGAGATGGCATTCAAAATATTCCCATTTTTTATCTCCTGGGAAAAGCTGAATTTCCTCCACAAATTTCAACCAAATTC
Source organism: Otolemur garnettii (assembly GCF_000181295.1). NCBI lineage: Eukaryota > Metazoa > Chordata > Mammalia > Primates > Galagidae > Otolemur > Otolemur garnettii. Next base: position 2,557,066 of record NW_003852474.1, read on the forward strand.
ACATAATTGAGAGATTGAATGCAAAAGCTAACATGAGCCCCCCCACTTTCCAGCTTCCATTAAATCAGGTATTAAAGAGATTCGAAAACATGTAAAACCGTGCCATTCTTCTCTCGGGTTGTTTTGGAAAATACAGTTTTTTGGAATATTTTGTGTTCACATGTAATGGGTTTGCTATTGTTAAATGAATTTTTCTTTTTAGTTTTTCAGTTTCTGACATAGTAAATATTGAGGGCTGTAACCCACACAAACAAAAGCCCTTTGGGATTTTCAGTAATATTGAAGTATGTAAAGAGATCCTGAGGCCACAAGGGTAAAGAATAGCTGGTGTAATTAAACTTGAACTTTATGAAATATGATCCCACACACAGTTTCTGTTCTCTTTAATTCTGCCCATCAATCCCCATTGTATAAAAATACTAAGTCTAAGATGTGTTTTTTTGTGAAATAATCCAAATAATTGTGCCATATATGCTATGCTCCAACCCTGGAGTATCATTTGGTTCAAAAGAGACTCTGCTACTTACTTAACTTGGAGTGAAGGCAACAGAGAAAAAAATTATAGGTGCGTGAATCTCTGTGCTTTTAAGGAATTCGCTTTGCTTACTTTGTTTATTTGTTTTTGTTCCATTTTAGGAACAACTTTTCACAGGGCTCATTTTCCCAGTGCATTCTAATGTGATTTTCACAGACACCATTTTCGTTCTTGCAAATTGTGTCACGAATTATTTCACTGCCTATTGAAACTATCTTTAACCTCTGTTCAAAAGCCTTGTCAGGTTTTATTATTTAAAGACATGGTTGAATGTCACGGCGTTGGCTTGATAAGAAATGCAACAATTTTATTTATTTTACTGTGTAAACTATGTCCTCAATGCACGCAGTGCAAAATTCAAAAGATAGAAAAGGAGAAATAATGCAAGGTGATTACCCCCCACCCCCATCCTCCAGCCTTCCAGCTCTTCCCAGAAGAGCTGCTGCTGCCAACTTGTGCTTCCTCTACACATGTACAATGGACATCCCCCTTCCTTACTGACGGTGGGACGCCAACACAATGATTTGCACTTTGCTGTTTACACTTGACACTCTGTCCTGGAGATTGTGCCCTGGATAGAGCTTCTCCCTCACTGTTGATACAGTGTAGTGCTCCCCTTTATGAGCAAATAACATATTTCACTCCTCCTCTACCTATAAACATTTAGAGTGTTTCCCAATGTCTGCTACCTTAAACAATGCTTTAGTATCTGTGTACATTTGTGTCTTGTGTACGACAATATAGACAAGTCTAATTTTCAGGATCAACGAGTATGTGAGAAAGACAACATCCCTCAGACTGAAGCTGTATTGGAGAAAGCTGTCAGTCATAGGAAAATGAGGAATTGCATAGAAGCTGGTGCTATTGTGAAATATATATTTGGTCTTAGTCTAGTTTCCTAACATATTGCTCCTAAAAATCCTTCAAAGCTCCTGACTAATGTGTCTTTCGTGTGCAGAGTCAGCTGGGCCTGGAGGCCTCTCGGTGGCCTCAGATCAGGGCTAATCACTAAAAAGACCAGGGCAAGATGAGACAGTGGGGCTTTCTCAGCAGCCCCCAGCCTCCGTGAGAGGAAGAAGGGCTGGAGGTTGAGGTGATTGCCAGTGGCCCCTGATGCGATCCATCATGCCTACATAGTGAATCCTCCATGGGATTCCAAAAGGACAGGGTTCTGATGGCTTCCATATGGTGGATCCTGTGGAGGTTCCTGGAGGGTTGTTCTGGAGAGGGCACAGAATCTCCACACCCCTTTCCACATAATTCTCCAGGTCATCTCTTCCATCTGACGGTTTATCCGTATCCCTTGTAATATCTTTATAACAGATGGGTAAACGTAAGTTATTTGTTTTCCTGAGTCCAGTGGCCACTCTAACAAATGAATCATACCCCAAAAGGGGGTCATGGGAACTCCCAGCTAATAACCTGTTGGTTAGAAATGTAGATAACAACTAGTAGGTGGGCATGGTGGTGTGTGTCTGTAATCCTAGCACTCTGGGAAGCTGAGGCAGAAGGATCACTTGAGGTCAGGAGTTGGAGACCAGCCTCAGCAAGAGTGAGACTCCATCTCTACTGAAAATAGAAAAACTTGGCTTGGCACCTGTGGCTCAAGTGGCTAAGGCACCAGCCACATACACCTAAGGTTGCGGGTTCGAATCCAGCCCAGGCCCACCAAACAACAATGACAGCTGCAACCAAAAAATAGCCAAACGTTGTGGCGGGCGCCTGTGGTCCCAGCTACTTGGAAGGCTGAGGCAGGAGACTCACTTGAGACCAGGAGTTGGAGGTTGCTGTGAGCTGTGATGCCACGGCACTCTACCCAGGGGGATAGCTTGAGGCTTTATCTCAAAAAAAAAAAAAAATAGAAAAACTTAATTTGGCTGTGCAGCATGTGCCTATCACCCCAGCCGATTGGGAGGCTGAGGCAAGAGTATTGCTTGAGCCCAGGAGTTGGAGATTGCTGTGAGCTATTATGATGCTAGTGCCCTCTAGCCCGAGTGGTAGAGCTAGACCTTCCTCAAAAAATACCAAAAATAAAAATAAAAAAAGGATCCAAACCAACCTACTGCTTGTGATCGGTATCTGAAAGAGGTAGCAGTCTTGTGGGACTGAGCCCTCAACCTGTGGGATCTCACTCTGACTCTAGGTAGATAGTGTCAGGAGTGGATTAGAGGACATGCCCCTGGCGCCTCCTGGAAAATCATCTGCAACTTGCTTGGTAGGTAGGGGGCAAATACCCCACATGTCTGGGGTCACAGAAATGTTCTGTGTGTCGTGAGAGTCTCCTAGGAGAAACACAGTGTCTTACAAAGCTCTAAAGTCGGTCCCCCATAGCATAGTTGCTACCCACCAGACTCGCTCAGGAACAGGTGCGGCTCCTCTTTTCCTTATAAAAGAGTGGAATGTTGCCTTATTCTGACTAGAAAAAAATCCGGCTTGAAAGCAAGAGAGAGGAGGGATGTGGAGAGGCTTTGTGTTGCTCTCTGAGTAGTTTATGTCTTGTGTTGGTTGAGAAGACTCTATCAGGATGAGCCTGAGTGCTCAGACACTGATGATGGGCATGAGACCCACTCAGGAGGCGGCCTGGTGAGGAGGAAGGAGCCAGGAAGCGCCAGGAAGCCCCAGCAGATTTGCAGTTAAATACTCTTTTGATTTGCGTCCTGTCTGCCTACACCTTAACTCTGACTTTGGACACATTCTTCCACCTTGCTGGGCCTCAGTTTCCTTACGGGTAGAACTGAGCTATGTCAGAGGACCTGGGTGGACCACTAGTAGCATCTTCTTTCTCCAAACTGAGCCGCTCGTGGATTTCTATGCATCAGCCAGATTCACCCACCAAAAACAAAGAAGTGGATGTATCGGTCTCATGTTTAAACCCCTTTCGTGACTCCCACTCTCCCGGCAGCATGCTGTGGACACCAGTTGCCCTCCCCATCCTAACAGGAGTTGGAATCAGACAGGGGGAGGCTGTGCTAAAGTACCACGCCCTCTCCTGAGGCCTTACACTACACAGTGCCTCCCTGAAGGCTGCCGGGAAGAAACTCATTAACGTTCTTTCCCCTGGATGTTATCAGACCCAGCTGACCTTACCCTGGAGTGTTTGCTCTGTGCATCTTCTGCGAGGTCCCTCTTCCCTCCTGGTGTCTGCAGAGCAGAGATGCTGGCCAACAGGATACCATTTCTTAGTCTGACACTTAAGCTTCTTCAAAGCCTGGCCAGACCCACCTCCTGTCCATCCTCATCCCTGACATAGACCTAGAAGCATTGCTGGGGCCTCTGTGTCCCATCCAGGCTCTCCATCTGGTCAAGGATCTCTCTTGCCCATCTGTCAAGGCTCAGATCAGGTGGCATCCCTTCCAGGAAGCCTTCGTAGGATACTGTATTAATCGAGGTTCTCCAGAGAACCAGAGCAATAGTACGTATGTGTGTATATTAATATATGTGTGTGTACACGCATGCGTACGCAGTCACGTGCTGCATAATGACATTTTAGTCAATGACAGACTGCATACAAGATGGTGGTCCCAGGAGATGATGATACTCTATTTTTACTGTACCTTTTTCCATGTCCAGATGTGTGGATACACAAATACTTTTGCGTACAGTACTCAGCACAGTCCCATGCTGTACAGGTGTGTGGCCCAGGAGCAACAGGCTGTAGTAGGCTGTGCCATGTAGGTGTGTGTGGGTGCACTCTGTGATGGTCTCACAACCAGGAAATTACCTAACACATTTTCCATTGCATGACTACACACACACACACACAGATAGATTGATTTATTGCAGGGAACTGGCTGACGTGGTTATGAAAGCTGACAAGCCCCAGGATCTGCAGGGTGAGTCAGCAAGCTGGAGACCCAGGACAGCCAGTGGTTTCACTCCAGTCCAAGTCTAAATAACCAGAAGAGCTTCCAGTCCCTGGGCGGACCACTAATAGCATCTCAGGATCCAGAGAAGGGCAGGCTCAGGATCCAGGAAGAGCTGATGCCTCAGTTTGAGTCTGAAGGCAGGAAAAAACCCCAGCGTTCCAACTTGAAGGTAAGCAGGCAGGAAAAATTCCCTCTTACTTGGGGTGGTGTCAGCTTTTTCATCTATTCAGGCCTTTGACCAATTGAACGAGGCACACTCACATTGTGGAGGGCATCCTGCTTTACTCCGTCTGCCAATTCAAATGTTCATTTCATCCAAAACCACCCTGACAGACATGCAAGAACAATGTGTGACCAGATGTCTGGGCACCTGTGGTCCTCCCAGTCTGTGGTTCACTAGTGGGCTGAGTGCTCCTCCTTAAGTTCCCTCACTTTCTACACATACACTTTGCACATTTTTTCACTGTCTTAACCATTTTTAAGTGCACAGTTCAGTATTGTCAGGTATATTCACATCATTGAGCCACCAATCTCCAAAACTTCATCATCTGGCAAAAGTGGAACTTTGTACTCATTAAACAGCTGCCCATCCCCTTCTCCTCTCAGCCCCTGCAAACTACCATTTTACTTTCTGTCACTGTGAACTTGACTACTCTATGACTTTGTCCTTTTGTGCCTGGCTTATCTCAGCATTATGACCTCAAGGCTTATCCATGTTGTCGTGTGTGTCAGAATTTCCTTCCATTTAATTCCCTTGTATCTAGCCTGTTTTGCTTACCCATTCCCGTGTCTACCAAGATTTGAGTGGCATCCACCTTCTGACTGTTGTAAGTCATGCTGTGAGCACAGGTGTGTAAATATTTCTTCGATACCTTGCAAGGAAGTGGGGTATACTTGCCATATCTTAGCCCTGACCAGAACTCACTGGGATTTCATTTACACCCAGGTGGCCCCCTCCCTTCCGGTCACACAGGACTTTAAGACTTAGAAGGGATGGCCTGATACTTCTTCATCGAGGTGGCATGAATCACTAAGCAAATAACAAGTTCTTGGTCAGTAGTTTCCTCCTGGCCACCCCGCTCAATTCAGTCACTAGAAGGAAACCACATGACCCTTTTTTTTGTTTTTTTTTTTTTTTAGAGTTTAAAAGTATAAGTGTATGTTATATTGGAGAAAAGAAAGAGAGTGCGGGGAAGAGATGAAAAAGAGAGAGACAGGAGTGGGGAGTGACAGAGGGAAAGATGGTGTGGGGGAGAGAAAAAAGGAACGAGAGAATGGTGTGGCATCCCAAAGAAAGAAAGGAAGAATGCCAGTGCACCTCAGCTTTTACTGTCAAATAGCCTTATGTGCCATGATTGTCACCAATTCTTCATTCCAAAGATGAAAATTCTAGGTGAGTAGGAAAGAAAGAATTCTAACCAAGACCAGGAATAAAAGACAGTTTATTAAGCTATGCCGGAAAAGAATTAATGAGAAAGAAACATTATCGTACGTTATACTTTGCTTTTTTAAAAATTTGCTATATAGGTGACAGTGTTGCCTATACTCTTCCTAAAGATTGTTTGTTTTCGAGACAGAGTCTTACTATGTCACCCTCAATAGAGTGCAAACTCTCGGGCTTAAGCGATTCTCTTGCCTCAGCCTCCCATATAGTATTCTTTCTAAAGTTTTAATAATTTGTTTTTATTTTTAAAAGGTTCATTTTAAAACTGACTCAGAGACAACTGTAGGAAGTGATGCTAATAGGCTTTAGTTTGTCCATAGTTTAAGATATAGTGGCTGTCCGTCTACGTTAATTTTTGGATGTTTTTTGACTGAAAGGAAAGTGAATAATTCTAAATATCTAAAGGGACAGTGGCAATGGGCGCACCTGTGTGCACAGAGGCTTGCTGGTAATTCTTTTGTGTTGGTTCATATTACTGCTCCCCTCCTTTAAATTTCATGAGGTTCAATTAACAAGCCATAGGTTCAGGGCCCAAATGGTGGACAACCTGTAAATGATGAAACGGAACTCTAAAGTCTTACAAACCTTCTAGGAACTGGTCCCATGGCATCCTGACGTTGCCTATGTGGCAGGTCACCTCCTAAGAGAGCTAAGCCCATTTCTAAATGCTGGCAGTCATCATTGCCACCTCCCTGGCCTGGCACTGTTAACTTCCATCTGAAAGGATTACTCGTTCACTGCTCCTCACCTTAAATCTTGCAGCATTCTTTTCCACCTATGTGGACCCTCCGGTTGCCAGCCTGATAGAAACACAAGCTGATACAGGAAGATGTGCATACCACTTCCCCTGCCTGCCTGTGCCAAGAATCCTTCTCGTCTGAGAAAGACAAACCAAAATGTTGATTTTGGCACCACCATCAACCAGCAGTACAAATACGTGACACTTTCCCAAAGATGAACAATCAAAACTTTAGACTTCGCAAAGCATCGCCCTGCTAAATCTGCTAGCAGGCAGCTTAGCAACTTTCACAGTGGCATCTACTGAGAGGCTTTCCTATCAGCGACACTCTCAATTAACAGGCTGTGGCCCCTGGCAGACTCACATTCAGCTGAACCCTCTCATCTCCATCTGTCAGGAGATTGGTCATAGACCCTCAAGAAGCAGAGAAGAGAAAATGATTCATTCTGCAGCTATTTGAGATTGTTTACATCATTAGGGCACATGCTATGGTACTGTCAGAGCCATGGAAGGGCGTATGCAGGCGGCTACTAGAAGGTGAAATGTTTGCTACTAAAGTTACCCCAGGTTTCAGCTTCTTGAAAGTTCTTCCAGCTGGCAAGCTGCCTCTTTCTGATCCCACCTGGGAGGCAAACCTGTCCTGCTGCCCACCTCCTGTTCTGAATCTGATCCTGGTTTAGATCGAGGTTAGCAAACTGCTCTCTGTGCCTCAGGAGGGATGAGGGGTCATCCTCATCTTCCCAAACTCTGGGTCTTGCCTTGTGAATCCAAGCTCAGACTCTGTTTCCAGTTCTGCATGAGTGCAGTTAGTAATCTTGGGGTTCCCCACCCCAGCCTGGGAACTGGGCTGGGACTCCTGGAGCTCCCAATCCCCTGCAACGTCCCTTTATTCCAACGCACTTGGCACAGGCCCTCGTGTGGGAGCCCAGGCGTGAGTCGACTTGCCCTCCTGGCCGAGACACTGGGGCGGGTTCCCAGGCACCCACTGTGGCTTTGCTACTGGCTTCATGGAAAGTGGAGCCATGTGTTTTTCCCGTCTGACTCACACAGGCAGCTCTGGTACTTCAGGGGACTCAGCGAAAACTGTGGCCCCCAGATGGCTCCAGGGTGGATTTTACATCATCTCTCTGCCTCCTCTTCCTGGGACAAACAGGCAAATGGGCTTTGAGTAATAATATCACATTATTTATTACATATCAGAAATGAGACTCTCCATAAGAGAGAGAAAGATTAGTTCTTATTGGTCGTAAGTGCACAGATATATTTAAAATGGCAGCTAGTTCAACGCCATTGGTCAAAAATTTTAAATGTATCATGAACTGGGGGGCTGACCTAAGAAACGGGTGAATCTTCCCTGTCCTTCCTATCTGGCTGTCTTGCTGCGCTTGTGATGCCAGGGCCTCACTTGGAATGGCTGATGCCAAGCCTGAGTGTCACTGGAGACTTTGGGGGGGTAACTTCAGCTTCTTCCTCTGAAACCATTCCCAACTTCCAGGAATTGACAAGTGAATCATACACAGCACCCTTGTTTGTACAAATAAATTGAGCACTGGTCAAGTCCAGACTCCTCAGAAACATCCTTTGACTTGGTTTCACCATAGTCACATTCTTTTCCTCCCAGTTCCATTTTTCCTGCAGAGGGTCTGATTTTGCTCTCATGGAGACTTTTTCTCCCAGCTGGTCTCCGCAGCTCCTGCTCTGTGTGGGAAGGCCTGTGGATCTCCTCCTCTGGGCCCCAGGCCCCCTCTCAGCCCTCCCACGACCATCTCCTGCTGCTTTCTTGTGCCCTGCCGGCTGGCTGTTCCAGCTCCGCCTGGTCTCCTCTGCACCCGTGCTCCAGGCCCCACTACACCAGGTCGGATGCACAGTGGCTCTAAAATGCCTCTTCTCTGGGAGCTGGAGATGGAGGAAGAAACCAATATTCCAAGGCTTTAAGTCTAAACCCCCTCTGGTCTCACCTTTCTATGTCAAAAATGCTGCCCTTGCGGTTAAAAGTAAATAAATAAGATGAAAATAATGGTGGTAATAGTGATGAGGAATGATGGCTGCTCTAAACGCCACATCCTGGGATCAGGGTCATCAGGTTTGCACACCCTGATTAACTAACTATCCACCTGATTAGCTCTGCTCAGGCCAGGAGCACTGCCTCTGCGTGCCACTTGCAAATGAGGAAGAGAGACCTGTCCAAAATAAATGAATTCTCATTGCAAACACAAAGGGCTAGATGAAAAAGCATGCATCTTGGTAAGGAAAGCTATGATTCTGCAAGTGTCAAAGTGAAGTTTCCAGGCTTGGCTAGGAAGTGTTCTAAGACAGTCTAAGGATGTTTAAGTCAAAACTAGAATCGTATGACTTGGAAATCCATCTGGGTGTGGATGGTGACAGAAGGTGCAGCTGTATTGGACTAATGTACTAATGTAAAGGTACATTAGTCTGATGTGTCTTTGTGAGTGTGTGTATATCTGCAGTGTGTGTGAATATCTGCAGTGTGTGTGAATGAGGGAACTATGCTAGTTTATCAGTCTGAGTGAGACTGCCTCAAAACAGGTCAAGTTGAAGGGTGATGAGCTGCATGCTCCATCTTTGCCCACTACCTAGCAAAAGCACACTCCAAGGCTTACAAATGACCAGAGACAAATGCTCACGCTAGGAGGGACAAGAGAAGTTTCATAACATTTCTGCGAGAGATAGAATTTTTTGTTTTATTTTGTAAGGTCCCATTTGTACACAAGAAGTTTTTTTTTTTCTTAAGCATTTGATAGAAAAATCAACAAACCCCAAGCGGAATTTAAAGACATGAATTAACTGGCTAGGTTCTGAAGAATAAGGATGGTGGCTTCAGTTTGCAGGATGTAGACTTTAAGGGAGGCCTTCCTTACGTGACCTTCCCTATGATTGAATAAGACTAGGCAAGGTCTGTCCATTGGCTTTGCTTTACTTTGAATTGTTTGCCAGATGGCTCTCAGGGCAAAGGCCAAATAATTCAACTGCCTAACTGGGAAATGGGCCTGACTGATCCAAGCAGGCCATAGATAGCCTTTGTATGGCGGTCTTATACTAGTTTAGGCATTTTTAGGAAACCTCCATGAATTTCAGGTTTGATCAAATGGCAAAGTGCTTCAAACACAAAAACAGATGTCTCAATCCTTTTCCATAAGGGGCTCATTCTCTTTCTTTTGTTGTTATAGACAAAGGAAACAGTGCGGAATGGTCAAAAAACGGGGCTGTCAATGGGTACCCCACAGCCTTCCTAGTGGGAGATACTTTATTTGATCTAAACAGGTGTCCACAGGCAGAAGAGAGTGAGGAAAGGAATTCCAGAAGTTATTAAACATGACAACGGCGTCTTCTCTCACCAGCGGCAGGTGGAACACACAGGAGTTGAGAACATGTGGGCAGGGCTCTCAGAGACCCTGTGGGTGCTGGGGAAGCCATCTCCGTGCCCCTGACCCGGTAACCTCCCAGACATATTCTTAGGAGAAGAAAACCTCCCAAGCATTTTCTTCATCTGCTTTTAGCATGGCCTTGAAACGCAAAGGACCCAAAGCAAGACAGGCAAATACACAAAGAAGATGGGAAAGTGTACTGAGTCCAGAAAACAGTAACAAGGTTGAGGAACTAGTTATGTTAAGGCCATGTGCAAAATAGAAAAACAATTTCAAATTGTTAAAAGGAAGGCAGAGAGAAGAGACGAGCCGGGCAGAGCTGAGCCGAGCCTCAGGAGTCTAAGCACCACTAGATGAAAGTCTCGGATATCTGACAGTAATTTGCCGCTGGCACTTCCTTCAGCCCTCAGGGGAGGTGGGATGACTAATCTGGTGCTGTTGTAGAGTAATTGCTCAGCATCTCTTATTTTGCAGAAGATTCCAAAAATATTTGTGTCGTTAGGATGGCCTAGAATTTTTTAAGATTTTTTTTTTTTTCAAATAGTTCTGCCAGGAAATGCTGAAGGTCAGACATTTTAGAAAATCTTTTCCTGCTATCTTAACAGTCAACCAGGGTCGCAATAATGCAGAAAGAGCCTTGGCTGAAAGCTCTGTCAGGACACTTAGGCCCAATTTTAAAGCGTCTTCTGAAATAGGTAGGAGATATTGCTAAAACCGCTCTCTCGAAGACCCTAAAGCTTGGTTTTTGGTCACACACAAATTTGTACTGCGAAGCAGGATTATCCATAGGAGACACGATAGAAAATGTTCAGCTGTCAGCCACAAAAATGACTTGAATAAATGGATAGATGAACTTACTCTTTAAAGTAAGAAGAGAGGTGTGGTAGGCTTTGTGTCACAGGTGAGGTAAAGAAGACAAAAAGATAAAGGGGTCACCTGTAGCCACGCACACTGCTCCACGGGAGTTTCTGGGACTGGGGTTCCATCTTCTCTCCTCCAGCCTGGCCTGTCCAGGCTTTTCCTAGCTAGACCATGTGGATTTTCCATTTATGACCCTCATCAAATGGGAAATGGCATAAAATGACTTTGGTGGCAGCGGAGAGAGAGTTTGGATTATAAAGTCACAGGGGTGACTCACAAAGTCGATTCACAAAGAATAACAGATTCCAGTGTGGTTTAAAATAAACATTCTGAGGAGCAAGTGAGGCATGAGGCTCTCCCATTTCAGAAATGCCAGGAAGAATCTCCTGTTTCAGGTAATTTAGGGAAAAGAAACACAATTCATTCAAAACCGGATTTTGCCAGGTTTGCACAGACTTGGGACATTTATACTTCTTTTAAAAGGATTTTAGAGTAGTTGACAGAGGGGGAAAGAGATGAAACTACAAGAGAAGGTAAACAGAGAAATCCACAAAAAAAGAATGAAATCAGAGACAAAAAGATCTCAAAGGAGAAGCAAGAAACAGACCTTTTCAGAGTCCACCTTAAATACAGTTTGCTTCTGAAACAGTCCAGCAACACTGACTGGCCCAAATAAACTGTGTTGAGTGGTTTCATTTCACTGGTCATTAAGCCACCAAACAGACCCTTTCTTAGTGAATTATCAGAGCCACAATGGAAACTTGTATCGAATGCTCCAAATAAGCTTTAACCAACCATGGGAAACTCAGACTCATGGAGTTGTTTGTGGATTTGGCTCAAAGTCAGACATGTTTTGAGGCTTTAAACACTGACTGTTTGCATCCATTAAAATAGGTTTGCAAAAAGGAGAGAGGGAAGAAATGGGATATGGAAACTCTGTCTCAAGACAGAGCCAAGCATTTTCCCTCCTAACCAGAGCATGGCAGGAGGGGGAAGGAAAGGAAAAGAGTTTGCCCTTTGGAAAGAGCTGAGCTTTTCCAGAGAATCTTCAACAGGCAAAGGAACGGAGTTTGAATCCTTCCTGCAAGATGGGAGGAAGTGTCAACCAGATCAGGTTCCTTATGTTTGCTAGAGGTTCTGGGTAGCTCCTTAGGTCTTCTGCATGTGTGTGCCCAGCACTCTGCCTACCTGCAGAATCACAGTGCACAGAGCTGCTCCTGCTTCTTCCAGGCAAACAGTGCCTCTAGAAAAAGTGAGGCCAGCTTTGTAAGCCACCACCTCAGGGTCTGGTAGTGTCATAGGCAGGCGTGCAGAGACCTGTCTCCTGAACCCAGAACCAGGAGGGGAGTGTGGTTTGATCCCTCCTGACCCCTTCCCGCCAACTCTTACAGTAGACACTTACTCACCTTCCAACCATGTGAGGCAATTAAGGATTACCTCTGAATCAAGGGCAAATCATCCACCAGTTTCCTGCTCTGGGTTTGAGTGGGAGGAACTGCTTGTGAGGAATCCTCTTTCTTAAATGGGACAAAATGCTCTAAAAATCTTAATGGTGGTGGTCAGTTAGGGTAAGGAATGTAGGAAGGTCTTACCACCCCACCCCACCCCCCAACACACACACACACACTCATATTTTCAAATGTTTCCTTTCTTCCTGGGGATGGTGAGGTCATCCTAGTCCCCCTGAGGAGGCTGCTGTGGGGAAGGAAGTTCCAGTTGCCCTTCTACTCCTCCGCAGGGCCCCCAACCCCTTGGCCTCCAGAAGGGACAACCCCACCACTGGACGGGGGTGCCCACCAGTACACTCTGCTCTTCCTCTCTGGGCTTCTAGAAGAATCGTATTTCAGCATCTGTATCACTCAGCCTATATACTGAAACTTTTTACCCTGCACAATCTTTCTACCTTGTGTTTCCCTAGCTGACAGAGCAATTCTTGCAACTAAGATCTGAGCTCCTGGGTCTATGTTTAGTCTGTCTCTATTCCTCTCTCCCTCCCCTAGAAACTGACATCGCCCAGGTTTCTGGTAAATTACTGAGTTCAGAGCCAGAATCCCTAAGGGGTATTTTTCCTCGGAGCATTATTGTCCACACCATCACCTGGAGGGCTTGTTAAAACAGGAGCTGGCCTGAGAATGTGCACTCCCAACGAGTTCCCAGAGGACCCTGAGGTTGCAACTCTGGGACCAGCCTTTGAGAACTACTCCTGGCTATGAAAAGGCTTTCCCTCTTTTTCCCCTTCCTAGCTGCTCCTCTCCCTAACCACCTCCCACCCCCACCCCTTAGGAGAGGGGAGCGAGAAGTTGTGGGCAGTATTGTCTGGTGAAGGAATAGCAGGGGAGTTGGGACAAGCAAAAGATGAACTTCAATAGCCTATCACAGTTACTGCTTGATCAGTTTTTGCAGGAAATGTTACTTCTCAATGTTTTTTCTACCATGAACTTTCCTTTTATCAGTAGCACGGTTTTTCTTTGAGGAAGACAATCTTTTTTTATCTTTAGAACAGGGCCTAAACCTTAATTCTTCTTCCTAATGGGAATTAAGTCCATTTCTTTCTTACGTGGGATTGATGCCCGCTTTGCTCCTGTATAAAAGTGAGTATTTACTGAGGGCCTTCTTAGCAGGAAGTACCATGCTAATAATGCTAAGTGCTTTTTATGCCTCAACTCAAAAGATGTTTGCCACAATTTTTCAAAGGATATGTTATTACCCCGTTTTACAGATAAAGAAATGGAATGTTAGGGAGGTTTCATGGTTACCTGAGGTCACAGAGCTAGTCATAGGTAGGACAGAGATCCAAATCCAGGCCTGACTTCAGAAATTAAGGCATACTGCCAAAGAAAGTGTTCAGTTTTCTATAATGAAGGATTTGTCACAAGTAATTCTGTGATGCCAAGTACTATGTGCCAAGTACTGTAGCTGGGTCCTGGGAATACAATGATGCAAAACTAGATAGAACTTTTTAAAATACACCTCCCCAGATTAGCTCATGAAAATCTGATTTTTGGCTCGGTGCCTGTGACTCAAGCAGCTAAGGCGCCAGCCACATACACCTAAGCTGGTGGGTTTGAATCCAGCCCGGGCCTGCCAAACAACGACGGCTGCAACCAAAAAATAGCTGGGAGTTGTGTCGGGCACCTGTAGTCCCAGTCACTTGGGAGGCAGAGGCAGGAGAATCACTTAGCCCAGGAGTTGGAGGTTGCTGTGAGCTGTGATGCCACAGCACTCTATCCAGGGTGATAGCATGAGGCTCTGTCCCAAAAAAAGAAAAGAAAATGTAATTTTTGATAGTTTGTCCTTTGATTGAATTGCTCACAGAAGCACGTCATTAAACCCAGAAATTGCATGTCCCCCATCTCCAGTTCTCAAAACCCTCCTTTGATTTTCTATTGGTCTCAGTTTAACAAATGTATTGTCCATTTTTCTTAAAGAAGCATGTGTTACTTTAAAAAAAAAAAAATGTTTCTTGGGGCGGTGACTGTGGCTCAAAGGAGTAGGGCACTAGCTCCATATATTGGAGGTGGTGGGTTCAAACCCGGTCCCAGCCAAAAACTGCAAAAAAAAAAGTTTCTTAGTTTTTTAAGGGACAACACATTTACAGAGCTCAAAATCGAGAGGAAACAAAAGGGTGTACAGTAAGAATTACCCTTTCCACCCTGGTCTCCCCAGAGGCTACAACTTGCACACATGTATATCGTCTTCCTGTTTTCCTTTCTTTATTCATGAACACAATTGTTGGTTACTACCTACAGAATGCCCCCCTACTTTTATTTATCTCAGTTAATACACCTTGGAAATCATGCCAGATCAGTGAATATAGTTATCTGATTCTTTTTAAGATCCATACGGTAAATAATTTTAACCGTACCCTACTATATTTGGGTAGGCCCCTGTTGATGAACATATAACATAGTCTGATAATCTGCTATTACAAATAATTCTACAATGACTGCTCTTGGATGTATATCATTTTACACATGAGCAAGTGTAGCTACAAAATAATTTCCTATAAGGGGAAATGCTGGGTTCAGAACAAATGGTATGTGCATTTGTGATTTAAAATTTTTTCCATTATGGCATTTTTCAAGCATTATAAAAGGAGAGAAACAAGTACTGAACCACCACGTATGCATCACCAAGCTTCAATGGTTACCAATAATCCATAGCTGATACCATTTCAGATATCTATTGGCCCAATCCAAATTATTTGGAAACCACCTCAGGCTTGATATTCTTTCACTAGTCAATACAGTATTTCCTCCCTGTTCCTGAAAAGTAGGTGCTAGGAAAAAAAAAGATTTTAAAAGGTGTGTATATAATCTATCACACCTAAAATAGTTTATTACTATCATTAATATTCTGCCAGGGTCTCATTGCCCAGATTGTCTCATAAAAGACATTTATTTTTCATAGTTTGTTCTTTGATCAGACTCCAAATAAGGTCTTCACTTTGCAATCGGATAAGGCTTTTAAAAATCTATTTGTTGTTCCTTCCATCTCCTTTTCCTCTTTGCAGTGTTGTAGCAACTGGGTTAAATTTGCTTTCAGAGTTTGAATTTTGCCACCTGTATTCCCATAGGGTCATTTAAAATATTCCTCTATCCCTTATGCCAAAAAGGAAACACAAAAGTCAATTGAAGAATTTCTTAATAATAAGGAAAATACAGCATATCTGTATGACTGAAGTAAAGCAGTTATTAAAACAAAAATAATAGAAATAATGTATCAATAAAACTAAAATAATGAATAGAACCTATAACTCAGAAAGCTAAAAACAGACAAAAGAAGATAATGGTAGTGGCTGAACTCTGGGGTTTAGGCCTGTAATCCTGGCACTCTGGGAGGCAGAGCTGGGAGGATCCCTTGAGCTCAAGAGTTTGAGACCAGCCTGAGCAAGAGCAAGGCCTGCTCTCTACTAAAAAAAGATAAATTAGCTGGACGTAGTGCATGCAGTTCTGGCTACCTGGGAGGCTGAGTCAAGAACCTAGGACTTTGAGGTTGCAGTGAGGTTTGATGATACTACTGCACTCAAGCCTGGGTGACAAAGAAGTTGAAGAAGATAAATTCAGAATTAATGAACATTCATGTTTCATTTTTTAAACTTGCTCTTACAAACAGAAGCTTAAGACACCATTTGAAAGGTAGGAGATCATCTTGTACTTTGCAACTACATAGACAACAAAATCTAGATAGCTGTCAGAGAGGACAGCCTGTCCTATACTGGTGGGGTGGCTGTCACTTAGTTTCTTTGGAGGGAAGCTTCATGGTTCCGCTCCTATCTGTGGCGAGTCTCAGCCCACTGAGAGTCACGCAAGTGCCTTGATGTGGGGTGAGGGGCAGTTCTGAACCTGTAGTGTACTTTTGCGGTTTGCCGTCTGCCAGGCTCCACATCACATCTCAGCTGGCATAATTACCTTTCACGTGGCCTTGAGCGAATCTCTCTGAGCTGAAATATCCTCTTCATAAAACTAAGGTAATAATCCTTATCTTAAAGGAGATCCCAGGTGGGGCTATTGTTCAGTAAAGTGTAGCTAATAAGATGCCTTCCTTGGGTGGCACCAGACGGGAAAACGGACCAGGAGAAAGCAATCAAATAGCTCTTCCCGCCTTCTCTGGAAAAGGTATTACTTTTGGTCCCCCTGAATGAATACTGCACTCTCACAATTTCTACAATGCCTTTATTGTCCACTTATCATCTTCCAGTGCGGTCTGTATGTGGACTGGCCACCTGCTCACGACGTTGTGGGACTCAGCGTGTGCCCTCTGTGCCACAGTGTTGATCAGTGCCATGTGTCCCTGCCCAGTGTCCCCCTCACTCGGGAGGGCACCAGGTTTGGGTGTGGGACTACAGACTAACTCTGCCCTAGAGTGTTGGGAGTAGGACCTCCCTTTAATACTCTCCTTAGTGGAACAAAGAACCATCACCGATTCTTTTTAGTTATCTCTGGGTTCATTTCGTGAAGGAAACGCGTCTGCAAGGTAAGGAGGAAAAAGGCCCACTGTGCAAACAAGCTCCAGGCGCACGTTTCCGGAGAGGTGGCCCCGCGCGCGCCTTCCGCCGCCCCCTGCTCGCCCTCCGGCTGCGGTCAGCCCCCAGTGTCCCGGCGCCGGGCAGGGAGTGCACACGCCCGTCCCTCCCCAGACGGCCCTGGTGGCAGCACCGGCGGCCCCATACCTTCGCCTGAAACTGGCCTCTGTGAGCTGAAGCTCCGGTGAGCACCGTGCGCCCCGCACCCGGGGGGAGGGAAGAAGGGCCTTAGCAAACAAAGGGTCGAGCGGGCGAGCGCCGCAGCCGGGGGCGGGGGGCACGGCGACCCGGAGGCCGGTGGGGCGCCCGCACCCGAGCCCCGCACCCCACATGCCCCACGCCGGGTGGCAGTGCGCCGAGCGCCCGGAGCCCTCCGAGGCGTGCGTCTCCTTATATGGTCAAATGACACGGCGGGGGTTCTGGAGGGCGGGAGCCGCGCCGGGCTCCACACTCGGCCGGCTGCGGAGCTGCCTCCACCAGCCGCCCGCGGCCGCCCGCTCGCCCCGTCCGGGAGACCCGGCGCGCTGCCCACGGTGAGTACCTGCACCCCGCGCAACGCAGGGGAGGGACCGAGGGCTCTCCGGGTCTCCCCGTGAGGGATCGGGGGAGGAGGAGCCGAGCCGCCGAGAGATATCAGGGAAGAGTGCGGCTGAACAGCTGGAGAGACCCGGAGGGCGGGGAGACGGCCAGAGAGGGAAGCTGGACGGGGTGGAGGGAGACGTCGGGGAGAGGGGCAGCCGGATCGTGGAGGGGGGAACCGGGAGAAGTTGGGCGGTGGGGAGACCCCAGGGAGTGGGGAACAGAACCACTGAGGAGATACCGTAGAGAGAGGAAGACCCCAGGGGCGCTGGAGACCAGAGGAACCCACCGACTCATGCTGGGAGGGAGGAAGGGGGAAATCTCCTGCTCACTAGCTGGGGGTTACCGCTGCGGGGAGGGTCTGGCCCCCCACAGGAGAGCCCGGGGTGAAGGCTGGCGTACCGTCCAAGCCCAGACGGCTACTAGGAGACAACCCTGGAGGTGACTGCTGTGCTCCCTCTTCCAGAGCCCGGCTCCTCAGCGAGTAGTGCTGGCCTGCTGGTCTGGAGAGGTGTCCAGGCTATTTCCCTTAGGTTAAAAAAAGTGGAGCTTGCCGTGTGGCTTCGCGCCTTAACTCGTGGAGAAAGTAAAAAGGCGATCCAACCACCAGGGTTTTTTTTTGGGGGGGGGGGCTTATTTTAAATGCAAAAGATTCTAATTTTTCTTCAGTTGCACTCGTTGTGAGATCTCAACATATCTGAAACTAAGGGAAGAAAACCTTAAGTGTTTTTTTTCCGATTTTAAGTAAAGAACCAAGCATATTTACTTTTAGAGCCCTAGTGGGTTTTGATTGGAACTAGCCTCACCCATTTTGATAAAATGTCTGCGAATGGGGCTTACTTCTTGCAGACATTTGGAAGGTAATGAATCACAATTCAGAACACAGCTCCAAACAGGTCTGATGTTGTTGGTGCTAACTCTGCTAGTGAGTGCTGGATAATAATATACTAGAGACAACGCTTTGTGGTATCCTGAACATACATGACTTAGACCAAAAAAAATTTTTGTGGCAAGTGGTAGGAATTCCTATTCTAATAATTCAGTGTCAGTACAACCAACCTGTAGAAGAATGTTTCATTGTGCAATTATATAAAAGTTTTTACATGTTTTTCAGATTTCGCTTACCCCCAATTTTAACGTCATCAATTAATATATAGAAAGGCGCTTTCACAGTGTTTATTATTCTGCTGTGCTTTAAATGCATTTACATGGCAGCATATTGATAAGGGCTAACTTTGGGCTTACAGCACATGGGACACTGGTCTGAGCACTTAGGGTCAGTCTTATTGTAGACATGTCATGGGCGAGGTGTGACAGGCTTGGAGATGCTCATGGAGTATATCTAGGCTGCTTATCAAATTCACACCTGGGTCCCTCAATCTGGGTCACCTTCACCGACTCACCTCCCTCTTGGTGCCTCCGTTTCTCCAAGTGGGAAACAGGCCAGTTATTACCTTTATTGCAAGGTTATTACAAAGCTCACATATTATTAGCAGTGTATACATATTTGATGGCCTCATTTTTACAAGGAATTGAAGCATGGAGAGATCAAAGTAATTTCTGCTCAAGATATCCCCACTTATAAATGGTGGTCCTGAGATCTGACCCCTGACCCCTTGAAAGCCTGCTTTCTAACCCTATAACTCTACTGGGGCACACTGGCATATTTCAATGAGGCCTCTATGCTGTGGATTTTGACTCAAGGTTGCTTGTTAAATCACTTTCAGTACTGAAAGTTATTTAAATTGTAGACAAAAACACCCAGTAGGATATTGAAAAAAACGAAACTAGGTATGAGGAGGCCTTGTGTTCTATTCCTGACCTGCACCAAGAGCCAGTTACCCAGCCTCTGTGATGGGCTGTCTCATTTGTCAGCAAGAGGGCTGCTAAGCTTCTGTCTGACTCAGGTGCTGTGAAGTACAAAGTTCCCGGAGTTTGAATGAACAACAATGTTAGACGTTGGATACTGCTTCTAGTTTTTTTTTTTTTTTTTTTGGCTGGGGCTGGGTTTGAACCCACCACCTCCGGCATATGGGGCCGGTGCCCTACTCCTTTGAGCCACAGGCGCCGCCCTGCTGTGTAGTTTTGTAATGAACATTTTATCAAAGCTTCATTTATCGCATATCCATTTCAAGTGGCATTATAGTGATAAGCCAGTTCCTCTTCCTCCCCCCCCCCCCGACTGAGAGCTGAGTCTTCTAGGAGACAAGGCTGGCATTTTGACTTTTGGCTGGGTCAAGTGAATTTCTTCTTTGGTCTTGAATTGTGGATTTCAACTTTAGAGCCTGTGATGGTTAGTTCTATGTGTCAGTTTGGCCAGGCAGTGTCTGGACATTTGGTCAAACATTACTGTGTGTGTGTCTGAGAGTGTTTCTGAGTAAAGCAGGCTTCCCTCCCTAAGATGGGCCCCTGTTCCATCAGTTGAAGACCTCAGTAGAACACAGGCTAAGTAAGAGGGGACTCCTGCCTGACTGCACAGCTGGGTTTTTGGTTCTTTGGACTAAGGCTGAAACATCCGCTGTTCTTGAGTATGTCAAGACTTTTAAACTGGCACTCACACCACACTGCCAGCTCTCCTGGGTCTCTAGTCTGCCAACTGTAGATCTTGGGACTTTTCGTCTTCCATAATTTTTGTGAGCCAAGTCTTTGTAATGAGTCTCTTGATGTGCATATGTATCTCTTATTGGTTGTTTCTCTGGAAAACCCCAAGAACTTTGACTTAAAAATGCTCCCCACCCAGCTCAATTCTCTTTTTGTGTAAGATTCAATTGCTACTTTGCTCCTGGGAGTCTCCCTGTGTGGAAAGGCCATGAGAGGTCTGAGGTAGCGTCTGGTCTCCCAGCACCAGGCTAGTTCTTGTAGGCGATCTCAGGCCTGCTCTGAACTTGGATATCATGTGCTGTCACACCCATCCCCAGGCTTTGTCATCCATTTACTGTCCTGATTTAGTCTTTGGCAATAAAAGAAGAAGCTGCTCTGTATTTACAGGTAAGTAGAGTAAATGTCAGCATGTCCTTGAGTCCTGTCCGTGTGGAGGTTGTCAGTCTGAAAGGAAATGGACCTGTCTGTGTTTGATGTTACAGCCTTTGGACTCAGTAAGAAAGAGGTGGTCAGTGAAGGAAAGTAAAGGAGGTTTGCAAAGCCTGTCTGACAGAATCCTGATGCTGGAGAAATGCCACAAAGGAGCAGGACAGAAATGAGGAAGCCGGTTGCTCATGGAAGTTGCTGGATGCCAGAGAAAAAGGCTGGGTGCTGGGGGTTAAGAGGATGGACAGCCAGGAGTGTAAGGCAGCAAGCTGCACTTTGGACCTGGGAGGAGACCCGTGTGATGCATGAGAGCAGGTGGCTTTTGTTTTGTAGGTGCAGAAACAGAAAGCATCTCTAACTGGCTCAGCCTTCCTAGGAAGGCAGTGGTGGGGCTGTGAGTGTCCCTTGTCCCCACACTGTTGTGATTTGTGGCCTTTGGAGCCTTGCCATTCCAGCTTGCCTGACTAGGGTTTTCTTATATCCCTAGAAGTGACATGTTTTGAGAGTACTGACAAGATAGGATCTTAAAGGCGATTTGGATTCTTTGGAGCTAGGACTGGAGCTCCTTCAGTGCTGGTGGATTTTAGCTTAGCTTCCCAGGGCTAAGAGAGTCCATGGAAGACAGCGGTTACTCCATGCGTTCTCGGCAGCTGGACTAAAGCCCAAAGGACTAAAGCCCAAAGGACATCAGACAGGTCTGACTCTTCTTGAATTCATGGCGTTCAGGTCAGAAATTTGACTTTATTATTTCCCGTTTCTTTTTTAAATTCAGTGTTCAAAGGATAATTCAGAAGAAAGCAGGTACCATACTCAAGCATTGTCTCACAGAAAATTATTACAAATCAAAACTTTTTTTTTTTTTTAGTTTTTGGAAGGTACCAGTTTATGTAGCAAATTATTATATACCCCTAACACCTGCCTGTGGATGTACTCAATAGAGGCTCATTAAATTAATCCACAACTATATCATACAGTGGTAAGTGTAGTCAGTCTTACGTTTTATAATCTAAAATAGTTCACAATTCAGCAATCTGTAATCTAAAAATAGGGCTGGGTATGGTGGCTCATGTCTGTAATCCTAGCACTCTGGGAGGCCAAGGCGAGAGGATTGCTTCAGTTCAGGTCTTCAAGACCAGCCCAAGCAAAGCAAGACCCCTGTCTCTACTAAAAATGAAAAAAATTAGCCAGACCCTGTGGCTGACACCTGTAGTCCCAGGCTGAGGCAAGAGGATGGATTAAGCCCAGGAGTTTGAGGTTGCTGTGAACTAGGCTGATGACGCCGCACTCTAGCCTGGGTGACATTAAGACACTCTCAAAAAAAAAAAAAAATCTAAAAATCATTTCAAGTGGATCCTAGATACATTATAGTATTTTATTTTATGATTTTTTTTTTTTTTTAGCAGTTTCTGGCCAGGGCTGGGTTTGAACCCACTACCCCTTGCATATGGGCCAACGCCCTACTCCTTGGGCCACAGGTGCTGCCTCTTAAAAAAAAATTTTTTTTTTTCAGTTTTTGGCTGGGGCTGGGTTTGAACCCACCACCTCCAGCATATGGGACCAGCGCCCTACTCCTTTGTGCCACAGGCGCTGCTCCCATTATAGTATTTTGAAAGTGGTGGATCCTCATGTGTTGGCCAGGCTGGAGTGCTGTGGCTGTGCACAGGTGTGATAACGGCACAGGGCAGCCTTGAACTCCTGGGCCCAAGTGATCCTGCTGCCTCCGCCTCCTCAGTATCTGGGACTACAGGTGCCAGCCACCGCTCCTGGCTCCATTATTATGTTTTTAAAAACTGTCACTTGCCTTGATGTTCCTCTTCCTTTCACCAGAATTTCTGTTTAAAAGAAACAACTTAGTCTAATGAGAAGAGCCTGGGGGTGAGCCCTGTCTATATATAGTTACTTCCGTCCAGAGGAAGACACACGTGGGTAGGGTGTTCTCTGGCCACATTTCTGACAGTCCTATACCTCTGGACAGAGGCACAGCCTTGTCAGTGTAGTGCATGCAAGGCCTTGTGCTGGTACCCGGAGCCTGTGCTGGGAATCTGCATGTTCTTCCCAGAGTGAGAAATTCTCCTGGGCAGCTTTTTGTTTCTGGACCCAGCCAGGCAGTGTTCCTGGTAGGGTCCTATGGGCTTAGAGTGGAAGTAACAGTTTATCTGGAAAGAGGGGCCAGGACAGGGATGGAAGCTTGCAGGATCTGTTACATGAGAAATTTTAATGGTGTCAGATGCCAAACCACATTACATTTTGGGTTTGCTATGCAGAGTGGATTGTTCACATAATATGTTCTCCATTTCCGTGCTTGGGTTTTACCCACATTTGTACTCCTGGATGTTTGTGTTCATCCACCGTCCATTCATGTGTTCATTCATTCACGAAGCCCTGACCCTGTGCGTGTTATCTGCTGGTGAGGTCTCAGTGACACATAGCACCTACCTTCCCAGTGCTTAGGTGGGGTCACGAAAGCATTGCATTTGTATAATATGTTTTTAAAAAGGGTTTGCATATGACAGACCAGTTTTCCTCATTGCCTCTGAAAAACTTTGTTTGATTGTTGATTAGCAGTGGAATTTCCTACGCATTGGTGGCATTTAAAGATGGGCATGGCTTTATCCCAGGCCTGATTTACTAAAGTTGCTGCTGTTTGTGTTTCAGAAAGGGCTTGGGGACCATCACATTCTTTTTAGGAAATGATTGTATTAGAGGAGTCTCCTAAAGTAGGGCTGATCCAGATGAGCATCTGGGGGGCTGGAGGTGGAGGATAACAGGGCCCCTTTGGGTTCAGATCAAAGTAGGTAGTCGAATAAAAGGGGCATCGAATGGATGCTTAGGGGAGACTTCTGTGGCAAATCTGGCCTCTTTAGGCCTTGTCTGGAGGGATGGGCCAAGCTCCTGGAACCTGGAGGCCTGCATCAGCCTGCCAAGGAAGGCCGTCTTCTAGGCCTGCTCCTCCCTTGGTTCTCTAGAAATCTTTCTGGTTTAAAAAAAAAAAAAATTCCTGAGCACCCAGCTCAGTGTCCTCGCCTTTCTTCTGCCTCATTTTTCTCCTCCTCCTTTCTTCTTTTTTCCCCTCATTTTTTAGACTCAAACTTTGTTTTATAATTTTTAAACCTGAGATTAAATCATTATTTATAAACTGATGGACTCTTAAAATTATCAGTTGTCGTAACCATGGAGCCCTGTGTATCCTTGTGCTCTGGGCTCCCCAAATCTTTATTCTTTACATCTGACTCAAAGCTGGGCTGACAGAGGCTCAGAGATCTTAGCCTTCTCTGGGCCATCTCCAGGCTGCCAGCTGCACCTGGTACCTGCCTCACCCAGCCCAGTTCACCTAAGCTCTAGCTTTTTCAAATACCCTGGTGGTTCAGAGCCGAAGGCAGAGTGACATCAGAGAATGATTTAACCCTGGTAAAGAATGAGCACTACAGGACACTTTAATTAGAGTTGATTCAATGTAATAATGAGTCAGCAGTGGTCACACCTTATGTTCAGGTGTCTGCCTGCATGCTGCTGCCTAATCCTCTTGGCATTCCTGTGTACCAGCCGATGGGTGGGAATTCCTGGTAGCCTGTCAGGAGGGATGCAGAGTTCTGAGAGGGTGAGCAGATTGTATACACTAGTATACACTAGCCCCACTTGTCCTTCTAGGACCCAAGTGTCCCACTTTTATTTGAAAGAATGATTCAGAAGTGAACTCTGACACCTGGGGAGCAACTTTAGGAGTCACTCGCATGGGTTTTGCCTCTCCCAGTCTTGCATAGCAAAGGCAGGCTTCCGTACAGTGGACTTGCAGTGGGGCCATCTGTGTGCCCCTTGGCACTGTGCAGACTGAAGGGGACACATGGGCAATGCCCACTCCCTGCAGGGCACATCCACCGCCAGGAACGAGGTGCCAGGTCTCCCTTGCCTGGCTGTAGACCAGGTCTTCTGTCTTCCTGGGCTATGTCTCCTTACCCCACTCTGCCTCTTATCTCCTTCCTGGCTTTGCTCACTTTGCCCATTGACCAGGCTGGATCACGTAGCTGACCCATTCCTGACTCAGGTGTGTCTCCAGCAGGCCCGCCTGCTCTCTCCCATGCTCCTCTGGGTGTACGCCATACCTGTGTGCCCCCAGCGTGTCCTCCCACAGGGCTTAGTAATCAGTCTGCTTTAGATCTCTTTTCCTCACTAGACTTCAAATATTTTACGGTAAAGGGTCCTGTATCTTACTCATCTTTGTATCTCCAGCACTCTGCCTGACATCGCAGTTCCAGCTCCACCCATGTTTCCTGAATGAATGAATGATCGGGTATCTTATAGGACTAAAAAAGTTCAAGTTATAGGGGATTTCTAATGTAGAAAAACAGATATATTTTTCACATTAGAAGAGGTTTGAGATTTATGGTGCAATTTAACACAATTTTTAAAAAGAATATTCTATTTGGTAGCATTAAGGAAGAATTGGTTTTAAACACTTTGCGAGAGAAGGGAAGCTCCGTGCCTTCTCTTGGACTGTTTATTCAGACTCTTGCTTCAAGTAATTTGTTAGAAATCTATAAGAGACTTATTGAAATAAAGTGTGCCCCACTGTACTCCTAGTGTGGGATGGATGCCCGTTACCTCTCTGCCCTGTTGGTTGAAGCAGAAATGCCGGCTAACTGTTAAGACTGTAGTGACCTCTTAGAGAAGGTAAGGAACAAGGTGAGAGAGGGCTCCGTGGTTATCAGAAACAATTCTGGAGAAATGGGAGCTGGACCATAGGGACAGTAGGTTGGACCCACTGAGCAGATGCAGCCGCTACACTGTTCCTGCTGGGAGTCGGCGTCAGGGATGACATTCATCACAGGACAGCCTCAGTCATACTTTGGGGCTCTACTTATTCTTAGAGTTAACTTCCTTAGATGTTTTTCTGTGTGGTCCTGAGGTATTGGACCAGGTATATATGGGTTACTACGAAAGTTTTGAGACAGTCTGTGTTATCACTTGTTATTTCGCTTGCAAGAAATAGTTGACAGGATCCTTTCTGATTCACTCATGCAAGTTTCAACTTGCTCGGCTTATCAGTGCTGCTGGAGGGCTTCATTTGTTTCCGTCTATGCGGATTTTACATTTCTTGATTTTTGTGTATCTCAAAACTTTCATAGTGACCCATATGAGCATCATGACCATAACCCTGAAGGAAGGTAGGTGCACCCCTTTCCGTGGCTGCAAACACAGGAGCTATAGGGACTGTTGGCACAGTCTGCAGGCTGTCTCTCCCTACCACAGCTGGTGCTTGTACAGACCCACATGGAATCACCTTTCGATTTAGACCAGAGTTTGTTTTCTCTGAGTTAGATCGCTATCTGAGAAAGCTTGCCGAATGTGCGTATGTCATTAATAATGCTTCAGTTTTTCCGTCCATAAAATGAGGACGTTGTCATAGATAAAATTCCATGATTTATAGCTCTCTTCGTGGTTCTTACTTCAGATTCCCAAATCGTTATTGTTACGTTTGTGTGAACAGAATAGGCAATAAGCCTCTTGTCCCACAGCTAAATGGCAGCCTTTATGGGAAAAAAACATATATTGGCAAAGATAGCTGTCAATTCTGATAATATAAACGATAGCCACTTTCAAGGCCAATAACCGAAGAATTACAGGAAAGCATTGGCTCTGCCGCCAGCATAGCTGCTGCAGCCTGACGTGGCCTCGGTACGAGGATATTTATACGTCGAGTTTCAGAATAATAACTCAAATGCTCAAGAGCCTCATCTTGTGATGTTATCACAAGAATATCCAGACGATGTTTTCTTTAACTCCAGGAAGAGTGATTTAGAAGGATGGATCTCGCCACATGTGTCCAGCTGCATATTTATTGCTTTTGGAAGAAAATGATCCCATAAACACAGAAATAACCAAGTATGGACACTTGAGAGATGATCCCTTCCTTGCTTGACAGTGGTCAGGACCTTATATACACAAGAGTTTAAAATTAATAAACTATCCAATTTGTTGTAATCATAAACCAGGCAGCAACATTTTCTTTGCGTTAGAGGTTCTGATTCTGGGATTTCACTCTCAAATGGTTTGAAATGATTGCACATTGCACCATGTTTGCTTAGGGTTGTAAAACCTCACTCCAAGTTACATAGCCAGCCAACCAGTGCACCTATTTAACAACTGATTACACTTTTCACTTTTAGCAAGTTAAATATCGCCACTTATTCCTGCAGAAAATGGACTCTGATTTTAATGCTTAGGAGGCATTTATCTGCCCCTCCAAAGTATTCCTATCACAGGCTTTTTCTTTCCGGGATAGTTCTAACATTTTTTATAGGAATGGTCATACGAGAGCAAGCCCATCCCCTTGGTGTGCATGCACACTGTGTACTCACCCTGGAAAAATGTAGCGGGCATGGTGTGGAGTAGCGTTGACCGCAGACACCATGTTTCCGACAGTGTGCTAATCCTTGTTCCTGGGAGTGAGCCTTTCCTTTTATCCTGCTCCCTGGGTACCAGGCAGCTGCTGGATGATGTTTCCATCTGGGAGAAATGACTTGTCCTGAGGAACGTTGGAAGTTTCTCTGTGCAAGGTCAGATTGTTCTTCCCAGTACAACGTTGAGGTCAAGGGTAAATGCTCTCTTGCTTGGCCTCTCATCTCAGATTCCCAAGTCAGATATCCCTCCATTTAGCCCGCGTGGTTTCTTCCCATTGAAATTCATGAATCATAAGAGGGAGCTCATGGAAAATCTTTTTATAGAAATGGACATATTGTTTCTATGCCTACCTTTCTATTTTGGGGACAGGGAGAAAGGGAAGATGTAAGGCTCGGTCACCCATTTGAAGCATATGAAGTGGGACAAAACAGGCGCTGTGACAGCAGCTCTTCCTGGCTATCAAGAGCCGAGATCGCTTTTTCTCACAGTCAACAATGGGTGGACTTCTAAAGACGTGGAATGCTCAACTAATAAAAAAAAAGTGACTTCACTGAAGATTATGACTGGTTAATTAATGGATGAGTTTCAGTTATTCATCCGGACGAAACAGACACGTTTTAGCTAAAGATGACACAGACAGCCGGACAGTTAATGCCTTTGTGAGCACAGCACTCGGAGAGTGCTCACTGGGCCCTGGGTTTTCTCTTTTTGACAGGTTGCTGAAAAGCCTGGTGTCAAAATGACTGAGCGCTTCGACTGCCACCATTGCAACGAATCTCTCTTTGGCAAGAAGTACATCCTGAGGGAAGAGAGCCCCTATTGTGTGCCGTGCTTCGAGGCCCTCTATGCCAACACCTGTGAGGAGTGCAGGACGCCCATCGGCTGCGACTGCAAGGTACGTGCTGAGGGCCCCACAGCTTCTGTGCGTCAGACCCTCCCCCTGTGACCACTGACCTCTGACTCTGGAACCCCCGCTGATGGGCTTGGACCTTCCTGAGCCACTCCCCTCCAGCTGGTTTGGTCTCTGCATTAGTGCCTGGCATCCTCAGTACACTTCCTGTATTCTAATTATCTGCACCCTTCTCTAACCACCCACCCTTTTCCTGGTACTGTCACTGTCTTAAGGGGTGCGCTTTCTCCCATTTGCCTCTGGTGACTAATGAGGAGCGCGTGTCACTCAGTAAATACTGGATGAGTGAATGTGTAAGTGAGACAGCCAAAGGTGGTTCCTGGGTAAATGGGCCCCTAGAAGCACTGAAGTCCTTAGAATACTATGGGCTCTTTTATGTTTTTTTTTTTTTTTCACTCTGTCACCCTGGGTAGTGCCGTGGCATTGTCAAAGCTCACAGCAACCTTAAACTCTTGGCTTCAAGTGATCTTCTTGTCTCAGCCTCCCAAGTAGCTTGGACTACAGGCACCTGTCACATGCCCAGCTAGTTTTTCTATTTTTCATAGAGACAAGGTCTCACTCTTGCTCAGGCTGGTCTTGAACTTCTGACTTCAAGCAATCTACCTGCCTTGGCCTATCAGAGTGCTAGGATGATAGGCAGGAGCCACCATGCCCAGCCAGCCCTTTTACTTTTAATGAGAGAAGAACAGGATTTGTATTTTTTGTTTTCAGTGGGGAAGGGCTTGCGTATCAGGAATTACCAGCTTTCCTTGGCTAGCACAGTGTGGATCAGCAGAGACCACTGGTCATTTGTGGGGACTGACCAGTGGCTGAGGGCTTTGAACCCTGGCCCCTGCTTCTTGGTACATCCTTCATTCATCCTGGACCACTGCCGGCCACCCCGGAGGCCATCCATAGCTCCGTGATCCTCTGACATCCCCACCAGCAGGACAGCTACTAAAACACACCTGACAAACACTGCAGGTGACTGTCATCCTAAGAGCCACAGAATGGGGCCCCTTTGGGATCTCCAAGGCTGCAGCTCAGTGGACTCCCGGGCAATTCATGGCGTTTACTTTCTCTTTGCTGCTCTCATTGCTTTGCACTCGTTAAGAAGTGTTGCCTCTTTCCTCCCTGCTGACTGACAGAGGCTGTGCCTGCAGCTGGGTCGTTCTAACACATCCAGCTCATATTCCTTACATTTCCCTTTGTCACCTCATTCCTAGGAAAGACGGGCATCCCAAAACTGGCCCCATCAATTTCTGCTGCTAGGTATTTGGTGACAATTGAGGGATGATTTTCATCATGTGTGAAAGAGACCTTTGCCCCAAGCAGAGACGACCGATGTACAGAACAGAGCAGATGTACAGACCAAGCTGTAGCCGTGGGTCTTTCGGCTCCAGCGGGAGTTGTGTGGGGTGTAAAAGCAATGTGGTGGCTCGTGCCTGCAATCCCCGCACTACGGAGGCTGAGATGGGTGCTTTGCCTGAGCTCCCGAGTTCGAGACCAACCTGAGCAAGAGCGAGACCCTGTCTCTAAAAAATAGCTGGGTGCTATGGCGGGCACCTGTAGCCCTAGCTACCTGGAAGGCTGAGGCAAAAGAATCACTTGAATCCAAGAGTTTGAGGTTGCTGTGAGCAAAGATGCCACGGCACCCTATCAAGGGTGACCAAGTGAGACTCTGTCTCAAAAAAAAAAAAAAGAAAGAAAGAAAGAAAGAAAAAAAGAAAGGCAGCTCAGCAGTGGTATTATTACCAGGCTTTAAAAGGTGTAGAGGTGTGGCTACCGGGAGCAGAGTAGGCTCCTCCCAGAGTTGCTCACCTTCCCCTCTCCCACTTTGCCTGGTGCCTGTCTCCGTGCACCAGATGAGCTCTCTCAGTCCCTTTTTATTTATTCAATAAACCAAAGGTTAGAACTCAGCGCCAGACCACCCCATTCCCACCCAGCCTCTGTGTCTCACTCACTGCCTGCTTCATGGGGTCACTTGTGCTCTGGAGATAGGAGGCCCTGATGCTCTAAGACAGGCGTCCTCAAACTACGGCCCGCAGGCCACATGCAGCCCACCTAGGACATTTATCCAGCCCGCCAGGTGTTTTTGCCACCGCTGCCTGTCCTACTTAGCAGCCGACTTGTCCCGGGGCCCACAGGCCGGCCCTCCTACGGTCTGAGGGACAGTGAACTGGCCCCCTGTTTAAAAAGTTTGAGGACCCCTGCTCTAAAGAGCCACGGACCCGATAAAGCTCCAAACCTCCACTTCTCTGCTGACTGCTTCCCTGTGCTTTGGGTCACGGGCTCCTTCCACATACTCTCAGGAGCCTCACCTTCTTTCTCCATTCGTTTTCATTATGGAAACAATAAGTAAAATTGTCCAGTTTGAGGAAGAACCAGTAGGCAGAGGAAAACATAATTATTTTATGAAAGTTTTATCTGGAAAAGAAATACATAAGTGGGTGAGAGGTTCAGATCTCATCTGACAAAGAACAACTCTAGTTTATAGGAAAGATTTTGGATATTTGGGGCTAATCATCCTTGACCAGGGGCCCAAGTAAAAACAAAACAAAAATCACCGAATACTTCTCCAGTGAGATTTAGTGGAAAGGCCCTTGAAACCGGTCACCCTTCCACAGATACTTTATGAGCAAATAAACAACAGTCTCCCGGATGGGGCCAAAACCAACAAGGCTGCCCCAAAGTTAGGGAGTTAATTGTGCTGAACTTTTCAACCCAGATTAATGTTTTTAGATATGTGGGGTTGCGCTGTGTGATTTTTCTACATTTGGGAATAAAAAGAAATGATGAGCTGAAGTTAGACCCTGCCATTCGGGGCTTTAGAGTATTTGGGGGCTAGTTTTCTTGCCTTCAAAAACAATTAAGTAGTTGATTTTGTAGTGGAAGGAGTGGGAGGAAAAATGTTCCTGTTGTTTCTGGAAGTCAAGCTAAAGTCCTGGCAGGCAAGGCACCTGATAGAGCAACTGAACTCTTAGATCTGGTGGCCAATCTCTTTTCTTAAAATAGCACAGCCACCGTGGGCCTCAGTTAACTCTGTCTGACGGACATACTCCTATGTATTCTTCTAAAACGTTGGCAAGCCCCTGGGAATTAGGCTAACTTTGAGAGTACTAATTGACTTACTTGAGACAGGCAAGACTTCAGAGCCTGTTTCCATAGTTCGCTTACATAGTATATTTGAATATCCTTTCTGTGCAGTCACTCGATTGTACTTTATTAAGTTATTCTTGGAAAAGTCTTGATCTCAAATGGTAAAAAGCTTTGGTTTCTATGGCCAGTGGAATAGTTGAGAACAGGCGATACTAAAAATGTTACGATCCTCTGACTTTACACCCTTTCTGAAATTTTTCTTGGACACTTGATACAAGCAAAATGTTTTTGTAGACTTATTATTGCCTATAGTGTTTTGAGGGCTGGGGGTTGGAGATCTACCTAATGTCCAGTCTTTAAGGACTTAAAAAACTAAAGAAAAACACAGGCTGACCAGTAACTCCGGAGATGGCTGCTAGGACCGTGGGTTTCACAAGTTGGTGATTTTAATAAACTCAGGGCCACAGGCCTGGCTCAGACTGAATTTTCCGTGTCCCTGCAAGGGTTGCCTAAGTTGGAAAGGCTGCCACACCCACCTGTGAGCTTTAGAGGGTGCTGCAAAGAGGAAAAAGTAAAAATAAACAGAAAACTATATGCAGATCTAAAGCTAGAATTCAGGATTTAGCTTCCACTAGTAATCATAAAAGCTACCACATGTCGTGTGAATACTTGTCAATGCCTTAATTGCATGATCTAAATTCTTTATAATACTCTGTGGGTAAAAACTTTTTTCATTCTCTTTTGTAAGAAGCCGTTGAAGCTTAGAGAGATTGGGGATCTTGCCCCAGGTTATGGGATTAAGAAGTAGCTGAGGTGGAATCTGCACCCAGATGTGGTGGTTCCTTATCTAACATGCCATCCTGTCTGGCACCAGGTCAGTCTGCTAAATAAGAAGTTTCTGCCTGGTCTCTATCTAGTGACCTGCCGAGGTCTCTTGGTAGAAAGCAACCAGGGGCTCTGAAATAGAAAACTAAGGTTTTCACACAACCAGGTTAAACCTGGATGCCCCTGTTGTATTTTGGAAGGTTCCCATTGAAGGGTGGTGAGGGGTGTAAGCTCATCAGGCCACTCCCACTGGTCTTCCTGGGCCTTCTGAGAAGAGCATCTGCTTCTGTCTCGCTCTCAGGGTTCCTGGCAACCCGGCACTTTTTAAAATTCTTAATGAGCCACCCTTAGATCTCCTGTGTTGAATTTGTCTGCAGAGTTTGTAACAAGCTCTGAAGACATGTGTGGTTGTTTGGACATCCTCCTGTAAGAGAAAAATCTATTTCCGAAGGGACTTTAATGAAACAAGGTCTCAGGACTAGGATGAGATTCAAAAGAAGGACTTCAGGGCACCACACCCAGCAGGCGTATCACAGGACTCTGGAGTAAACCTTGCCTAGCTTCAGATCTGTCTCTGATCTTCCATGAGCTGTGAGACATGGACAGGTCGTGCTGCCTCTGGGCCTCAGTTTCCACGTCTGCGCGTGGGGGTTGACTATCTCACGGGACTGTCAGGGGAACTGAATGAGTTGACATGTGTAGGGAGGCCTGGAAGGGCCCTTTGCTGTCACATCTGCACCGTCTATTTTTGGGTGAGCATTAGAAATAATACCCGGTTTTAAACGTGGTGGCCTGACAATCTCAAAGCCTAGAGCATCTTTCCAAAATGCTGAGCACCAGTGACACAGTGAGAGTCCATTTGTATAGTGAAACCGTGTGGTTTTGAGGAATGATTTGGTTTGGGGAAATCAGCAGCCCCAGGGCCCCCAGCGCAGGAGAACAGTGTGCAGAGGAGAGAGGATGTGTGCTCACCGCTTCTGTCTGGGGCGACCCTGGGCCCAGAGCCTCCTCCAGGCAGCATACCACTGTGGCTTAACAGAAGTTTCAGTGAGGACACATTTGTAGCCAAATGGCCCAGGAGAGGAACATTTCCGAAATGGAAAAATAGAAAATCTGAAGGGAAGTATATGGGCCTAATCTTCCATGTTTATCAACATTTGGCTGCAATTTATAACCTTCCTATGAGCACAAGATTAGCCTTAGTATTTCTGCCCCCTCTGGGAAGTATAAGAGATTTTTTTTCTTTCTTTTTTTTTAACCTTTAAAACCAGGATAATTCTAGGACATTTTAATATTCCTGAAAGAGTCTGACAGTGAGTTTCTGTTTCCTAGCTTTGTACCTCTTGGCATCTCAGTGCTGTGTCTGTTGGACTCTCTTCTGCAGCTCAGTATGGAGGATTTGGAAAACACCAAAATGAAGTTAGACGAGATGAGGGCACGGGGTCTGCACAGGCAAATGCTCAGAGCGCAACGTGAAGTACAGGCTCAGGCACTCGGCTCTAATGGATTATCATCCAGCTCCTTGGCCTTTGGTGCCATTTTCCAATCTATTGCTAAGCTCTGGGCAATCATGGAGCTAAAATCTTGCCTTGGCCTAAGGCTCAGAGGGGAATAGCATGTTGGCCAAAAGCTTACAAAAAACTCAAAGTTGGTAGTATTGAGTTACCTTCCTCTTGCCATCAAGTCTTTTCTCACTTCCTGCCTTCCTGTGGACTTTGCTAAGTCCAGAAGTAAGCAGTGGTAGGATTTGATTAAGTCGACCCAGACTTCCAAAGAGAACTCAAACTGAGAGCCCAGGAAAGAGAAGGATGGAGAAACCTGAGAGCCTGGCGAGTTAGATATGGGTTTCCCAGTAGGAGTTTGAAAGAGATGTGAAAGGTCGGCTCTTTATGGTGCTGTGTTAACCTTCGCAGTACATGACTGGAGGAGCTCCACAGAGCAGGTGAGCTTGGAGCCTGCTGGATGCAGAGGAGGGGAAGGGCATTTCAAGGGTGTGGAGCTGTGACGCAGGACTGGAGCAGGGGGCAGGCTGGGAAGCACATGGAATCAACCATGTTTTTAGAATGTTGCAGAAAACACATCTTTTTAGCATTGTTACGTTAAATGTGTTCTCCCGTAGGAAGAGAGTAAAACTTTACTTACTAGAGTTATCACGGCTCAAAATCGGCATGAAGAATTTAGAAAAAGAATTTTAAAGGGCTGAGGGGATGAAAAAGCCCTACATAAAAGTGGAGTGATGGAGTTAGTAATTTGGGAGCTTTAAGATGGCAGAAATTTTTTTTTTTTTTTTGAGATAGAGTCTTACTCTGTCACCCAGGCCAGAGTGCTATGGTGTCGTAGCTCACAGCAACCTCAAACTAATGGGCTGGAGCAAACTTCCTTCCTCAGCCTCTCAAGTAGTTGAGACTAGAGGCACGCACCCCAGTACCCAGCTAGTTTTTCTACTTTTTGTAGAGACAGGGTCTCACTTTGCTCAGGCTGGTCTTAAACTCCCGAGCTCAAGCAGTCCACCTGCCTCAGCCTCCCAGAGTGCTAGGATTATAGGTGTGAGCTACCATACCCAGCCAAAGATGACAGAATTCTAATTAATGTTACTGTCACTTAGTAAGGAAATGCAGTCTCAGCAGGTGACACTTGTCAACTGTTTCCCCTAGGTGATGTGAATAATGACTGACACATTCCAGAGTGCTTGCAGTTTACTGCTACTTGCTATGAGTGCTTGACATGCATTAGCTCCTTCTGTTGTCACAGTCAGCAGGGGGGACATCCTTCTTATGGCCCAGAGAGCTTAAACGACTTGCTGTTAGGTGGCAGAGTCAGGATTTGAATTTAGTCTGTCTGGCTCTAAGGCCCTTGAGTTCAACCCCTAGGATGAAATAGCTAAGCCCTTTGGTCACATGCTCCTGGGACTTCAGAGGGCACTGGGCCCAAAGTGATACAAGGTATATGGCATGTGGCCCTCACACTGTCCCACCCCACCTGCTCCCAGGCAGCAGGTGCTCAGATATTACAGGCCCAGAAAGTTTCTCATCGTCTACAGCTGGGAAAGCGGGTGGGGCAATTCTCTTCCCGGGAGGACCCACCAGCAGCAGTGATGCAGGCTTATTTAATGGGTATTTTAATTTATTGTGTACCACAGGACTTAAGAACATAATCATGCATTAGTATTTATCTTCAGGGAAAATAGTCTATCAGAGGTTTTGAAAATTGTCAGACATCCTTGAATCAACAGTTCAGCTGTGGCATATTCATGCGTGTGCAAGACTGGGGTAGCCGGGGAGAAGCGTCAAGTAGGTGAGTTCAGACGACCCAGGAGAGCGCCGCCTGGGGGCCCTGTCATCAGTGTCCTAGGCCGACCCTCACCTCTGCCTTGCCCTGCCCTGCCCAGCTGTCTAGGGGGAGGGTGGGATGAGGAGCATTCCCAGGCCCAGCTCTCAAGGTGGGGACAGCTGCAGGCAGGGCCCGAGGTGCTGTGGCTCTCTACCGGGCACTCAGAAGTAGCAGATGACATTGAGGTGGGCCGAGAGAAAGCAGCCCACGCTTTGGAGAGGTGATGCAAGTGTTGCTCTGATGGTTAGTCCAGTAACCAGTGGCAAGCACGCACGTTTTAAAGGGATGATTCAGAGTATCAAACACCTCTGTCAACAAATCAGTCTTAAATCGCAGCTCTTGTGTCCTCTTGTTTTACCTGTTGGAAAAATAGATTTCTGCGGTGCCTTTCATTCACACTACCATTTTAACTGGCACTTCTGTGTCTGCCTAGCCTTGCTAATGCCCTCTTCCCTCCACCTGAGGACCGGCCAACCTGGATGGAGGTGGTGATGATGTCTGGTGGCCTTGCTCTCATAGTGTTATCCTGGGAGCTTCCTCCCTCAGTTTTTCTTGAAAGTCAGCCCCAAACGACCTTTCCTATAACCCTTTTCTTTTCTTTCCACTAAGAACATGTGCGCCCCTCCCTGTGTGGCGCCTAAACAGACCATCTTTCAAGCGGCAGACCTCTTCCACCTGGCGCCCTGCTCCTCGAGCCCTGTTCCTCCCGTCTCAGGCAGGCAGTGATTCACTGATCACGGAAAACATTTTGCAGCTTTTCCACAGAAGAGCAGTCCCTTTTGAGGTGACTTGTCCACACAGAGGGAATGTGACTCACTTCTGAAAAAGTGTTTTTCACCTGCTATGGAATAATCAGACCTTCCTTTTTAATTTCTTTAATTATGGAAAAATACACACACAATTTTCCTGTCTTAACCACGTTAAGTGTACAGATCAGTTTTACTAAGTACATTCACATGGTTTACACAATCCATCTCCACAACTTTTTTCATCCCGCAGAATTGAAACTCTGCACCCCTCAAACACTTTAACTCCCCGCCCCCGTCCCAGCCCCTGGCGTCCACCGTCCATTTTCTGTCTCTGTGCAGTTGACTACCCTGAGAGAGGTCATGCAGGGTTTGTCCTCCTGTGACTGGCTTACTCCACTCAGCCTGGTGGCCTCGAGGTTCATCCGTCTCATAGCAGGAGCTGGCGTTTCCTTCCTTTCTAAAGGGGAATAAAGTTCCCTGTATGGGTAGATTACATTTTGTTGGTCCACTCATCCATCAGAGGACACTTCCTGCTTCCATCTCTTGGCTATTGTGAATAAATTCTGCTGTAAATGTGGGTGTGCGGGACCCTGCCTGCTAAGTCATGTGGTGATTCTACTTTTAATATTTTGAGGAACTGCCATACTGTTTTCCATTATAAAAGTTATCCTGAATGCATTCATTCCATAATCAGCATTATGACAGTGATAACATGATTAAAAACCCCAGTGCTGCTTCAGTTAGGCTGACCAGTGTTCTTGGTGGATAGGGCCTTACGTGGTTTATTCAGTTTCCTTAAAGTCTAAACAGGGATGATGCTGAGTTGCATTCAATTGGGTACAAACCACAGCACTGACAGTTGTGAGAATTTGGTTGTTTCTAAATTTTTTCAACAGATACACACACACAGCTCTCATAAAGACTACAGTTTTTGGTCAGGCATAGTGGCTCGCTCCTGTAATCCTAGAACTCTAGGAAGCTGGGTGAGTGGATTGCCTGAGCTCAGGAGTTTGAGACCAGCCTGAGTAAGAATGAGTCTCTGTCCCAACAAAAAAATAGAAAAACTATCTTGGTGTAGTGGTGGGTGCTTGTAGTCCCAGCTACTTGGGAGGCTGAGGCAAGAGGTTTGCTTGAGCTTAAGAATTTAAGGTTGCTGTGAGCTATGATGATGCCATAGCATTCTACGCATGACAAAAGAGTGAGATTCTTAAATAAAAAAAATAAGACTACTGTTTTTTTTTTTTTTTTTTTTTGAGACAGAGCCTCAAGCTGTCCCCCTGGGTAGAGTGCTATGGCATTACAGCTCACAGCAACCTCCAACTCCTGGGCTCAAGCGAGTCCCCTGCCTCTGCCTCCCAAGTAGCTGGGACCACAGGCGCCCGCCACAACGCCCGGCTATTTTTTGGTTGCAGCCGTCATTGTTGTTTGGCAGGTCCGGGCTGGGGATTCGAACCTGCCACCTTAGGTGTACGTGGCTGGCGCCTTAGCCGGTTGAGCTATAGGCGCCGAGCCAAGACTACTGTTTTTGAAAGCAAAGACCCTACCAAGATTTCACCTGGTGTGATTCAGTGGAAATAGAATCCCTTTGAATCAGAAGGACTTGAACTCAAAGCCTGGCTCACCTCTGCCCCAGCTGTGTGACTAAGGGCCAGTTACCTAATTTCTCTGAGCTTCAGTAATGCTTACTTCACAGGGCTGTGCAGTGCCTGAAACTGACAACGTGGTAGTAATCGTCATCATTAGGACCCAGATTTCTTTTCGAAGATGGGATGTGTGCCCGGGAAGAATGGAGGGCACACCAGTCCTGAATGATGGCTGTGTACACGTGCAGACTATGGGCTTTGCAGTTTATAATGAGTTCACTTACACAGACAGTAATTAGAATTATAGTAGTTTGTACTTTATTTCATTTGTCAAAATAACTAACAAGCATAGGTGAATTTCTCCCAGAGTGTTTAAAAACATTCAAGCTAAACATGCAAAAGACAAGTTCATTCTCCACCCACTCCCACCACCCAGGGCATCCACCCCTCTGTTTGGGTCCACAAGGATGGAGAAGCCTGGGCTTATCAGTAAGCTGCCCCTCTGGTCCCCTGAGATGTGCCTACCTTAGAGGACCCACTGATACCGAGGAGTGCTGGGCTGGAGTGGGGACCAGTCTCGCAGGGCACTCAGTCCTGCTTTGAGAACGTTCTGTGCTCATCTCACTGTCTCACTTGCATTCTTATCATCTTGCATCACCGATAATAAGCGCTGCTCCCCGGTGCTTGAGGAAGCAAACTTCCCACAGGAATGGGCTCGGAGGGACCAGCATCCAGCAGGCTCCTCATAATGAGGTCACAGGTGGGGCTGGCTCCCAAGTTAAACATGGTCACATTTTTAAAAGTTCATGCATGAAAACGAAATGTGCAAAGAGATCACCAAATCAAATAATTTTAGTTTGGTTCAAGGTTCTGGGGAAACACATACGTATACAATGATGTTTCTGCAGAAGAGAACTGCTTGTTCCAGGAGGGCTGCGTTGGTGTTTCAGGACTTTCTAATTGAGTCGGGCATACGTGTTTTCACATCTTACACTCGGCGGTAACTCCAGCTCTGGCTTTGGTGTCAGTAACAGAGACATCTTGGGCAGCCCTCCCGCCGTGCTCCTGATACCCAAGATCTGGAAGCTGGCCCAGGAAACTGTGCAGTGGCCTAAAATTCTGTTTCTGCCTCATTAATAAATGGATGATGGCTTGGGGTCAGAACTGGGAGTACAAAGAAAGACAGAAAAATATCCTTTCTAAGGCAAAGCTGGATATAAATAGGCTGCTATTTTAATTTTGTATTGGGATTTTCAGAATGGCGTATGTCATTTTAAAAAGGCAAATATGTGCCAGGTGAGGTGGCTCATACCTGTCATCCTAGCACTTTGGGAGGGTGAGACCGGGGGATTGTCTGAGGCCAAGAGTTCAAGACCAGCCTGTGTAATACACACTCTGTCTTTACAGAAAAAGTTAAAATAGCCAGGCATGGTGGTCATGGGCACCAGGAGGCTACTTGGGAGGCTGAGGCAGGAGGATCACTTGAGCCCAGGAATTTGAGGTTGCTGTAAGTTATAGTGATGACACTGCACTCTAGCTTGGGAGACAGGGTGAGACCTTGTCTCTAAATAAATAAATAAATACATAAATGGCAAGTGTGGAAGCTCTCTTCAATTCTTCAGGCAAGATCAAGGGTAGCAGGGAGTTGAAAGTTCTCTCTCTGGGGTCCTTTCCCTTTCTGGCCCTTTGCTAGAAAGACTGTCTTCTCTGTGCCTCGCAAACCTGGGGCCTGTTTGTGCCTCCGTGGTGGAAGTCCTGTGCAGCCCCTTCTTCCTCCTACTCCACCCCATCCCACGTCCTTACCCATTGGTCACCCCCTGTCTGGGTGTCTCCCTCTCCTGTTTAAAATCATTCAGTGGCTCTCCACTGCCTTCAGGATCATGGAAACTTCCAGCCTGAATGCCAGCACCCACTCACCCTCATCCCTCAAACCTGACAGCCTGTCCCCCTCCTCCCTGCCATCAGCAGGGCTGCCGCCTACCTTCATTCCTGTGTGCCCTGCGGATTTGCCCATGCGCTGTGGGTCCGAGCCCTCCTGTCCTGCTCTGACTCTCTTGTGTGGTCTGGCCCCACAGGACTTGTCCTACAAGGACCGGCACTGGCACGAGGCCTGCTTCCACTGCTCGCAATGCAGGAGCTCGCTGGTGGACAAGCCCTTCGCTGCCAAGGAGGACCAGCTGCTGTGCACTGACTGCTATTCCCACGAGTATTCGTCCAAGTGCCAGGAATGCAAGAAGCCCATCATGCCAGGTCAGGACACGCTCCTCTCTCGTTTCAGAGCCAGTCTTGCTTTAGGCCTTGGTGTGAGAGTTCCTCTGACCCACTGCTTGTGTTGACTTGGTTCCAGACTCTCAGTTAATACCTCAGTTTTGCCCCTTGAGCTGCACAGGGAAGTATTTTGAGCACGTAGGCAGCAGGGGTGTGATGGGGTCTGGCTGGGAGGAGTGAGAGCTTTCTGCTATGCACCTGGGTGGGGTTACGTAGTGAGGGAGTGGAAGCAGCCCCCTAACAATTACCTTCCTCTTCGGCCCCCATCTTTCCACCAACAGATGCTTTCTCCTTTCTTTCCCTCCACTTGCTGAATCTGTACTCAATTTAGGTATTTCAGCAAGATGCGTGGTGTCTTAGTATGTGTGCACTGGGCCAGAGCTGAGTGTTCAGAGTGTGTGCTTGGGCGTGTACCTAGTCCTCTGTCCTAGGGATTGGAGGTTCTAGATAGACACACCAGGAAGGGCACAGCTGCTGCAGCTGGAGCACACACCTGTGAAGGGTGGTAATAGGTGCCGTGTTTGCTGATGGGGGAGGATGGGACTGTGCCCCTTGTGGGGCTTTTTTGTTTTGTTTTTTTTTACGTGCAAGAGTTGTCTTTTGTTTTTAAAAAGCAGAGTGAAGTGCTCAGCACCTGTAGCACAGTGGTTAAGGCGCCAGCCATATACACTGAGGCTGATGGGTTTGAACCCAGCCTGGGCCTGCTAAAACAACAGTGACAACTGCAACAAAAAAATAGCTGGGCGTTGTGCTAGGCGCCTTGTAATCCCAGCTACTTGGGAGAATGATGCAAGAGAATTGCTTAGGCCCAAGAGTAGAGGTTGTTGTGAGCTGTGATGCCATGGCACCCTACCGAAGGCGACATAGTGAGACTCTGTCTCAAAAAAAAAAAAAAAAAAAGCAGAGTGAATAAAAATATAGAACTGAAAAAAACAAATCTTGTTAGATTTGTGGAGAAATAGAGGAGAGAGAGGGTAACTCAGAGCAGAGCCTAAGATTTTGAAAGAAGGCACGGGCACCAATTGGCTGGTGGAGAGGTCTCATAAGACCAGTGATGCCCTCACCATGGCCAATAAAAGGCCAGCTGGAGGGTAGATTGCAAGATTTAGCAACTAGAAATACAGAACACCCATTAAATCTGAATTTAAGGTGACTTTTTAGTCTGTATACCTCTTGGGACCTGTTGAATCTGGCATCCCTACAGAGAGCCACCCAAAGTCAGGGAGGACCTCTGTCCATTCAGATGTCCTTAGAAGAAAGCGAAATAGGGTTAGGCGGGCAGCAGCAGATCGCCCAGTCCAGTTATGTGAGAGAGCAGCCTGGCTGGGGACACAGACATCCCCGAGTAGACAGAGATTTAGGGACATGTTACTTGGAACTAGGGCATGTAGCTAAGACCTCCATGGGCAAAGTCAGGCTTGGGTTGGCAGGAGTGAGCACAGGGGAGAGTTCAGGTTCAGGCCCTCTGATTATTAATGATTGATACTCCTGAGTGTGAACACCCCAAATTTCTCAATACAGCTGCTTTAGTACTAGGGAAACATCCTTTATTCGTAGGAAGGTTTAGAACTAAGGGAAGACACGTTAAGAAACTCTGACTTGGCTAGGCGAGGGTGGCTCATGCCTGTAATCCTAGCACTCTGGGAGGCTGAGGTGGGAGGATCC
This sequence comes from Otolemur garnettii, assembly GCF_000181295.1. Lineage (NCBI taxonomy): Eukaryota > Metazoa > Chordata > Mammalia > Primates > Galagidae > Otolemur > Otolemur garnettii. The sequence goes on from NW_003852474.1 coordinate 2,598,335, forward strand.
CTTGAGCTCAAGAGTTCTAGACCAGGCTGAGCAAGAATGAGACCCCCATGTCTACTAAAAATAGAAAAACTAGCTGGGCATTATGGCAGGTGCCTATAGTCCCAGCTACTTGGGATGCTGAGGCAAGAGGATAGCTTGAGCCCAAGAATTTGAGGTTGCTATGAGCTATGATACCATGGCACTCTACCAAGGCTGACAGAATGAGACTCTGTTAGCAAAAAAAAGAGAAAGAAATTCTAACTTTGTAGCAATGATGTTGTGTTACATGATCTGATAATCTATGCATGAAGTTTAAAGAAAATTTGGTCTTAAGAGCATGGTTGTTAACCTTGTGATTCTAACTTTAAAGTATGCCATTGAATAGTGATATAGGCTTATGATTTTATTTTATTTATTTGTTTATTTTTGTAGTTTTGGGCCAGGGCTGGGTTTGAACCCACCACCTCCTGTATATGGGGCCCGCAACTCCTTGGAGCCACAGGCACTGCCCTAGGCTTGTGATTTTAAATTGAAAATTTTCTGAATAAGCTATTTTGACCATTTGAAATAGCTTATAATTCCTCATATGGATGAGTTTAATTTATTTCAACAAGAATTACTTGAGAACTAGAGGTTTGTTAGTTGAAGTACAAGGATATCAATTACCTTAAATTTTAAAATTTAGTTTTAAAGTTCAGTTTACTACATTGGTAATGTCCCCTTAAAAGTGATTTTTAAAAAATTCATGATACTGGTAAATGTAGTAATAAGATGTATTAAAAAGAACTTAAGTGGAAGGATTTTTGTGTGTAGCTTCAACAGATTAAATTTTAATTTTTAGGCACGAAGGCCTCTAACTAGTCCTGTGTCCTAAGTAGCTGGCTGCCCATTAACACGTGAAAAGAAGGGAGGCCCAAGAGATCATTTAGTGTTAAACTCTGACTCTTGAGTGGGAGACTCGCCGAGCTCCAAAGTTTCCATTTTATATTTGGTTTGCTTTGAAGCAATGAAGAAATATTGAAGAGTTTGGAGAGACTCCTGTACAGGAATTATATTGGAAAAGAAATTATAATTTTTAAAAAGGTGAAGGGATCATTGGGCCTTCACCAAGATAGTTTCTTGTCACTACTGTATTTCTCTGGTGAATTCATACAACTTAAAACCAACTGTGGCCTACTATGACAAGGAACAAAATACCCAGGCTGACGCAGCCCCAGCCCTGTGGGGGAGCTGGACCAGAGAACAGCTGCAAGGGCTGAGTAGTGACTCCAGAGGGGGCAGCTCCATGCTGGAAGGCCTCCTACGAGATCATGTTGACTGCAGGGGAAATGTGGGCCCAAGTGCTGTGTGACAGTGAGAATGAGTGCTAAAGCCAGGCTGACCTGTGGTACTGTCCCACAGGGAATGTTATGCAGAGACACAACAGTCTGGTAAAAATAAGAACCACAAATTAATTGAAAAACAAATTAAATCTGTACTGGTTTTCTAGATAAGAGCCCAAGGAGGCTTCCATTGGTGATGCCAAGACTTTAGCCCGTATTACTAACTAGGATATAAAAAATAGACATATTTCCTGGGTGATTGAGTTTATTACCCCCTGACCTTCTGTGTTAGGTTTTCCAGAGAATGAATAGGAGATATGTACACACAGATAAGAGTGTGTGTGTACTTACATACATAGATTTATTTTAAGGGATTGACTCATATGGTCATGGGGTCTGAGATGTCTGGAATTATCTATGGTGTGGCCCAGCTGGAAACTTGCATGAGTCGAAGCTGGGACTCCACAAATTGCAGCATCTAAATTCTGCAGGACAGTAGGCTAGAAACTCGGGCCAGGCTTCTCTGTTGCAGGCTTGAGAAAACTTCCCCTCAGCGAAACCTTAGTCTTTGCCTATAGCCTTCAACTGATTAGATGAAGCCTGCCCCAGTGGTGGTGGTGGGTTTAGCAGATCTAAAAAAAAAAAAAATACCTTCACAGCAATGTCTAGCCTGGTTTTGACCAAGCAGGGTACCATAGCCTAGTCCAGTTGAATAACTTGCCCAACTTAAAATTAACCATCACCCCTTCCATTTCCCATGGTGTTTAATGGGGAGAGGAAAAGTATAAAATCCATGATTAGGTAACAAATGCACATGTGACACTTCAGCTTTTCCAAGGTAAACTATACTGAATATTTGAGAATTAACTGGTCCACAGCCTCTTCCATTAAGGAATAAGGGAAGCTGGGGTGCAGAATTCTTGATTTCAGGCTGCACAATAGCACCGTCACGCTGCCAGCCGCGGAGCAGACACGGTGTCCTGTGCTCTGCTATGTTACACCACCCTGTTTAATCCTCACAATGTCCCTTGACCTGGATGGCTTTATTCCCACTTCACAGATGCCTCTGCCAGAAGAAATGGACGAGGCACCAAAGACAGGATGGCTGGAAAAATCCTGGTGTGTACAAATCAAGAGACGCACCAAAGCCTTACTTGTGCCTGTTTGATTTTTTAATATTGCCAGTTTGAGATGAATAGGGGCCACAGTGCCTGCGAAGCTTTTGCAGTGAACTTATATTATAGGACATGGGGCACGTCCTAAATGAAAACCTCAGCCACCCGCTCCACACCCCATGAAAGCTGGTGTCTTGATGCTTGCTGGTTAGTAGACTGGAATGCTGTCTAGAACCCCCTGTTAGCTCCTGATGTGCCACAGCTCTGAGCAGGCTCAACAGGGATGCTGTCACTAATCCTGCAGCCTAGCTTCTGATTCATCATCACGTGAGATACCCCTTCCTCAAGACGGTGCCCTTCCATAAGCTGGGGACCCCCAGGGCGGGGAGCTCCTGCAGTTAGCAGCAGGCGCTCTCCTGCCACCTGCTGGCCACACTGCATAATAACTGTACAGGCCCACAGGGGTTGCTGTCAGGTGCCCAGCGTGTCCCTTGTGTATGCAGTTCCCAGACCACTGATGTTAATGTAAGACTTATTTCAGAACATCCCAAAATGTACTGCATGGTCTTGCTTGGAGTCTCCAGTGAGAATCATAATATTCATTCACAAAATCCTCTGGATTCTGAGCTGCTTCATTAGAGTGAAGGTCAGAGATTCAAAAAGTGTCAAAAGTATACATGGGAAAAGAAGCCCCTTGAAGCTGAAAGAAATCATTACGAAAATCATCAAAAAAAGAGAAGGCCCCCCCACCATTATTTTTGCCTGAATTTGAGTTTCTTTGTGTAATTTTCATTTCAGTATGGATCATTCCATGATTGAATTCCCTGGATTATATACCTTGGCTTTGAGATCATTGTGTGTCACCATCCTAAATTCCCTCTCATGCACTTCACCGCCCAAAATGTACATATTTTATGTAATCTGTGGAAGGTGAAGCCCAAATGTCTGATCTTGGAAGTACAGGAGGCTAAGAAGTGACCCTAAAATGACAAGCAGTGAAATAATCATGCAATAATCTCAGCACATTCCTAATTACTTGAGACACAGCCACCTCCTGACTGGTCTTTTTTTTGAGGCAAAGTGTTAACTCTATCACACTAGGTAGAGTGCCATGGTGTCATAGCTCATAGCAACCTGAAACTCCTGAGCTCAAGTGATCCTCTTGCCTCACCCACCCCAAATAACTGACTGGGACTATAGGTGTCTGCCACAATGCCCGGTTGTTTTTAGAGACAGGGTCTTGCTCTTTGCTCAGGCTTGTCTTGAACTCCTGAGCTCAGGCAATCCATCTGCCTCGGCCTCCCAGAGTGCTAGGACTACATGTGTGAGCCACCACATCCAGCCCTGACTAGCCTTCTAACCAGCTAAAATATAACACTTAGTTTTGGCCTTTGGACCATATTATTTTGGGACTTAGTAGTAAGGACCAGTTTATAGCCTCCTATAACAACTGCCCGTGTTATCTGCTTCCCCTATTCTAGAACAGGTAGTCTCCTGTCAGCCTGTCTCCCCCTCATCCCCTGACCCCATGTTGGAATTGGACATACGTGTCCCTCATGCCACAGTCCCAGGGGGTTGGTAAAATTTTTCCATCAAAGACCAGATAAATATTTTGGGCTTTGCAAACCACATAGTCTCTGCCACAACTATATAACTACTACAGTACACAGCTACGGTGCACAACTATACAACTGGACACAACTACTCTGCTGTGGTGGCTTGAAAGCAGCCATTGACAATGGGAGTCAGTACATGGGTGTGGCTGCATTCTAGTAAAACTTCATTTACAGGCAGCCTTTAAACACTGGCTATGGGCCTCAGACTGGCCCCTGAATCTGCTCAGGTATTTGAAACACTGATCTATTTCTTCATCCACCATACTCATGTCCCTGAAATTGTTCTTTACTTTAGCTTTATACTAAGGGTACTAATTCACCTCTGTCTTAAATCATCTATGAATATGTACATCTTTTGGAGTACATGCATCATTAAGAAAATTTTGAGATACCCTAAAAGCCAACTGGAAGCACTCCCAGCAACACTGATCTGCAAGTTGAAACTTGCACAGGTGAATCATTTCACGAAAGTGAAATAATGAACCGTAAACAGTCCTCAAAACTTTCGTGGTGACCCATGCAAAGAATGAAAAGCAAATCCATCAACCAATACTGGGTATTTGCTGCAAATCAAGCTTGGAGGTGGTGGTGGAGGGTGAGTTCTCTCGGACTTCTTGATTTACTTAGAGAAATGATAGGAACATATCAAAGGATAATAGTTACTCATAGGAAAATGGGATGGCCCAAGGTTAGAAAGTGACTCAATGGGATGTGCATGTGGATTTTAATTATGGTGCTTAGCTTAGTGTGTAAAATCATCAAGGCACATTGCGACTTGGTTCACACAGCCAGTTATGTGAAGTGAGCGTTGGAGAGGCTGCTCACTGCCTCGGGCCTAGGCTCCGGGTTCATGCATGCCCCAGCCATTTCTTTCCCACTGCCAGCTGGAGGGGCTGCCTGGTAGCAGGGGTGCTGCAGGAGAAGGCAGGCCCTATGTGTCCAAAATCCATGCTCCGGAGGGCTTGTCTCAGCTATGCTGGGTTTCTCTTCATACTCTGCAACTCTGAGAGAGACTTAGCTGTTTTTTCATTTGGCATTCCTCACCATCATATTCTACACATAAATGTTAAGTACCCACTGCAGATACATACTGTCCTAGGAACTGGGGGAACAGCAGTGAGCCAAAAGACAAAGCCCCTGTTCTCCAGATGGGGAACTGTCCCCATCGGGGAGGCTCTGGAGGATGCGCCCTGGGACTCCACGCCAGTCTAACTGTGACTCTTCTGTCTCCTCCCCGACCCTGACAGGCACCCGCAAGATGGAGTACAAGGGCAGCAGCTGGCATGAGACCTGCTTCATCTGCCATCGCTGCCAACAGCCGATTGGAACCAAGAGTTTCATCCCTAAAGACAATCAGAATTTTTGTGTGCCCTGCTATGAGAAACAACACGCCCTGCAGTGTGTTCAGTGCAAAAAGGTATCTCCCTTGGCCCATGCACCTTCTGGCGGGTTTGCTTCTGTGGCCCCCGTCGGTTCTCCCCTTTTTGAAAGAAAAGGCATCCGTGGTACTTGAATGGCATGAGAGCTGTGCCAGTCCTGCCCTGGGTCTGGCTTCTGGCCCTCTTTTCAAAGACATGGTCACTGTGCTGTGCTCTGTGATCAAAATTCTTTAACCCTGCCTCCTTCTAGACCATTTCCAAATCTTTTCTCAGGTTGATGACTTGATGTTAGAGCAGCGGTTCTCAACCTGTGGGTCGCGACCCACAGGAACTGTATTAAAGGGCCACGGCATTAGGAAGGTTGAGAACCCCTGTGTTAGAAGGAAGGGAAACTCGAACTCACTGCCCCAAAGCTGTCTTTGTTAGGCTGCTCTCCCTATGTAAGCAAGAAACCAACTTATAGACTTGAGAGGTGTGGTGGGGAGAGGATGGGAGTAGAAAAGTGAAGGAGAAAAGATCTGCCACATGGATGGGGAGAGATAATTTGTTACACTTACCTACTCAGTTATGTCATGGCTGTTAGGTAAAAGAAAGAAAAGGAACAGGAGAGGTTAAGTCTCAGGTGCGTGGTGGCCCACTTGTAGGACGCCGACTCTGTCCTGCCTACCCCAGTGTCCCTGGCCTTGCCCTCCAGAGTGAGGCTTGGGTTTCTGCTGTGCCCTTTCTCAGTCTCTGACACCATCAACTCCACTTAGGTTGTAGCTTCCAGAGGTCAGTGCTGCTAGGATTCGTGCCAGTCCATTGAGTTGCACCCTCACTGCTAACTTGGCCCTTGGAAGAGCCAGCGCAGGAGTCTGTGCCTCCCACCCTTTTGATGGCCCTGCCAGCCCACCTGCTGCTGTTTCACATTTTGGGCACCTGCGCTTGCTTCTGGTCCATGGGAAACATTCCCAGTGATGCTTCCTGAATCTCGCTGGCCTGGGCTAGAATGTCCCCACCTTGCCTGTACCTTCTCAAAGTGCAGAATATTAATGCTAACTTTTTAATTTTTTTAGACATAGAGTCTTACCATGTTGCCCACGCTGGTCTTGAACTTCTGACCTTAAGCAGTCCTCCCACCTCAGCCTCTCAAAATGCTGAGATTACAGGTGTGAGCCACCACACCCAGGCCATTACTAATTTTCATTCAGTCTTTCATTTTCCTTTCTGCCTCATTTTTATTTTTCCCTTACTGTTTAAATTCCATTTTTTCCTATTTCTTCTCTCTGTATGCTATTTTGTCTTCATCTTTAAATTGAACTCTCAGGCCTGCATTTATATAATATTATAATTAATTTTCTCTGTTTGCCCCTTTTTTGGTTGTTTTGTTTTTCTCATCAAGATTTAAGCAAAGTTCATTTGAGTACCTCCCTGCCTCCATCATCTTTCCCACCTGTGTGCGCGACTCAGCGGCACAGGTGAAGGCAGCCATCCTTCTGGAATGCACGCCCTTGTGTGTGTGTTTGTTAGATACACACACAAGCATTCGGGCTGGAAATATCTGTTCCTCATGCTGTGGACTGGGCACACAAAGGCACTAGAGACCTGATGGTGGATAGGACAGGGGCGCTTAGCTGGAGTCTAGATGGAAATACACACCATGTGTATTTACTGTGCCATGGAGAACAGAGTAGCCCAGATTGTGTAATGGGAGGACCTGGACCACTCTGAGGGGCAGGGGGCCAGGGAGTTTAGGGAAGGACTCCCTGAACAAAGTCGTGCTTATGCTGAGTTAGCCAAGGTGGGTGGTAAGTGAGGAGCATGGAGTTGGCTAGAGGAAGGATAGGGGAGGGCATGCAGGCAGAGCAGACGCCTCACACATGCACCCCTGCAGAGAGGCATCACAACCCAGCGTGCATAAAGTTTTTCAGCAGGGATCTATAAGATTATTTAGAATTTGTGGTTTAATGAAAAGAATACAGGATAGAGAGAATCACTTACAAATTTCTTGGGGCCTCAGTTTACCCATCCATAAAATAGACTGTATCTTACTTTGAAAGCTTTTCATGAGGACCAAAGGAGTTACTAGATGATGCTGCAGCGTTCAAGAAATGAAAAGCATGAAAGGGCGGCTGTGAGATGCTTCTACCCGCCGTCCATGGCCAGCATCTGTGAAGTCCAGGCCCCGCACTCTGACAGGTTACTTAGCTGCCTCAGGGGCCTGCTTTTTAAAGGAGTATGAGAAGCAACATGTGGAGAAAAATACAGATAAAAGTTGGGGTGCTGATCAGTTCCATGCGGTCTGGCTTTGCAACTTCTCCACACACATGTCCTGAGACCCCCAGTGAGGGTTAGAGTGAAAGCTCTGGGCTTATTTGTCCCAAAGCTTCCTAGAGGCCCGGGCCTTCCTGTGGCATCAGCAGGTACCAGTTCCATGTGTCCTTTGAGTCTCTTCCTTCTTCTGCCCTGAGTGGCTGCAGAGATGAGCTGGTGAGTGGTGTTGGAGAAGGTGCCACCTGCCAGGCTTCCTAACGAGGACTCTGCTGAGACTCGCTCCTTTAGCCCCATCACTCCCACTTTGCAGATGAGGAAACAGAGGTGCAGAGACCTTTCACAGTGGCTGGTCCCAGCCACAGGGCTGGTGAGGACTGAAACCTCCCCACTGCACTGCCTCACTACTCACCCACACTCCAGACTCCCCAGCATCCTTGCAAAAGGCCAGTGTCACTAGCAGGAAACCCAGGAGCTATGACACCGGAGTGGAAGTCTATGGCGGGATTACACAGGGGTGACCGTGAAGCTCGTAGAGCAGTTTCTCAGGGACTTAACAAACTAGATGTTTGGGGGACAAAGATCTTACATTTTCTGGTGGCAACAGCTAAGACTAGGAACGTCTGCCAAGTTCAGAGGCCCTGCTGACTCTCCCTCTTGCCCCCTGCAGCCCATCACCACAGGAGGGGTCACGTACCGGGAGCAGCCCTGGCACAAGGAGTGCTTCGTGTGCACTGCCTGCAAGAAGCAGCTGTCCGGGCAGCGCTTCACCGCTCGGGACGAGTTCGCCTACTGCCTGAGCTGCTTCTGCGACTTGTACGCCAAGAAGTGTGCCGGGTGCACCAACCCCATCAGCGGTGAGTGTCCCAGGGACTCCTGCTTCAGGGAGCAGCTGAAGGTTGACCGAGGCCTGGCACGTTAGCAGATGAGTGTGTGTGTCCCCCTAGAGTCCGGCCTCACTGAGGCTCTGGGCTCTGCAAACTTCTCTGCCTCTTTCCTCTCCCGGGCTCACTGCCTACACTTCAGCGGACACCGGACTACTTCCTTTCAGGAGTTCCTGATGGCTGACAACCATGTGGCCTGTCCCCAAGGTTATTGTTTCTACTTTGGGTTGGATTACCTCCCAAACTGTAGTCTGAAAGAGCCCATGAACCACATCAGCACAATATAAGCTGGCCTTTTGGGCTCAGCGGTGGTGCTGTGTGCTCAGAAGTTCTGCACAACATCTTAGTAGGACTTTCTGCCACGAGGCCCTGGCCATATGAGGGAGAGTGGATGTTCTAAGTGGTTTTTCATATTGCATCCCCTCAAAACTGTGGACAAGTGAGAGCTCAAAATCTGCTTGGCTGGCAGAGTATAGGCACTGTATGAAATGATGAAACATACTAAAGAAAATTCAGTGGCTTCAGACTGAAGTCCTTTAAATGGTCGCCTTGTCTTGCTACACACATCAGTGACTGGTTGGGGAGAGAAAAGTCTTGAGTAATCCGTAATGTCTCAGGCAGAGTTCTGGGATGTGAGATTTCTTTCTTTCTGAGACAGAATCTTTTTATGTCACCCTTGGTAGAGTGCCCGGGAGTCACAGCTCACAGCAACCTCAAACTCTTGGGCTTAAGTGATTATCTTGCCTCAGCCTCCCAGTAGCTGGGACTACAGGTGCCCACCACAATGCCTAGCTAATTTTTTTGTTGTGGTGGGTGTTATTGTTTAGCTGGCCCGGGCCATGTTTGAACCTGCCACCCTCGGTACATGTGGCTGGCACCATAACCACTGCGCTACAGGCGCCGAGCTGGATGTAGGATTTCCAACCTTGGTGCATTCAGGTGGCCAGTCTGTCTGTTTGGAAGGAAGACAGCAGACACATGAAACACACAGTGGCCTGGCCACGTGTAACCAGGCACGCGTGTTTACATACCCCTGTGCACATGTCCTTGATTTTCTTTTCCTCAGACCTAGAGCCAAGTTCACCTAACTCAACTAACTCATCTTCCCAGGTTGCTAAAATGATCTTTGGGAGTATAATCCAGAGATTACTACATTTCCAAGTGAAATGAAAATATAAAGAAAAAAAGTCATAGCATTTGAATTTTCCGATGGTAAAATGTTTCTGCTCATTTATGTACCAAATTTCTCTTGGAATCCTTTATGGGGGAAAATGCAGTCTTTCACCATAACACACTCATCTCTACCACTGTTTCTGTTTTCACAGTAACTTCTATTTAGGCACATGTTATAATTAAAGCTTTATATCGTGATGCAGTCTACATAAAATGACTTTAAAATACAAAGTATTAGATGAGGATTGTAATACTATAGCACTGAAGAGAAAATAGTGCTAATACTATAGCATTAGGAAAAGCAGAATTTAAAAGTTTCCTTTAGGTCAGATGCTGTGGCTCATGCCTGTAATCTGAGCACTCCGAGAGGCTGAGGAGAGAGGACAGGAGTTTAAGACCAGCTTGAGCAAATGCGAGAGCTCATCTCTACTAAAACAGGAAAAATTAGCTGGGCATTGTGGTGAGCACCTGTAGTTGCACCTACTGGGGAGGCTGAGGCAGGAGGATAACTTGAACCCAGGAGCCTGAGGTTGCTGTGAACCAGGCAGGCTGAAGCTACTGCATTCTAGCCTGGGCAACAGACTGAGATTCTGCCCCCCCAAAATTTTTTGCAGAGTTAATCCTCTGAAAAGCAGAGACCAGTGTTCAGGAACTCGCACAGTAACTCTGAAATTGCAGCTAATATGTACTTGTGCCACATTTCCGAACAACTGTACAAGATTGAGAGTTTAAGTTCATCTCTGATCCTTACTGTTACTTTTCCTCTTTACCAAACTTTTAAAGTTACTTTATATAAGTAAATTGGAATTTTTATGTGTAGTAATGCTTGATTCACCCCTATAGTTGGTCCTCATTAGTCACGGAGCCTTTATTTTCAAATTCACCTACTTGGTACAAATTCTGTTGTAACCTCCAAGTCAGCGCTCATGGTGCATTCACAGTCATCCACAGACATGCACAGAGCGTTGACAAAGGTGAGTTGTCCCAGGCACACATTCCCAATCCAACATGGTGACACTCTGCCTTCTTGTTTCAGCTCACATACTGGAAATGTTTTTATGATTTTTGGTTGGCAACTCTGCTCTTTAAAATTGCTCCCAAGCAAAGTTCGGTCTTGTGTCCCTAAGCATGAGAAGCTGTGATGTGACTTACAGAGAAAACATTTAATACACGATAGAGAAGCATGGTTCAAGCATGAGCTACAGTGCTTTTGACCATTAATTCAAAGTCAGTGGATTAAGAACATGTATAAAATAAGGGTTTTTTAAATAGAAACACACATAGAGCAACATTTTGTATTGGTGGGTTGTGAGAATGTTGTGGCCAGAGGCTTGCAAGAACCTAGTCCCACTTTTCTCTTAGGAGCAATGGTTCAGTGTTTGCTAATTCAGTGTTCCTTGGGACATTATGAAACTTAACTACCAGCAGAACCAAAACTGACCATATACCAATCTTTCCTTTAGGAAGATTTATACCCTGTGGCTTGTCTTAGACTCTCATTTCCATCACCTGTCTCATTTGTTGGCATTTCAGGGCAAAAGTGGAGCATAGGAAAAGAGAATGTGAACCAGGGACGGCTGCCCTCCATAGCTCCTGTCACTAACATCCTTCTTCCTCCCCTGCCAGTGCTCCTCGCCCCAGCTCTGCATCGTAGCAGGACTTACCAGAGGTTAAAGGAAGGAGAGACATGGACTAGTAGACATACTGGGGCGCCCTAGCGCCCTAGTCTTGCCTTTACAGCCAACTCCAGTTGATCAACATGCAGAGAAGAAAACCTTCTAACCCTCCGGCAGCCCCTGCCCCGACATCAAATGAAGTGTCCCCTAAACCACTAGTGTTCAGACATGTTTGCATATTGGAAACGTGGGGAGCTTTAAAAATGACTGAAGTGTAGGTTATGATTTAATCAATATGAGCTGTGACCTAAGGTATTGGACTCTTTTAAAGCTTCCCGGATAATTCAGATACGCAGAGAGTTAGACTGGTCTAAACCCCTGGTTAGGTTCAGCCACAGGGCCAGGGCATTGAGATCTATAGATCTTTAATAGCTGTCAGCAATTAAAGAAATACAAGGAAAGCAAAGACAATTGATACTCTGGTTACACTGGATGTTTGGCGTAACTCTTTTTCTAAAAGCTGTAAGATATTTAGAAAAAGAGTTTAAAAGTTTTGCTAATACATGTACTGGTACCAGAGTCAATGTGGTACATGTATTAGAAGTGGCACAAGAAGTTGGATCATGGGACTGCAAACTAATACAACCTTTTTGGAAGCAAGTATGGAGAACCCTCAAAGAATTGAAGCTAGACCTCCCATTTGATCCTGTAATCCCATTACTGGGCATCTATCCAAAAGAAAAAAAATCCTTTTACCATAAGAACACTTGGACTAGACTGTTTATTGCAGCCCAACTTACAATTGCCAAAATGTGGAAACAGCCTAAATGCCCACCAACCCAGGAATGGATTAACAAGCTATGGTATATGTACACTGTGGAATACTACTCAGCCACTAAAAAAGATGGAGACTTTACATCCTTTGTAATAATCAGGATGGAAGTGGAACACATCATTCTTAGGAGCATCACAAGAATGGAGAAGCATGAATCCTATGTACTCAATTTTGATATAAGGACGTTTAATGACTTAGTACACAGTAGGCGGTGGGGGAAGGAGAGAACAGAGAGAGAGAAGGAGGGAGGGGGGTATGGGAAGGAAGAGCACAGCAATCAAAACTCTCTAAACGTACTTTACTGGGAAAGATGTTCTTTTTTTTAAAAAGAAAAAAAGTCTCTAGACATTGTCAAATGTTCCCCAGGAGGCAAAACGGCCCCCAGTTGAGAACCCCTGTACTGTTTCATAGACATTAGCTCATTTATTCTTCACACTGGCCCTAGAGGGAGATTATTATTGCCCTCACTCTACAGATCAGAAAACTGAAGGTCTGGTTAGGCACTCCCCTTCCCCCACCTCCTAGGTCATTAATTGTCCTTATATCTAGTCCTTAGGACTACATTCAGTAGGGATGAAATACCTTGAGCAGCAGACATGAGGCACATCATTTGGGGGTCCAGCTGATACATCCCTTCTGATGTTTGTGAGCTCTCCGGCTGTGCACGGTACCTGACTTACCTATGACTTCTCAGCACCGGTCACTAGAAACTCACATGACCCACAGTGCACAATCAAAACTGCGAAATGGATCACATGGCATTCTTTTTTCCATCTTAGTCGCCTGGTTCTAACTAGTTAATACTCCCTCACTTTCTTCATCCGGTATTGTTTTTTTCTCTGTTAACAGGACTTGGTGGCACAAAGTACATCTCATTTGAGGAGCGGCAGTGGCACAACGACTGCTTTAACTGTAAGAAGTGCTCCCTCTCACTGGTGGGCCGAGGCTTCCTCACAGAAAGGGACGACATCCTGTGCCCTGACTGCGGGAAAGATATCTGAAGTCCACACCCGGGAACTCCTGCCTGTGACCTTACACACAGATTTAGGTATTTTCTTTCTTAGCCAGGCAGTACTGTCTTCTGGTTTTCACCAGCCACACTCAAGACTTTGCTCTTGTGCTTCTCAGTGATACTCACATTTGCATAAACTTTAATCCTTTGTACTAGTTCTGTCCCAGGAAAGGAGAAAAGCCTTATGGAAATCCTGGGTGGGAAGATGGTCTGGGATGTTTGTGATCAAGTAAGGCAAATCTAAGTGTAAAAATCCTTTTGAGCAATGTCTTTACATGTGTATCTTTCCCTCACTGCGTATATAAGTGCAATTACCATACATCACGAACTTGAAAGTTTTCCAAACTATATAAGGTAACGTAGAGTTGGTATTTACAGCTCTATAACTTCCTGTCATGTCAAGCCTAAGATTATGTGACTTACAATAAAAATTATTCAGAACACAATCTTTAGCCGGGCACAGTGTGTGAAATAAAGATTAAATGTTGAGTTTCTGAATCGTAGTAACACTTTGTTGCGTGGCTGAGCGATCGCTGCATGAAGTGCAATGTTACCTGGGGCAGTGTTAACTGAAATGGCATCACACTGTTTAAAGGAAGCCTTCAGTCATCTCTGTGCATCTCTTTCTTGTTAGCTTCTTCCTTTCTCTCTCTCAGAAGGTGATACTCTGCATTTGAGACAGAGGCTCCAGAGTATGAACAGCAGAACATGAGGCTGATGACAGTGAAGCCAATTTTCAGGTCACTTTTCTTGACAGAGCTTGTGAGTGCTGTCCCACTGTCATGCATTGGTATCTTACGTTGACCTGCCTTCTTTCCGTAAAGGATTGTAAAAGAACACAAGCAACTTGAGGCCAGAGATGACATCTTGTTCATCTTTCTTTTTTTATTTTTTTCGACAGAGCCTTAAGCTGTCCCCCTGGGTAGAGTGCCATGGCTTCACTGCTCACAGCAATCTCCAACTCCTGGGCTCAAGCGAGTCTCCTGCCTCAGCCTCCCAAGTAGCTGGGACCACAGGCGCCTGCCACAACGCCTGGCTATTTTTTGGTTGCAGCCATTATTGTTGTTTGGCGGGCCCGGGCTGGGGATTCAAACCCGCCACCTTAGGTGTAGTGGCTGGCGCCTTAGCCACTTGAGCCACAGGCGCCGAGCCTTGTTCATCTTTCTATTCTCCATGCCTAGCAATTGAGGGCATATGGAAAGCCCTCGGTGTTTCTGAAAAGATAGATAGTGAAGAAAGAGATTCAAAAAGCAAGAGAGTCACTGCTGTAACTCTGTGCTCCTAATCTGGCAGTAGTCTGGAATTTTCAAGGGTTTTGGCTGAAGTCAGACTAGTTCCATTAAGAATTTTACAATAGTTTATATTATAAAAACAGCCTAAATGCCCTCCAACTGAGGAATGGATTAACAAGCTGTGGTATATGTATACCATGGAATACTATTCAGCCATTAAAAAAATGGAGACTTAGCGGCACCTGTGGCTCTGTGTAGGGTGCCGGCCCCACATATCGAGGGTGGTGGGTTCAAATCCAACCCCAGCCAAACTGCAACAAAAAAATAGCTGGGCGCTGTGGTGGGCACCCGTAGTCCCAGCTACTCAGGAGGCTGAGGCAAGAGAATCGCCTAGGCCTAGGAATTGGAGGTTGCTGTGAGCCATGTGACGCCATGGCACTCTACTGAGGGCAATAGAGTGAGACTCTGTCTCTACAAAAGAAAAAAAAATGGAGACTTTACAGCCTTTGTATTAACCTGGATGGAAGTGGAACACATTCTTCTTCTTTATTTTTTTTTTGTAGGGACTAGGTTTAAACCCACCACCTCTGGTATATGGGGCCAGTGCCCTAGTCCTTGAGCCACAGGTGCCACCCATAACACACTATTCTTAGTAAAGCATTGCAAGAATGGAGAAGCATGAATCCTGTGTATTCAATTTTGATATGAGGACAATTAATGACAGTGACATGGTGGGGGGTGGGAGAAGGGGAGAGCAGAGAGAGCAGAGGAGGGAGGGGAGTTGGGGAAAGGAAGAACAGAGAGGGAAGGAGAGAGGGGGTGGGGCCTCATTGTGTGCCACACCTTTTGGGGGCAAGGCATAATTGTAAGAGGGGCTTTACCTAACAAATGCAATCAGTGTAACCTGGTTTCTTGTACCCTCAATGAATCCCCAACAATAAAAAAAAAGAATTGTACAATATTTTACATATGCATATTAAATATTACCATGAAGTTTAGGTATGTAAATTATTCATGATAAATCAAAGCTTAAAACACTGAAATGGGAAAATCACTGTAAATAAATCTTAAAAGTGTAGTATGGTCTCGGTGCATGTGGCTCAAGCAGCTAAGGCGCCAGCCACATACACCTGAGCTGGCGGGTTTGAATCCAGCCCGGCCTGCCAAACAACGATGGCTGCAACCAAAACATAGCCAGGCATTGTGGCAGGTGCCTGTAATCTCAGCTACTAGGGAGGTGGAGGCAGGAGAATCGCTTAAGCCCAGGAGTTGGAGGTTGCTGTGAGCTGTGATGCCACAGCACTCTACCCAGGGGGACAGCTTGAGGCTCTCTCAAAAAAAAAAAAAGTGTGGTATGTATAGTAAAAAGAGGAAGTAACAAAGAAAGGAAGGGAAAGAAGAAACAGGAAAGTAGGAAGGAAGGAAGGAGAGGGAGAGAAGGAGAGACAAATCGGGGGAAGGCAGGCAAGCAGGCTCTCACACAGATTTGTAGCCAAAGTCTACATCCTGGGATGAGGAAATAACCCAGGAAATGACTTGGAAATCCTTCCATCCTGGTGGTGAGCCAGGCGCCTGGCAGAGGCAGTGGCAGTCATCTCCACAGGAAGACATCCCCAGGCCGAGGAGATACCCATAAGTCATTTTTTAAGGGCTGTGATTAATCCAGTCAGTATTTACACGGGCTTACACAGAGCAATAGACTGGGTGTTTTAGCTGTCCTACTGGAGCACACCCTTGGATAAAAGGTCAAAATGAGAAAATCACCCCGTACCCTTCTTGTCTTCCCAGTGTCTCTCCCCTCTGACATATTCTGCCTGCTTTGGCTCATGTTCCAGTGTTTTCAAAAAAATTTTAACTATTTCTTCCAGAATGATTGTTATTTGAGGGAGGGAGGATTATTCTCATGGAAGCTACTTGCTGGACGTGGAACCCCCCCCAATCCATTAATTTTGGGTCAGATAATTTAAGGTTGAGAAAATTTCATGTCTCTGTGGTTTCAACAAGGAACACAGGTAAGGTATTCTAAAACATACAATTGAGAATGCTTTTACTTTCAATATAAATAAGAAAACAGTGAAACAACTAACAAGGCATGGCATTATTCTTTCTACCTCAAGCCAATGACAAATCCAAAAGACCCATCTCAGATACTGTCAAACATTTCTCACAAGGACTATCACCCAGATTAAGAAACTGATTTCACATAGGCTTGGCATAGATCAGACTTGATTTCCATTGACTTTTTCTGTATGGTGTATCATTTTTTTTTTATTAAATGGTAGCCGTATACATTAATGCAAACATGGGGTACGATGTAGTGTTTTCATATGCAATGTGAAATATTTTCATCAAACTGGTTAACATAGACTTTGTGTCATTTACTTAGTTATTGTGTTAAAACATTTATACTCTAGTTCTAGAAAAGTTCACTTGTACCCTTGTTAGACAGACCATATAGGTGATCTTTCCGGCGTATCATTTTTTTCATACTGCATTGTCTAAGAAAACTAAGGATGTCACTCATGCTATAGTTCTCAAGAGAACTGTGCAACGCTGCCCCATAAATTGGTTCAGTGCTTCCCAACTGTACACATACACTATGCTCTCTTCATGGAACTAGTCTGACTTCAGCTAAACCCATGAAAATTCCAGACTACTGCCAGACTAGGAGCACAGACTAGGAGCACAGAGTTAAAGCAGTGACTCTCTTGCTTTGTGTATCTCTTTCTTTACTATCTGTGTTTTTAGAAACACCGAGGGCTTCCCATATGCCCTCAATTGCTAAGGCATTGAGAATATAAAGATGAACAAGATGTCATCTCTGGCCTCAACTTGCTTGTGTTTTTGCAATGCTTTACTTCAGTTACACTGAAGTAACTGACAGTTGTGCTATGAGACTGTCACTACATCAGCTGCAAACGTGGCGAGCAGCTTGGTAAATGCTGATGCGGCAGCCCCTGAACTACTTTCATTACTCTCTCAATGGCTTTAAAGGAATGTCTGCAAAAGTTCTCAGTGCTTTTGATAGAGTGGAACTCAAGATTTTAAAAAACTGGCTATACTACAGCAAAATAAAGGTGCTATTCACTTCTGCATCGATCATGTTACTTTAGAAATTTAAAATACAGTAATTAATTTCTCAAGCATCATTAGTGATGCCCATTCAGACATGAGGGCATCTCTCATTTCCTGCCTGGCTATTAAGTGACAGGTTGAAGGGGCTCAGGCAGAAGCAATAGGGTAAATTCTAAAAACACAGACTTAAGATCTGAAAGAACTGAAATCCACCTGCTTGACAAAAAAAGAAAAAGCAGCCCAGAAAGAATACAGCTTACTCAAGATGGCATGGAGGCCAACACACTAGTAACCAGGTCTCCTGGCACCTAGCCCCCGTCCCCTAAAACTTGAATTATTTTCTTACATATAAAGTTGATTATGGGGCAAGTATCTGTCAATATACAGATTTTTTTTTTTTAAACACCACAGGAATGTCCAGGTGACGTACACTGCCCAAATGTACACAAACTATAAAACTTACCTTTTAATGCTAAGAAAGAATTGAGAATAAAAAATAAAATGGAATTGTTATAAAAATGAGAGCAAAATGGCCAAATGCTAGAGCTCATGCCTGTAATCCTAGCACCCTGAAAGGCCCAGGGAGGTGGATTGCCTGAGCTCAGGAGTTCAAGACAGCAAGACTGCCATCTCTACTAAAAATAGAAAAACTAGGCCTGGTGTGGTGGCTCATACCTGTAATTCTAGCACTCTGGGAGGCCAAGGCAGGCTGATTCCTTGAGCTCATGAGTTCGAAACCAGCCTGAGCAAGAGAAAGACCCGGCCTCTAAAAAATAGCCAGGCGTTGTAGCGCATGCCTATAGTCCCAGCTACTCGGGAGGCTAAGTGGATCACTTGAGCACAAGAGTTTGAGGTTGCTGTGAGCTATGACACCATAGCACTCTACTGAGAGTGACAAAGTGACACTCTATCTCAACAACCTAAAACAATAACAACAAAAACTAGCTGGGCAATGTGCTGGGCATCTGTAGTCCGAGCTACATGGGAGGCCGAGGCAAGGGGATTACTTGAGCCATAGTGTGAGGTTGCTGTGAGCTATGATGTCACACCACTACACCCAGGGCTACAGAGTGAGACTATCTTAAAAAAAAAAAAAGAGAGAAAGCAAAAGTGACTTTATCCCAGGCATCTATTAACATTTATATAATTTGCCTGAGTGAAATAATCTCCCAGGTTCTGATGGTGCTATAGTTACATGTCCTTCAAAAGATCATGTGTTAGAAACTTAATTGCCATTGTATCAATATTAAGTAGGGCCTTTTAAGAAGTGAGCTGGGGCTCCGGGCCTGTGGCTCAAGCGGCTAAGGTACGGTGCCACATACACCAGAGCTGGTAGGTTCAAATCCAGCCTGGGCCCACCAAACAATGATGGCTGCAACCAAAAAATAGCAGGGTGTTGTGGCGGGCACCTGTAGTCCCAGCTACTTGGGAGGCAGAGGCAGGTGAATCACTTGAGCCTAGGAGTTGGAGGTTGCTGTGAGCTGTGATGCCATCGCACTCTACCGAGGACAACAACTTGAGGTCCTGCTTCAAAAAAATAAAAAAATAAACTAAGAAGTGAGCTGGGAGGCTCTGCCCTCATGAAGGGATTACTGCCATTATTAGAGGAGTGGGTTAGTTACCATGGAAGTGGGTTCCTGATTCAATAGATGAATTCAGCTTGATTTTCCCAGTCTTGTATGTGCCCTGCTACCTTCCTGCCACCGACATGGGATGATACCCTCCAGGCACCAGCATCATGCGCTTGGACTTCCCTGCCTCCAGAACCCTCAACCAAATAAACTTCTGTTCTTTATAAATTACCTGGTTTGTCAGATTCCGTTACAGCAGCAGAAAATGTACTAAGACAGAAGAGATCATCTATGAGAAAGATTGCTCTTTATTTTTTGGTTAGCTTCTACAGGCTTCAAAGTATTAAAAATATAACTATTAAACTAGCTAGTTACAGAATAGTGACTCCAATCATTAAATGTTCTTTCATTCCTTCTCAAATTATTGTTTAGATGCAATCATTTTGAAAAAATAAAAAATAAAAAGAGAAGACTCTGGAGGGCAGGGACCATGTTTTATTTGCTCTAATCCCTTATTTAGAGCCTGACCATATGGTAGACAGACACTGGTAACTGTTGAATGGATGAAGTATTTGTCCAGGGATTTTGTTTTTTAAAGAAAATACAGAAAAGTTGATATGGCATTCTTTTTTTCATTAAAATGATAAAACTGCAGAACTATTTTAAATGATACAACTTAACACCAGAAATGAGTAGTCTGTAAGACTGAAGGGAAAAGGAATTGTATACAATCCCTGTATTCTTGTTGATGATGTTGTTCCCCACATAGGTACTTGTATACACATGTACTAGAACTGAACAATTACGTAAATAAATGGATGGTGGCTGGGGGTAACCATGTTTCTCCATGTTGGAGTGAGAGGCTGCAGAAAAGCCAAGGAAAGTCTAGAATGATCAGTATGGTAGTGGATTCGAGTTGTAGACATCAATATGAACTCATGTTTAACTTATTAGAGATACAGAAGGTTATGTAAAGAAATATTTATAGATGTGTTTTATGTACAAATACACATATTTCCTCGTTCTATCAATTGAGAAGGGCTCGGAAGGCATGAGTGACTCACTCCAACAGCAATGAGTACACCTAGTGAGTACACAGATCTGATCTTGTTTTTTTGTTGTTGTTGTTGTCATTTTTTGAGACAGAGCATCACTCTGTTGCCCCAGGCTAGAGTGCTGTCTTGTCAGCCTAGCTCGCAACAATCTCAACTCCTGGGTTCAAGTGATCCTCCTGTCCCAGCCTCCTGGGTAACTGGGACTATAGGTGACCAGCTAATTTTTTCTATTTTTAGTGGAGATGGGGTCTGATTCTTACTCAGGTTGGTCTCGAACTCCTGAGTTAAGTGGTCCTCCTGTCTCATCCTCTCTGAATGCTAAGATTATAAGCATGAGCCACTGCACCCAGCCGCTAGATCTTGGTCTTTAATATCCTTTTTGAATAAAAGGAGCCATGGCTTTTTAGAGAAATTGCAGAGAAATTGCTGATTCTAGGATGTGGGTAAGAAATGTACAAAATAAAGTTGAAATATCTTAGAGTGCCAGGAAGCAAGGATATACCCAAAAGAAAAGACAATGATGGGGTAAGTCATAGAGAAACAGGAGCCAAATGAAAAAGCTCTTAATAGCTAAAGCTAGAACAATTTGAGAAAAAAAAAAAAGATTTTAACCCAAAATTTGAGTCATAATGAGATAAGATAAATAAATGGAATTAATGGAATACACAAAGCACTTTTGCAGAATTCCAAATAACTGATGTATGAGGCCCACAAGGTTCTAGAGAATAACTCCTAGCTCCTTAAGTGACTTCCTTCAAAAGAGCACAATATGAAAAGGAGGTAAAGTAACTTCACAGTGGAGAAACCTGACAAAAACTTCAGCCAGATGATCAAGGTTAACCTCACAAATGATATGTTTATAGTACACCCTCAGAATAAGTTGATGAAAATGGCAATTTACTTATGTAAGCCCCCCTCATCGCCCTAATATAATCATGAGAAAAATATTAGAAAAAATCCCAATTGAGGGACATTCTCCAAAATACCTGACCAATATTTCTCAAAACTGTCAAGGTCACCAAAAACAAGGCAAGTCCAAGAAAATGTCACAGTCAAGAGGAGTCTATGGAGGCATGAAGACTAAAAAT
This sequence comes from Otolemur garnettii, assembly GCF_000181295.1. Lineage (NCBI taxonomy): Eukaryota > Metazoa > Chordata > Mammalia > Primates > Galagidae > Otolemur > Otolemur garnettii. The sequence goes on from NW_003852474.1 coordinate 2,619,537, forward strand.
AATAATGTGGAATCCTGGGTAGGATCCTGGTCCAGGAAAAGGATCCTGGATTAGATAAAAAGGATTAGATAAAAACTAGGAAGTGTGAATAAAGCACAGACTTTAGTATTTTGACAAATACTGTATGGTAACAAGGAAACTGGACATGGGGAATATGAAGACTGTACTATCACGGCAATTTTTCCATAAAACTGTTAAGTTTATTTTTTAAAGAACTATGTAGCAGGGCAGAGTAGACAAAAAGCAAGGCTTAGGGATGATGTTTTTATATTTTATGAAAAAGTCTGTCCTTCACTATAACTGGTATTTTACAGTCTCCTAGAGGTCTGTTGAAGAATACTTTAATTCAAACTATTTACCCAAAACTTGGATACTTTTACTAAAGGACAAGTTATATACTTATTTAACTATCTTTTTTAAGAACCTGAATGCTTAAACCTGAAGACTTAACAGCTTCCAATTGTTCTTAGGATCAAATCCAAAGTCCTTACCACAGAGTCTCACGTTATCTGACTCCTGCCTACCTTCTTTGCCTTCATTTCAAACCCATTTTAAGCCACACTGTCTTTTCGTTCTAAAAACCTAGTAAGCCTTAGGACTTCCCATTTTGCCCTTGTCTGGCAGGTCATATATGTTGCTGGGCAGCAAACTATCCCCAACACTTATAATCCCCATTCTATTCACTCATGATTCTAGGAATCAGCACTGTGGACTGATCTCACCTAGGACATTCATGCAGGTATAGTCACCTCCCACCAAGAGGCTTATGATGGGTGACTAGCAGTCCCATGTGTGACAGTGCTGGCTATAGGACTGGCCACGTATTTCCAGGGGGCAAAATTGGGCTTTTTCACATGGCTGCATCAGATGTCCGGAGAGAAATATTCACTTGACCAAAGCAAGTTATATGCCCAGTTCATATCTAAGTGGTAGGAAACAGACTCCTGTTAATGGGTGGAGTAAAACAGAACATGTAGCCATCTAAAATGGACCACATGTGGCATGTTTTCCTGAAAGCCTTCCATACTCCTGTCCTTTATTAGTCCTTCTCCCTTTAAAATGTAATCTCTTCAGAGGTCTTTGTTAACCACTATTTACAGTAGCTCCCTACTCTACCTTCCTCATTTTTCACCATTTCATGATCTTGTTTTATTCCCTAACACTACAATTATCCATTATTATTTCATTGTTGACTTGTCTGTCTTCTCCTTCAGAGTGAACCTGCCTTGTTCACTCCCAAGAGCTAGAATAGCAGGCACTCAACAAATATAGACAATTGGCTCAGTGCCCATAGCTCAGTGGTTACAGTGCTGGCCACATACACTGCGGCTGGCGGGGTTCAAACCCAGCCTAGGCCTGCTAAACAATAATGACAACTATAATAAAAAAATGTCTGGGCGTGTGGTGGGTACCTATAGTCCCGGCTACTTGGGAGGCTGAGGCAAGAGAATCGCTTAAGCTCAAGAGTTTGAGGTTCCTGTGAGCTGTGATGCCACTTCGCTCTACCAAGGGTGACAGTGAGTTTCTGTCTCAAAAATAAACAAAAAACAAATAGACAATTCATATCTTTATTTTTTATTTTACAATAAGGAAGATAACCAAGTTATTAAACAACTGAAAGAACACTACTTCAGTTAGTAAAACATATTTTAGTAAAAATAATCTAAATGGAAGCAACATTTTTCATCTCAGAGAAAAAAATTAAGAATCTACTTTTTAACTTCAAAGTAGAAAGTTACCTGTGTCTTTTCCAAATTAGTCAATTTAGGACTTCAGTCTCTAAATCTAATAACATTAAGATACTAGTTTAGAAATTAACTTTTTTTTCCCAGATCATCCCAAACTCAAACTATCCCTCAACCAAATCTCTGGTTTATCTCATTTTGTTAAAGCTTAATACAAGCGAAGTTCAGAGACTTCTGTTTCCACCCTTCAAAGGACAGTGGCAGTCACCACGTCATGCTCTGTAGCACCAAACATTCAAACACAAGACCACTCTAACCATCCTGCCACCATAAAAGGGGCCTCAAAATGTGCTGAACTACTTATATCATGCCTAATCTTAATCAATCCAGGCAAAGAAAGTTGTACACTACAATAAACAGTACTTTCCAATATAGTTTACTCAAATAAAAACAGACTAAGTCATTATAGAGTACTTTTCCATTTTATTTTTTTATGAATGACAGACCTACTCAAGATAATTTTATTCAGTTTATTTAAATAAGGATAAGGCTACTTAAAAGACTTTTTACATACAAAAATGTACATTACAAGGTTAAATTTTTCTGTACTGAATTACAAAACCTGCACAAGCATTTAATAAAAGAGCACACTTATAAACATTTTGACCATGTTGTATAGCCTCTAAAAATTACTGAAGTTCAACAGTAAATAGAGGAAGCTCTTACATATACATATGATTTGATCTACTGGCAGTTTTACTTAATGTAAGTTTTTAAAAGGTCACATTGCTATTGAATGAGTCTCTAGATCAGTTTTAGAATCTTCTCTCAAAACTTAAGTCAACCAAAATATTATTTCAAATAATAATCCCAGTTGTGAGGAATCTTAATACTAGCAAATATTATGGCCTCATAGTAGTAGTTGAACCAAATTTCCAAAGTGCCTGGTCGCTGTTTACATTAATAAGGCTATTTGGGAAAACTGTACAGTCTTTATAGCCATTGAGAAACAATTTAGTACCCTGCTACTGCAGGGTCTTGAAACTTTCCAGAATTTACACAGCAGTCTATGATCCCTCATATGGAAGAAAACTGGGGGTCAGCCTATTTTCACCTCTCAGGGAATGAGTATGGCTGAGCAAAATGACTTGCAAACCTAAGCCTGAAGCTTTAGGATCTACAGGAATAAGGAAAGAGAATGGAAGTAAAGTATAGGGAAGTGGGGGGAAAGGAAAACAGGGAACAAAGCAGGAGAGGAAGAAAAGAACAAGGAGCAGGTGGAGCAGATGGTAGGAAGTACACGGCAGCAAGTAGTAAAGTGCCTGTAACTATACCCCACAAGCCACCACTGCATCTAATGCCTTTCATCTGCCTACCCCTAAAATAAGGAAAACTGCCTTTAATGGAATATAGAATCAAAAGCAACAATATTAACCAATGTTAGTGGGTAAAGGGTAGTCCAAAGTTGTTCACCATTCAAATCAAGTTCTTCTAACCTTTCAAGCAAACTAAAACAAAACAAAACAAAACAAACCCTTCAAACCATAAGCCTCCCAGTGCTGCTGCTCCAGATCCCCATCTTTTAGCATGCTATATTATGTGGAGAAAGACCTTTCAAGACAAGCTATATTCACATACCTCCGGAAGGCACACCACTCTAAGATGGGAAGTCATGTAATACATAGTACGTGGTTTAGTGCTTCTCCACGTTTCAAACTCAAAATAACCTCAATAATATGCTGCTATATGAGCACGGATTCTGAATGTTCATAATATAAACTTCAATTTGAAGCAACAATGTTACACAGTTCAGCTGTTATTACCAACCTACTCTGTAAGTTAAATATACAAATTAAAAATTCATTTCACTGAGTAACTAAAAATAAATTCCCACTGACTTAAAATCATCAAATGGCTAACTCTCTCAACTAAGAGAGAAATGCAGATGGAAGCAGAGGGGACAACTAAATATAAAATATTTGTCATTCTACCTAAAATCTGCACTTTTAAAATCTCCCTTTACATACATTTACGTATAGGATCACAGGTGCCCACCAACATTATATATATCAGCCCTGCAGATAACTATTTACTTAACTGTTTACTATAACTATTTATGCAATACTTAGTATGTATCAATTATGTCTTACATGTACAGATTTAGAATGTGAAATAAAGGCAAGACGGTTAAAAAACTATAGGGCTAAAGTCTTTGTATAGTACTTACCTGCAAGGCTGAATTAAGTTTTTGGAAGGCTATTCAAAAGCTAAACTAAAATGTTTAACAAATCAAAAGAAGAGTAAGACTCCTCAAAAACACTTCTGAAAAAGGCAAACCCTAATTTTAAGATCAATCATACGAGGACAAAAGTATAAGGTATCCTTTACTCAGGGCTAAACATACATAGCAGGGAAACAGAAACTATAACTTACTAATGTTAAGAGAAACCCTACTTTCCCAATGACTTCCACTAAACAATTGGGAGTAATATTACCACTTGAACAAAAATAAACAAAAAAACCTTACTAAATAATCCTGTGTGAGACAGCCCTATGGGAAGCTGTCCATAATACACCTGCAGGGACCCTCGCCCAAGCCAGGAGTCCTTTTTCTATGTGGGCACTCTGCAGTGACTTCTCACTCCAACAGCTCATCTACTGCCGACTCTACACCACAGATATCCCCCTTCACTGCTATACATCCTGGACTCCCACACATTCTAGAATTCTACCCCCTCACCCTATTCTTTACACTTTCTGCCATCAAGTACCACCTCTAACATGATTACTCAGCCTAAAATATTTTAAATCAACTTCATTCTGAAATAAGTAAGCTCCTAGGAGGCAGTAACAGCCAAACTCACAGTGAGACTACAGACTGCTCATGGAAAGACTAGGGAAGAATGCTGCATGACAAGAACATTCTAAAGGATGGATCAGGTACAGGACTGACCAGTCAACCCGTAATATACTACTCTATCAATTCTGTTACGACTTCAAGAAAAGGAGCAATGGCAAGCGTTGATTTCCCACTTGCTTGCTAGGGGAAGAGTAATGTAAGCAACTAAAGAACAGCAATTTTATCTGTATATCCTGAATAGTTTTCCAGCAGTACGACAAAGATGCTTTTCTTGGTGAACCTTTGAGGATGAATGTGGCAACAGTTACTAAAATACTGTGACAAACTGTTATATGCTTCTGCTTGGTAAAAGAAATTAATAAAAATAGCAAAATAGTAAAATATTGGAGTTTGTAAAACAATCTCCAATTTCCCCAAAGACTCTAAAAGAGGCTAATGAGAGTAATTCCTACAATTCATTAGATGCTTTATACCAGACTTGCAACTAATGATTTGACTAGGGTCAATAGAAATGACATACACTAAGCTATTAGTTTAAAAAGAAATTCTTCCTAATCATGGCATAACAAGCAAAAACTAAAAAAAAAAAAAAAAAAAAAGAGAGAGAGAGAGAGAAAGGAGGGAAAGAGGGAAGGAAAAGAAAGCCTTTATTTTTCTGAACCTATTTTAAACCTCTTAAGAAAATTCTGTAATAATCAGGATCTCTGTAAATACTGTCAATATATGTATATGAACTTGTCTGAAAAACTACAGTTACAGTTATATTTACATTTTTGGAAATTTTCCTTCATGGCCATGTGACGTGTTGTATCTTTCTCTTTGCTTCTGGGGGCTTCAGGTTATTCTGAAAGACATGAACAGAAATCAATTTATATTTGCAGAAATGTCAGAGAATAACTAAAACTAACATTTTTAAACAACTAAGGTTTACTATTGATGTAATAATAAGAGATCACTGCTGCCATCTGGTGGAAATATATTTTAGGAGATTAGAGAAAAACAGCTTCTTCCCCTGGCTCCCATTTTTCTAGCTCTGTGGTTCTCAAATGTTTGCATATTAGAATAACCCAGAACACATTAAAAACATGCTTAAGCCTGGGCCTTGTCATAGAACCAATTAAATCAGAATCCAAAGGCGGCAGGAGGACGAGGCACTGATTTCTTTTTGTTTTAGAAGTTCCTTAGGTGATCTTAAAAAGCAGAGATGAAAACCACTGAGTGCTCCAGATCTGCTCCTTCCCTATCCTGCTTAGGTTCTCCCTAAACTTCACAATCCAAAGTCGGTGGGAAATGTTAACAGTAGGAGAAAGGATTTTATATGTGAAGGCTGTCCAGAAAGTATCCAGCTATGTCATACGAAAACCATGCAAACACAGCTGGATACTCTCTGGAGAGACACACACATGTATATACATATATATCACACCTCTGAAAGAATATTATTTCTTTGGGTAGAGAAATGCTATTTAAGAGCCTAAAAAAAAAAAAAAAAACCTCAATTCTTAATCCTTACTAAAATATTTGATTGAGATGTGGCTTATTCTTCTAACTTTTTATCTCATACCTTCTTCTCTCCCACAAAGGTGGCTTAAAAAAGTATGGAAGCACCATGATCTCATAAACGTATGCCTTCGGATCAAACAATCCTGAATGCAAACTGCACTCCGGTCACTCACTCTAGAATACTGGATAAGTCTATGTAAATTTGATAAGGTTCTGTTTCCTCATATATGAAACGGGAAAAACAAGAATGCCTACTCCACAGGGTTGCTGAAAGGGGTCAGTGAAAAGTAAAGAACTCTTGACTGGTCAAGGCTTACTTTTTCCAGGATGTACTGTTTTAAAATGTTTGAACACCTATGAAATCCCTTTGACTTACAATTAGAAGATGATAGATAATAAAGCCAAAGTATACTGCATATTACAGAAATAAGGGCTGTAAAACTGCTAGGTATTTAAAAGTAAAATCACATTTCTGAGGAGCCTAGGGAAGGCTCAAACACACATATTTTATATATATAGTATATATTAATAAGTCATATAAATATTAACCATCTCATAAATAGTAAATAAATTGTGCTACTGTATCGAATTTGCCAACATATTAACTCCAAGCATCCAAATAGTTCAATACAGTAGAGCAAAACATAGTTGATTCCCCCATACTTTCTCTATAATTCTGAAGCTAAGTATACTGGAGAGGTTGGGGAAGCAAATGGTAAATCTTAAGAAGATTCTGGTGTAGTTTTACAGTAAGCACAAACAGATGGACTTAAGGTCAAGCCCCAAATGCTACTTAATAAATATTTGACACTGGACAAATAGCAGAAACAAATTGAGTGTCTTTATTTTTTTTCTTTTAGATGGGGTTTCATTCTGTTGCCTGGGCTAGAGTAATGTGGTATCAAGATAGCTCACCAAAATCTCAAACTCACAGCCCCAAGTGACCCTCCTGCCTCAGCCTCCTGAATAGCTGGAACCAAAGTTGCTCATACTAGTCTCATACTCTTGACCTCAAGCAAACCTCCTGCCTTTACCTCTCATAGGATTACAAGGGTTAGTGCACTTTTAAAAACATTACTCCCCATGAATTTTTAAATTCCAGGGTTCACACACTCAAGTAAAGAGATGTAAAAACCAGACATACCACTGAGGGCCTTAAGAACAGCAGGTAGAACCACTGACCTCCTCAGGCTCCAGGGAGACCATTCAGGTTTTGTTCACAAAACCCACTAATAGCATGGAAAGCACCCCACACTTACCATGGCCTCTGCTTCTTCTTTAGGAGCAGCTCGCTTTAACTTCACTGGAGTAGTTCCAACAGGGGACAAAGGTGGTGACTTCACAGACCCCAAAGGACTTTTCCTATGCATTAAGTCATGGTTCTGTTTAGTGTCATTATTATTGTGTTCCGTTTTATTGTTCATAGGCAAATTGGAAGACAAAATTAGGGGCGAAACACTTGAAGAGGAATGTGATAATTTTCGAAAGGCATTACTGGTAAAGCTTGCCTGAGGGGGAGGCTTGAGTCGATCATTATCTCCATTCTCTGTCTTTTTCACTTTTATGCTTGTACTTGTTGAATTTCCATCAAATACAATGAGGGGTCTTTTCCTTAACCCATCTACAGTGCTACTCCTGAAAAGACAGACAAGCATTCTTGAAAAATACCATCTGGGATAGAAAACCAGTTCACTGGAATTCAAAGTTAAAACAAGTAATAACCCAAAAAACTTACTGATATGATTAATCTACTTAAAGTAGAACTACTGGGAATGCAATTTTCATGTCCAACCTAAATGGAAAAATTTCCTAGGCTTGGCTTGGCACCTGCGGCTCAAGTGGCTAAGGCGCCAGCCACATACACCTAAGGTGGTGGGTTCAAATCCAGCCTGGGCCCACCAAACAACTATGATGGCTGCAACCAAAAAATGGCCAGGCTTTGCTGCAGGCGCCCGTGGTCCCAGCTTCTTGGGAGGTGGAGGGAGGAGACTCACTTGAGCCCAGGAGTTAGAGGTTACTGTGAGCTGTGATGCCACGGCACTCTACCCAGGGGGACAGCTTGAGGCTCTGTCTCAAAAAAAAAAAAAAAAAAAAAACTTCCTAGGCTTTATTTCAAAGTTTAAAATATTGGGCACATTACAACACTCCTCTGGATCTGGATCTTGGTCCCTCAAAAGATAAAATAATGAACGATTCAACATTACAAGACGATCTCTTGGATCTTTCCAGTTTTAATGCTCTGATTCAAGAATTAAATTGTGAATTTTAATAATAGAGTCAAAGATCCTTTCCAAAATGACACTGAAGAACAAAGATGGTCATGTCAAGTTTGCTTCCAAGAAAAATATAACCAACACTGAAAGTTTTGCTTACTAGAAAAATGTGCCTGGATGTGCTGATCTGGAAAAAAATACCACCTGAAGAAGAGGCCAAGAAAACTACATTAAAAGGTATGTGCAGTATAAGGCACAGATTTAGGAAAGTTCACACTACCACAGCCTTTACAGTATGTAACCATCAAGCTAAAATGATGCTTAATCTTAACTGAAATGTCTTTTTGATCAAAGGTGAGACTATGTATGTGTTTATTTTTTAAAAGACAATGAGCACACATGTATTCCGCAATTATTCTTCATGCTGGGGGAATGAGCTCAATCATGACATTTTCTTCCTAACCACAGATTAAAACTAACCTACTCAGAGCTATATTTCCCCTTACCTCCTTACTCTGTCTTCTCCCATTGTCTCTAGTGTGTTGTCTACAACAGTGCTTTACAAACAGAAGGCCTTAAAAAGAAACTAAGTAACTGATCAATAGTACTTACGATATAACAGACATAGAAGAGATAATGGGCTCACTTAGGGATCTTGGGATACTTCGACCACATTAACTAACAAACATCACTGATCAATGAATTGTAATTTTCTTTAATAAAGGAAACTCATTTTTTTTTTGTTTTATGAAAAATTTTCTGAAATTCAAAAAAATTTTTTTGTTTTTGAGACAGAGTCTCACTTTGTCACTCTTGGTAGAATGCCATGGCATCAAAGCTCACAGCAACCTCAAACTCTTGGGCTCAAGCAGTTCTCTTGTCTCTAGCCTCCTGGGTAACTGGGACTATAGGTGCCTGCCACAAAGCCCAGCTATTTTTAGAGATGAGGTCTTGCTCTGGCTCAGGCTGGTCTTGAACTTGTTGAGTTTAGGCAATCCACCTACCTCGGCTTCCCAGAGTGCTGGAATTACAGGTGTGAGCCTGTACCAGGTCCAAAAAATTTTCAAATAGTATATCTGAAGCTAGATGACAGGTTCTTTCATATATTATTCAAAGACCCTCAGTCTTACTTGACCTATCTTTTTTTCAAAACTCAGCAAATTCTGTTGGCTCTACCTCCAAAATATATCCAGACTACCAAATTTACTACCTTAGTCAAATCACTGCTTACCTATATTACAACACAACCTGTTAACTGGTTTCTCTGCTTCTACCCTTGCACATAGGCCCCATTCCCAATATATACCCCTTAAATCATTTCTCAGGATAGCAGTCAGAGTGAACCTGTTAAAATGTACATCTGATAGTGTTACCACTCTGCTCAAAACCCTCCAGTGGCTTCTCATCTCAGAGTAAGGCTAAAGTTCTTAAAGTGGCTTACAAAGCTTTCTGTGATCTGACAATCTCCCCTCAAACAGCTCTCTCTCCTCGTACTTTCCTCAACCCCCACCCCCCAACAGATCTCTTTCCTTGTACTTTCTCTGTTCCAGCCCTAATGGCCACTTAGCTGTTCTGGTATATGATGGGCACACTTCTGATCCAGACTCTTTTTTTGAGACAGGTACCTCAAGCTGTTTCCCTGGGTAGAGTGCTGTGGCATCACAGTTCACAGCAACCTCCAACTCCTGGGCTCAAGCAAGTCTCCTGCCTCAGCCTCTCAAGTAGCTGGGACCACAGCGTCCGCCACGACACTTGGCTATTTTTTGGTTGCAGCTATCATTGTTGTTTGGCGGGCCTGGGCTAGATTCGAACCCACCACCTTGAGTGTACATGGCTGGCGCCTTAGCCACTTGAACCACAGGCACTGAGCCTGATCCAGACTCTTGTATTCTGCTTGGAATGCTTCCTTGCTCTCTACTTCCTATAGTTCTCTCTACCGAAATTTCATTTCCTTGCTTTACTAAAAATCATAATCCCTCTCTCCCGGTTTAACTTTCCTCCTTATCATTTTTACTATATAACATACCATATACTTAATTTTTTATGTTTCTTCTAACAAAAATATGAGCAGAAAATTTTGTCAGTTTTTTTATTCACGGCTGTAAGTACAGTGCCTGGCGCTCAACAGATAATTACTGAGTAAATGAGTAGTTTTATTCAGTAAATGAATAAGTTTATTTGGAGGAAAATAAAAGCAGAACTGTAAGAGAAAATGAAAACTAGAACCACTAAAAAGTACCTTTTAGTCTCATTTTTTATCTCATGTTGTTCTCTTTTCTTTTCCATCATTTTGCCCCATCTATTCTTTGGCAAATCCCTCTGAGGCAACGGTATTGCATGCTGGACATAAAGGTCAGTAAGATTGTCTTTATTTATTTTTACATCATTTTCAACAGCTATGTTCTTCTGTGGAAAAGAAAACAAAAGTAATTTCAAAATGATATTTTTCATTTTAATAACTAACCACCTTACCCAGTATGGTAAATTTATTATTATTACCTAAATAACAAATTATAAAATCATTTTAACAATCACACAGGCTCAAAAGTCCTGTAAGGTACTGCAAGAAGTGGTATTATGAGAGGGTTAAGCTCTGTTAAGTATTCATATTAAAGCCTCATCTTAAAGACAATGCTCATATTTCCTCATTTGTGACAAGAACTGCTGCTGCTACTGCTCAGTCAACACACCATTTCCAGTAACATCATAATAATCTATAAAGGGGACTGAAAATAAAGGATTGCCTGCAGGAAGTAGGCAAAAGAAAGCTAACAATGATAACGATTACCACATTCTTTCAATAAGCTAGTGTCATGGTTAGATCAATGGGCTGGAGGTCTCAGTAGCCTCCTGTAAGTTATTTCATGTTTTTCTAATCTAGTGCTTCTTAAATTGAGGTTAATTACCAAGATTTCAAACAGCACCAGAGATGAAACTCCAGTGCCCTTCCTGATGACAACAGCACTACATCAAGCCTACCCCCCATGTTTCCACTTCCACCTTTCAAGTGGCTTCCACCTCATCCTCCCTCATTTTCCAGTATGTTCTTGACATCATGGAAAACATGCAGCATAAGCACAGGGGCAGCCATAGAGACAGACTTTAGATTTGGGAAGGAAAATAAGAATTAAAATGAGATCATTTGGTTCTTCAATTTCAATTTAGAAAGGCTTGAAAACATTTGCATTTAGTACAACTGACTGAACAGGCCTATGGCCTCTGATAAATAAGTTCCTTTTCTTTCTTTCTTTCTTTCTTTTTGAAATGGTTAGTCTCAAACTTCCCGACTTAAGCTCAAGTGATCCTCCTGCTTTAGTCTCCCCAGTAGCTGCAACTACAGATTCACACCACTGCACCTGGATTTTTTAAATTTAAAAGCACATCTTACTTTTTGATTTTCATCCTGTACTCTTTCAGAGGTAGGAGAAACCCTAGGGAATCTCTTGAACAATATTCCCAAAGGATTCACAGGCCCCTGGCTTTGAGAAGCAATCCCCTAAAGCAGTGGTTCTTAAAGTGTGGTCCCTGAACCAGAAGCAAAAACTGTTTCAAAATGCAAATTTTCAGGCTACATCCCAGAACTACTGAATAGAAACTCTGGGGAAGAAGGCCAGCAATGTGTGTTTTAACAAGTCCTGTAGTGATTCTGACATATTTAAAATTTGAGAACCACAGGCAAAGATAACTGACATCATTAAAATAATCTATTTAGCAAGAAGGATTGAGGAAATAAGAGAAAAACAGGGTACCCACAGTAAAGTCAAATGGAAAACAACAAAATATGCCACATAAAACCCCAACAAAACTTTCAATAATTCTCTATCATTTTAAACTAAATTTGTCACTTTTTCCTCAAATTTTCCCTACCCTAAGGGGCTACACAACTTGAATGCAAACAAGCGCAACACAAAGGGCCAGGAGCTCTGAATCCTGGTTGTACCATTTACAGGTGGTGTGACGTTAGCCAAATCATTTCATCTCTCTGGGACTAGGATGCACCATCTTAATGAGGTGAGAGGGTCGCTAATGGATGATTTCTCAGATGCTTTCCCCCCTGTCGGTTCATGATTTCCACCCTTCACGTCTATTCTTCATTTCTTCCCCAGTCCCTCTCTTCCTCAGGCCTTTGCACACACACAGGCCGTGGGAGTCGTCTAGGACTCCTTTCTCCGAGCTATGAAGGACCCAGAAAGGTAAGTCCTGTTTCCCAGCAACTCGTGATATTCTAAGGAAGTCTCCTTTTCGGACAGGGGACTAGGAGAGGGAACTAGGGGAGAGCTGCCTGGTCGGTGTGTTTGGAGAGTGACACAACCGGGCGAGAGGAATGACGGCGGCTAGAGTGTCCGTCATCATCAAGAACTATTTGGGGTGAGTTCAGGAACCAGCGCCTAACCCGGGAAGGCCTATCCGCCCGCCCTCCGCTCCGGCCCACCCAACCTGCTCCAGAGTGAGGAGAAGGAACTCCTGGGATAGCAGCTCTGGGTGCAGCAGCAGCTCTGAGTCCGTGCAGCTGCGACCGCCCACGTCCCCCGCCATCGTCGTCACCAGGAGACCCCGGCCAGCTACCCAGAAGGCCCCACGAAGGCAGCGTTCCGGAAGTGGTGTACTATACGTGGAGACTGACGCGTGTCGTCACTCTGAATGCGCCGCGCGTGCGCCCTACCGTTCTGTGTTGGCTTGGGCATCAGGGCTTGCTCCTGCGGGCAAGTGCTCCTGGGCACCTTGAGAATAGAGAGGGATGTCAGACGAAGAAACGAATGGCGGGTCAAGTTTTGTAGGAAGAGAGGGAAGAGCGAAGTTCGCAGATCTGGCCACCATTGCTCACGACTCCTGTGACGTCCACTGGCAGAGCCCAAAGAGATTTCTGGGGCAGCCTCGAGGGAAAGAATCAGGCGCGCGGGGTCTATAGACGTTACTCTAAATATGGCACTTGTGGCGTCTGAAATTATCTTGCTTCCTTTTCTTAACGGTTATTTTAATATTTTGTCTCTTGATCGCCCTGTAATATAACGTAAGCCCAGTAAGGCCAGAGACTTTAATTCCTGGTAACCCCGGCGCCCTGAAATAATTCTCTGAATTAACCTGCTCACAGGTGAGGAATAATAACCAACCGTGAAACGCCAGCAGTAACAGCCAGACGTTTGTTAGAATTTTATTTGGGCTGCGTTTTACTTGAATTATCTCATTTTTCAGAATAGTTTCGAATTATAGATAGTACAATGCCTTTTTTTCAGGTGAGCAAACCGAGGCGTAGAAGACATTTTCCCAAAGCGAAGACATCATTTCCCCAGTACTAAAATTCAGCTACGTTTTCTCTGCACTTGTTAATAACTACAACGAAGTAACCATTTTTAGTTAAACAAGTTGTTGTAGGTGTCAATGATGGTCTACTGCCTTCTCTTTCATGATTTACGGGTGAGGTATACATCCCCAAATAGTTTGCACATTTAAAACTTAAACTTGCAGGCACGTTCTGAATGTGCTTATTGTTTGCATCCTCTGTAATTATCATTTTATTGGAAATTATTGCAATGTGTACAGAAATACAAATAACTCTGAGGATAAACCTTGAAAGAGTACTAGAAAAGGGCGGCACCTGTGGCTCAGTGAGAAGGGCGCCGGCCCCATATACCGAGGATGGCGGGTTTGAACCTGGCTCTGGCCAAACTGCCACAGAAAAATAGCCAGGCGTTGTGGCGGGCCCCTGTAGTCCCAGCTACTCGGGAGGCTGAGGCAAGAGAATCGCTTAAGCCCAGGAGCTGGAGGTTGCTGTGAGCTGTGACGCCACAGTACTCTACCGGGGGCAATAATCCGTCTCTTAAAAAAAAAAAAAAGAAAGAAAGAAAGAATAGTACCAGAAAATAAGTGAGTTGCTCAATCAAAAAGGCAAGATAAAGTTAAGAGGCGTTCTGTGTTTTATTCATGATCACTTATAGATGTAATATGTTATGTCTAATTAAACGTCAGTGCTGGGAGGAAGCTTAAAATTTACTTAGTCTAGTTCTTTCATTTTAGTGCCAAGGCAGCTGATACGAACGATTAAATGACTTGCCCCCAATTGAACAGTCTTTTGTCTTTTTTCTGTCTACCCAGAAATCTCACTCTGTCACCCTGGGTAGAGTGCCCTGGCATCATAGCTCACAGCAACCTCAAACTCTTGGGCTCAAGCGATTCTCTTGCCTCAGCCTCCTGAGTAGCTGAGACTACAAGTGCAGGCCACATTTGGCTATTTTTAGAGATGGTTTGTAACCCCTGAGCTCAGGCAATCCACCCATGTTGGCTTCTGAGAGTGCTAGGATTACAGGTTTGAGCGACCATGCCTGACCCTGAACAGTCTTAAAACTGAGTTGATAACAAGTATTTGAATGTTTTAAGTTTGAGTTAGGCATATTAGCTTCATGATATTAATATTCCATATTCAAAATGTGATTTGATTTTTATAACAGTAGTGAAATTAATGTGTGATTGTTATTATCCCCATTTCCTTCCCTGGGAGGCACATTGTTTTAGTGTCAAAAGCATCTACTTTGAAAGGATCCTGGGCTTGAAACCAGACCTAGTTCAAATTTTATTCTGCTGCAACACGCCCTGGGATGAGTTAGTTTCTCAGCCTCAGTCCCATCACCAGGGAATGCTGTGTTAACACTGTCTGTAAAGAATGATCTGAAGAGCAGAGATGCTAGAACACAATTAGTGCAGAGTAAGTGCTTAAGACCCAGTAGTTCGTTTCTAGAAAGTTTTTGGTCATAGGAGACAGTCTGGAGAAGGGGAGAAGGGGCTGGCTTTGGAGTGGCCTAGAGATGGGTTATAACCCTGGCCCCTGTAATCACCTAGGATGTATGCTGTTTCTCCTGCACCTGTAGCTTCTGTATCTCTGAGATGGAAATTACAATGCCAGTATTGAGGCTTGGTGCCTGTGGCTCAAGTGGCTAAGGCACCAGCCACATACACTTACTAAGGTGGCGGGTTCAAATCCAGCCAAGCCTGCCAAAATCAATGATGGTTGCAACCAAAAAAAAAAAAAAGTAGCTGGGTGTTGTGGCGGGCACCTGTGGTCCCAGCTACTTGGGAGGCAGAGGCAGGAGACTCGCTTGAGCCCAGGAGTTGGAGGTTGCTGTGAGCTGTGATGCCACGGCACTCTACCCAGGGGGACAGCTTGAGGCTCTGTCTCAAAAAAAAAAAAAAAAAACAATGCCAGTATTGAGAGGACTGCAATTAAAATATGTAAAATGCCTCTGCTGTCTACCTGGAGATTTGTTGTCTATTGATTGTCATCAAAGGAGACAGGTGGCAGGATGGTGTTGTAAGGGGAAATAAAACTTGAGTTTAACAGTATGAAAATGTGGTTACAGGTTCTTGCTGTGCTTTCTCTCTGTCGTTTTCTGAACCAATAACCTGAAGCCTTCAAGTTCTTCATATGCAAAAATGTTTTCTATCAGGTAAGATCTATCATTTCTTTCTTCCTAGTACTTCCCAGTTTAAAACTAACAGTACCTTGTTGCTTAAAACTAAGTCTGTTTTATTTATATTATTTTAGGTGCATCTGATGCATTTATCTCAGGATAGAAGGAGTGTCCCCTGAGATAACAACAACAGCAAAAATCGAGATAAAGAGAGGAGGAACTAGAATGAGATTCATATGCTATCCCTGGCTACTCCTTCCAGGGCAGAATGTGGAATGGAGCCTTGGAGAATTTGCAGTCTGCTCTCATTTTCGTCAGAGTTTCTGACTTAGGAGGTTGATGGGGTGGCTCTTAAATTTGCATTTCTAACAAGTTCTGGGGTGATGTTTCAAATAGGTGCAAGCAGAGAGGCTACTTCATAGAGATTTCTGCCACTGCATACAAAGGAAGCTATAGACATCCCCAAGCCTTAAACCCCAAACCAAAACACTGAAAACTAAACACCAGAGTGGACAAAGAATATTTCAGAATTTCTGTGGGAATCAGTGACTCAAGGACCTGGCATCCTAGCCCTCACTTGGCATCTCGGAAATCATCCCAGCCTGGCTTCAGCTCTGGGGAAAGGGAGAAAGCCTCCCGTTGATAAGATTATTGTCACTGCAGCTAAATGGAGGCTATAAGTAGAAATGAGTCTCAGTTACAGAAAAAAATTCTGTTTGTCACATATTTGAGTTTGTAAGCTGAAACTCATTCCTACTACAGTATTATCTGTGAGCATTACATAGTAACCATAAGGTTACTTTTAAGCTAAGTATTATGAAGAATCTCACTTCACTCAAAGATTGTGAGGTTTTATTCATAAACATTTTTATTTAGTGGCTATAGTTGTCAAGGACAAAGCTAAGGGGAACCAGCAAACATTGCCGTGACTGGCATTATAACCTCACTGGGTGGTAAGTTCCTCTAGAGAAGGGTCAATACATTCCCTTTGACTCCCTCACCTAGTCACTAGCATATATGGTGCTTGTGCTTAGTAGGTACTCAGTAAATGTTTGTGGAATGAATACATTATGAATAAAATGTATGCTGAGGATTCGGGGTGCTAATTCTTGTGTAATATTTAAAGTATTTATGTTACACATATTGTACCAATTATCAGAATTATACCTGAGCATAAATATACTTAAGGAGCTTGAAAATGAAGGTAACTGTTTAAGCAACACTATGCATTTTAGACCTGTATTTTTAGCTATTTAGAAGACAATTGCTTTTTTTAAATTGTCATTTCCCATTCTTTTTATAATCAGATAATAGTGAAGATGCATTTAAACTGCTGGCTTTCATGTAAACTCCATTGACTTGGTGTCATTTCAGGCTGCTATAACAAAATGCCACAGGCTTGGTAGCTTATCAACAACAGAATTTATTTTTCATGGGCCTAGACCCTGGGAAGTCCAAGATTAAGGTATTGGTAGATTCAGTGACTCGTGAGGGCTCATTTGTAATAGGTGGTACATTGTAGCTGGCTCTTCACATGGTGCAAGGAGCAAACAGGCTCCCTTGGGCTTTTTTTTATTAGGGCCCTAATACCATTCCTGAGGGTTCCATCCTTATCTCATCCTCATGACCTCATCACCCACTAAAAGGCCCTCTTCCACATTGCACCACTCTGAGGATTAAGTTTTAACATATGAATTTTGCCAAGGACCCAAATATTCAAATGATAGCACTCATGGGTCACTTCTTTCATCTTTGGAGTCTCAGACCCCAGCACAATGCCTGCCACACAGGGCAAAAACATTTTGTGTGCTGAATGAATTCAAGTGAATGAAATTTTCCTAATCCTCAGATACTTCTTAATTTAGCTCCACTGTCACCAAACCTTTACAGCACATTTATTATTATTATTCTTATTATGAGACAGAGTCTTACTTTCTTGCCCCCAGTAAAGTGCTGTGGTGTTATAGCTCACAGCAACTTCAAACTCTTGGGCTCAAGCTGTCCTCTTGCCTCAGCCTCCCAAA
This sequence comes from Otolemur garnettii, assembly GCF_000181295.1. Lineage (NCBI taxonomy): Eukaryota > Metazoa > Chordata > Mammalia > Primates > Galagidae > Otolemur > Otolemur garnettii. The sequence goes on from NW_003852474.1 coordinate 2,637,225, forward strand.
TGGCTGGGACTACAGGTGCCCACCACAATGCCTGGCTGGTTTGTATTAGAGCTAGGGTCTGGCTGTTGCTGAGGCTGGTCTTGAACTCCTGAGCTCAAGCAATCTACCCTCCTCGGCCTTCCGGAGTGCTAGGATAACCGGTGAGCCCTGGCCTCCCAAGGGATATTTAATACATAATAAATTAAGTTGAAATTTCAAAGTTTAATTCCTTTGAAAACCATAGGACTTTGAGAGGTCTTCTTAAACACAGTAGAAACACAAGAAATTTAGAATTAACCTATGTAGAAATTTACATATAGGTCCTGTCACTTAAGACTTAGACTTCTCTGCAAGTTCCACAAAGAGCAGACATTTCTAGATGGAATAACATGCACATATAGACCTTGCCATTGTAAAAATATTATGGTAAATCCATAAAGATTTAATTATCTAAAATATTAAAAATATAATTATAAAATATTAAAATTTTTATAAAAATTATTTAAAATAATTTAAATATTTCTGAATCTCTTTTTTGGTAGTATACATTTTCACTCTTAGATCATCTAGAGTGGAACACAAAGGTGGTTCCATAAACTATTCAATCATAGAACCTAATTTGATAATAAAAAAAATCACCGTGTTGTTGAATTCTGAATTATCTGAATGGTGTCTGTTATTTCCATGGGATTTGGGACAAGTCATTACTTCTCTTTTCCTCAGTCAACTCATCTGTAAAATGGAGCATTAAGTTACCCTAGGTCATCAAGGTATGGAAGATGTAGATGAGATCATCACTGTAAAGCACTTAGCAACTAGCCTTGTGCAGCTCTCTGTACAGTGGTGTGGGAGAACACTAAAATAGAAGAGCAAAAATGTGGATTTCTCAACTGGGTAAAATGAGGCTGGGCTGGATTTGCTCTGGGGCTGTCCACCCCCTCCAAGTCCCTTCAAGTTCCCCCACGTTCCCCCACCCGTACCCTTCACTGGCTACCGTTTGCCCTTGCAGCTCAGTTGCTAGTTGGAGCTGTGCCCTGCTGGGAAACAGGTCCCTTACCTGGGTACCAAGGCCCAGCTGAAGCACTTTCTGGGGGTGGGACATATGTGTAACCACGAAATCACACTAGCGAAAGGGGCAAAGATTAATGGCCGTAGGAAGATTAATTCTTTTCTTGTTGCTATTTGTTTTTTGAAATAGGGTCTCGCTCTGCCGTCGGAGCCCACACGCTGGCTCGCCATCATTGCTCACTGCAACCTCAAACTCCTGGGGCTTAAGTGGTCTTCCCACCTCTGCCCCCCAGTAACTGGGATGAAGGCCGGGCGCCACTACCGCCGCATGCCACAGCCGGCTAATTTTAAAGGTTTTTTGTAGAGGCGGGGCCTGCTATTTTGCTCAGGCTGGTCTGGAATTCCTGGGCTCAAACAGCCCTTCTGCCTCCGGAGATTGATTCTTGATAGTTCTTTAACTAGTTTTGGCCTTTTTTTTTTTTTTTTAATAAAACACCGTGTAAATAGAAGACCACGGAGCAGAATCTGTATTTGCCTTCAAGTTTGGGATGACATCTTTGTTTTACAATTCTGAGGTTGGCTGGAAGAAAGCTGAGGCCAAAGGTCCCTAGCCGGTTCTAAAGTCAGTGCAAATCATTGGTAACACTTGGCTTTACATTTGCTAGTAATTGAGGACTGCCAACTCTGGAGGGGGCTTTCCAATTCTTTGATCATGAAATTGGATTTTAATTATATATGGAAGAGGGGTTCCTGGATTCATGATAACCTTTGGTTCTTCAATGTGTCTCGACCCAAAGTAATAGCTATTGACGGACTTTCCTAAAAGGAGCGGGTGAAATAGTCCAGGACTCCCTCCTTAACTGAGAACAACGTCCAAATGCACTCCCGTCTTCCACCCCGGCCCAAGGCGAGCAGGGTGACCTGGGGGATGGGCTGTTCCTTCTCCGCGGCCGGCTCAGCTCCAACCGGAGCGTTGGGAGCCCTTGCTGTCCCGTGGCAGCGGGGCCCGGCGTTCCTCAGGATCCACTCATTCATTCATTCCGCAGGTACTGCCCGAGCGCCTGCCCTGACGCGCCGGGCCACCAGGGAGGACAAGGTACCTTAACCCCGCGGCGCTCGCCTGGGCCGGGCGGCGTTCCCGGTGTTTTGGCCGAATGAGCGCCTCGCACCCCGAGGCCGCCCCGCGAGGCAGGCACTGTTGGGGCCTCGGTGCACAGAGGACCGCCCTGGAACCCAGAGCGGGTCCGCCTCGGCCCGGGCCCGGCGCGGGGCGGGCAGGGCCAACAGGCCAGCGGGCGGCGCGGGGACGGTCGCGCTCCCGCGACCGCAGGCCGAGAGCTCCAGCCGCAGCTGGCGGGTCCGGGGCGCCTCGGCCGGAGCCCGGCGCGGGGAGAGTCCGGGCCGATGGGCAGCGCGGGGCAGCGGCGGGCGGCGAGGCGGCGGCCCCGGTACGCGCCGCCCGGCGCGCGCGGGCTGTAGCAGGTCCCGGCGGACAGCGTTTCCGAGGTGCGTGTCGGGGGAGCGGACTGGGAGCGGGCGAAGGGTCGGCTCGAGGTGGCCTGGCCAGG